>NC_134965.1:10970427-11335427 GCF_965638725.1 Aptenodytes patagonicus
TAATGTTTATTGTGGATTAGAATTTTTATTTGGTTGGCGGTAATGTAACATTAGAGAACAGGATCTTTTGTGTAGATACTGCTCAGGAGGAACCGAACTGCCATGCCCTGTGTCACTTACAAGGAAAATTTGTGTTTGGATTTTATTTGAGTCAGATGTGATTCCTCCCTGCGTATAAGGACCTTGCATTTACAATGGTCCTTTTTTCCCCCTGGGCTTTATGGCTTTATTTCTGAAGCAAGAAGGAAAGATATTTGTCACATCCAGTCGGTTGTCTGTGGTCTTAGGCACGATTATGCCCTAAAGTATGTTTTCTAGTCTAGTTTGAATTGTCTGAGTGGCTCCTGCCACGTCCCTTAGGAGACTTTTCCACAGCCTTCACTGTCAGGAAATATTTCCTGTTTAATAGCTTACATTTTCCACTTGCTTATCTGCATCCCATCACTCCTAGAAATATCACTGAACCACCCTAAACAATTCTTTTCCCTCCCTGGTGTTTACAGCATTCAAATAGTTCCTTCATAATCTGTAATTCCTGTTCTTGCTTCATCCATCCTTTGTCCCATCTCTTGACAACGTGCCCTTCACCTTTCCGCCATTTCCACCTCAAAGTCTTTCACCTCTCTCTCTCTGAAGCCCCTTTCTTACCGGGACTCAGTACGTATCAGATCCCGTCCTGCAGTCCTCTCACCTGACTGCTCTTTCGATCAACCCTCCGCTCCCCCATTTTCTTTCTTGTTGTTTATTTTATTGCCCAGAAAAATGCGGCAGAACGTGGGGTTTTGGGGTGTTTTGGTGGGTTTTGTTTGGTTTTGTAGTTGAGGTGCTGAAACCATTGCTGTGATACGAGCTGCCCTGGAGGGTTTCATAGCTTACTCCCGTACCTTGCTGGTACACGTCGGTTAAGCCATGAGCATCCACACTTCGCTCAGGATAGTTTTAGATACTAGCCAGGATTTCCAAAAGCTCCTTGCCTACTTGGAGGTAATATAATTCAGTATACATATACATTCAGTATACGTATACACCTGGCCTTAGAATTGCTATGTTATCAACTATGTCTGGCTCTTACATTGTATTATGGATCCTTGATTTAAGTGGCAATGCACCACATCATAGGTGTCACCTTGACTTTACTGGGCTTTAATTTAGAGTAGGGCTGAACTGGGCTGAAGGCCTCCTCTTCCTTCACAAAGTTCAAGACAGTTAAATTTAGGGAGTCTCTCTTGGCAAGTAAGCAGTCCTACTTATCTCTGTTTCTTCCTTGTCAAATTTACAACTGGTTTCCTGACCAAAGCTGTTTCTTGGCACCAGAATAGCTGGAAAACAATACAATTACATATTGTTTTCATTTTATTGTAAATGTTTTCAATTGTTTTAGCCATCAAGCCTAGCTTGGAAACTTGAGGCAAAAAATTCCTTCAGTTGAGAACTCCCTCTTCTGTTCACTTACGCAGCTGGAGGGAGGACAGTGCTTCTGGCTGGAAGCCAGAGTGTTAGCAGTTTGCCACTGTGCTATTGTGTGATCTAGGAAAAGACCCTTAAGCTCTTTGGACCATGGTCAGACTGCCTGAATTCCGTACAAGTTCCTAAATCTACTTTGTTCTACTTGTTCCCTGCTTACTGCCCTACTTGGACCTGCTGAGCTGCTGCCTGGAAGCCCGCATCTCCTCTGGCTCAGTGCCGTGAGACAGGTGGTGTTCAGCCTGGCTGAAAATTGCCCTTTTAATTTGCCCATCCGCACAAAAGAGTTACTAAAACAGGTTTTGTCCTTCTGGATAAAGTGGTTGGAAATCTATTAATTTTATACGTTGACGGTTAGCTATGTTTATTAACTATATTTAATTTCTTGAATTGTGAATGACCTTTGTGCCACTAACAGCCTGAAGTACCGAGACAGTAAGAATACCCTCTGCTGCTTTTTAGTTAAAATCCCTTCTCTCTCTTTCGCTGACTGACTCCTTTCTTTGTCCCTTCAGACCTCTCGTCACCCTCTTTCAGCCATGCCCTCGCTGACAATTCGTTGTTTTCTGAGACACACAGCTGACGGTGCTCCCACCGCACTGCCGCTTTCCAGAAAGCCCAGGCTGCCCTGAGCGCCATAGTTCTCGTTCCTGCCCTATTGTCCACCGGTTTCAAATCCATCCCTAAAATCCGTTGTAACCGCCGGCTTTGCAGCAGAGTGAAGGCTGGCCTTTTCTATGAAAATGGCAAAAGCTAGTTTTGCGTGCGGTGTATTTTTAGCTCCGGTTTGTGTTGGGCTCGTTCTATTTTTAGCTTGCTTTGTGAAACTTATTATCTTTAGTACAAAAGACAATGCAACTTAAAAGCAAGTGGAATCTAAGGCTGTCTTTCTAATTAATGAGATTGCTGAACACAAACTGAGCATATATACGTAAGTCTGTCTATACATTCTTCAGTATTACACATCCTCAGGAAGTCCTGATCAACTACTTTGACAGGCAAAATCAGTTCCAAATGTTTACTTCTAGAGCTGTGAATCTCTAACCATGTAAAAACAAATGTTTGTGATCATTCGTCTCTCTTCTATTCACTTTTACCTGGAAATTTTATTTTTCATAATGATATACATCTGTATGTGTGTACATTGCAAGATATTATGGGGGGTTAGCCTTGAAAATAAGCTTTACCGTAGCAGTGAAGCACTACAAGTAACCACATCTGATTTGAGCACAGTGTTTATAATTTGCGCATGCATACATAAATCACGTGCTCAATGAGGTCTTTGTAACACATATAAACTAAAGGAAAAGTCCAAAGAGGCTGGAGGATTCTAGATATGCCCTATAAACACATGCAAACGACTTCCTTTGTGTCAGGGAGTGAGGAAAATGGTTTTAGCTGTGACCTGTGATACTGTTGTAGCCCCTCTGTCATATATATGTGTCCTCATAAATTTGCTCTATCACAGAAGGAAGCTGGCCTTTAACAAAAAATGAGTATCCAGCGCTAAGGTGATTTGCTTCTGTGGGGCATTGTGCTTTGCTTTGTTTACAACTGAGGCAGTGTCAAATAAAACTCAGAAATACTTTTTTTAGTATTTTTAAAATTTAATTCAAACAAATTACCTTGTGGCTTTACCGTCCTTTTGTAGTCTTTTGTGCTGGCTTTATGGTGACTGATCCTATGGCTGGAAATGGGACTAAAAATCTAATAACAGGCCATATTAGCAATATTAGAGATATTCTGCAGTATAACAAAGCATCTCCTGCAATACCACAAACAGGGAAAAAAAGCCTATTTGCGTGGAGACAGACACCTAGCTGAGGAACTGGACCTTGCAGCATGTCTTGAGGACCTAAAGGTTTGTGCTGGTTATTTGGACAGCTGAGAGAAAGGTGTTTCACAGCAGCGCCTGTCTCCGAAACCGCTTTTCTGCTTTCAGTCTTCAAAATCTAAATGTAAGGGCAGGAGAAATCGTGACTCCAGTTTTCCTAAGTGTCACAGCGCACAGCTTGCAGCATATAAGGGATATTCCAATTCTTATGCTGATACCTTTTGCTATAGGAGAAAGGAGAGTAATTCTTAAGCTGAAGTAATGTCACTTGTCACCTGCGTATGGCTCCCATGTATGGCTTCTACCGTGCTCCTTTCGTCCCCCAGAGCTGAAGTGGAGAGCAGCAGGAAAGCACCCTGGCTTGGACGCTGGAGAAGGACGAGGTGATGCAGCACATTGCAGTTCTGCATGAGGTCAGCTAAACAGTGAGCTAATACAAATTGATGACAATGTAGTGTACTCACACTAGTCAGGCTGATCCTTAAATGGAGCATTAATAATGTGATTGGGTCCACTGTGTACATGGAAAATTGCCCACTCGTTGCATGTCACCAGAAACAGGCTGCAAACCAGTGAACAACGAATTTTGAACTCGGAGCTGTGATGCCCTTGGATGAATCATCCTAGTAAAAAATCCATCTGCTCAAGAACCTCGGTGCCTATCGAGGCATCGCATAGATGTACGCTGCTTTAGGCGCAGCATAGATACAGCAAAGCAGGATTTATCTCATCTGTGATATCAGCCGTTCATCACTACATGCTATATGCAGTCACTCTTCAGTAGTTCAGAAGTCGCGCATGGGGATGAGGGGCAGTTGTCTCCATCACGTATGATGGAGACGGCAGAGGTGATCTTACAATGCTTACATGTGTAATTCTTGAGGAGGAAGTCAGGATCTGCAGATGAGTGTAGATTACAGCGAGGTGTGACTGCACAGTACATATTCTTGAGTAACTTCACACGTAGACTAATGTGAAGAGAATCAAGGCATTCCTGTTCCGACACAAATTTATCCATTTGTGCAACACAGATGTATCTGGATGCCACGCCTGGCAGGCTACAGAAATGTAAGAAGTTAAAAACATTTCGAAGTTTATTCCATGTATGACTCTAATACTGTCTTGTAGCTGCCTTTCAGGAGTCTTCCAGCGATAGACAGTGTTGTTTCTTTGCCTGCTGGGCTTGGTTCTCTGCCCCCCCAAATGAAACAGGCTGTTACAGCTAGCTGAAGAGCTGCTTTCTGGCTCCACTGTCTCATCTGCTGCTCTGCCACAAGCGCTTTTCTGCCTTTTGCTGAATTTTAGTGTCAAAGAGAGAGTGAGAATGAAATTGTTACAATGCCTTACCACTTTGTGCCTTTATCATAAGCCGTGGAAGGAAATAAGTGTACTCTGAGGTTACGGGATTTGCATCCTTAGACACCCTGGTCAAGCAGTCTGTGTCCACTCTTCTCTCAGCCATAAACCCCCTCCAATTGTAAGCCAAATCTGACAGTGGCTAAACCTCTGTTCACCATAACAGTCCCCCTTATAGAGTTCATTTGCTAAAATTTGATTGCAGGATCCACGTTTAATGGGAGTAAAAAAAAATTCAGAGCTTCAAAGATATCAGGTACTAAGTGCTGCTACTGGCTCAGCACAGATGGTAAAGCTAGAAAATTCTCTGCTGCCTGAAGCCTGCCTGTGCAGTTCACACAGCTGTACAGAGAGGGGAGAGCACAGGGCAGTACCAGTGGGTATCTCCCGCTCTCAGTGCACACTCAGCAACCTGACAAAGGTGAGCTCTTGTTTCTTCTTGCATACAGTGGATCTGACAATGATGGCATGCGCTGATATGTATGGATGATGGTGGGCAGACTCACATAAGCCTTTAAATCTGTTTTGGCAGCTTGAATGTTTACAAGGAAGAAAGAGAAGGAAGCCCTAAGCAAGGTATCCTGCATAAAGATCATAACTTGAGATCAAAAGTCTGTCTGCGCTGAGATAGTCGAGATAACTACTTTGAGATGTCAGTGATAGCTTGTCAGTTATATTCACTCATTTGTTGGATTAGGTGGGTGGAGACAGGAAAATTCAGGTAATCCATATTTCCTAAAGCACCGATGGATTACTGCCTAAAGCAGCTATGTCTTACTGCCCTTTCTATGTGTTCTAGGTCTTACATTGCAGTTTTTACTCTTCTTTCTTAAACAACTGAAAATGCAACTTCTCATCCCAGAGTGTATCTAAGTGCACCAGCATCCCAATTTTGCCAACTCTAAAATGGATTTGAAATACAAGTATTAGTACGTGTGCAGTCTATACCACTAGAAGTGGAAACGGAAGAAGTTAAAGCATCTCTTTTTATGCTGCTGATAGAGATATCAGGTATACTTTGTATTTGAAGGGCCCTGAGGAAACATCAGACTGAGATTTAATGCTGACAACATCAGTACCAGCATGGTTATGTACATTTTATGTTTGTGAAAGTTAAAAGTATGTGAGTAGAAATACAGAAAATTAGAGGAATCACGTTCTATCGTGCATCAGTCTTTTGGAGCACTAGAGCATGGACTGTGGGAGAATGTCTTCTCATGGCTGAGCCCTGGTCTGTGATAAAGAAAAAGGTTAAAACATGCTGGGGTTCATTCCATTCCTCTTAAAGAAAATTATTTTTCAGTAACACTTGGAGCTTGCTGTAACCCCACCACAAAGCTTCTCTATATGTTGGACATATATTACGGTCCTCTACAATTGTTGTTCTCTGGATGGCACTAGGCTGAATCTACCATTAATGAAACCTCTCTCACAGAAGGTTTGGAATATTCCTGTTGGAATATTGCAGGCATTTTGCCTCTCTTCTGCCTGTCTAATAGCAGTACCAGAGGTCACTGATCTCTCAAAGGAATCAAGCAAGCCATCTGAGGTGCATCAGTGCAGCTATTAATGGAATATGCTGAGATCCATGTAAGTGAGTGGATGAGATGCTGGACAGAGATGCAAGCGTCTCTTCCTGGTGCTGGTTGATCTCAGGGCAGGTGGCTGCACAAATGTGCCTCGGTTTCCCTTTTGTAGAATGGGGATAATGAAGCTTGCTTCTTTATAAAGCCCTGTAAGGACTATTAGTAATAATTTTAAAACACAGGTGCTATGATATTAAGACAAGTCAAGGCTGAAAGCAATTTGAAAGATAAGCAATCAATCATATTGACTGTTTAAGCCTGGTGAATTATGAGGCTGCCCAGATTAGAAAAACAGCCCTGGTGGAGGTATGCTAAATGAGCTGATAAGTGGATATCACTCAAGCTAGTTCTGAAAAGTGGTCAGATAGAAATGAAATCCTTATTTTTTCAAAAAGATACCTTCCAAATATAACAAAAAATAGTTTAGGCTGATTCTCAAACATTGAGGTTTCTTGAAATGTTTAGCCTTTAACTTAGCATAATGTGTCCTGTGAAGCTTCTATCTCAGGAAAAGGTTTGGAAAAGAAGGTAGGGGTGAGAACAGGTTTCTTGTGCATTAATGACTGTGTAGTTTGCCGCTACACTCAGGGAAGAAAGTGGAAATAATCATGGCTGGGGAAAAAAGCAACAAAAAATATTATATGCATTCCCTATCTTACTTCTGTGTGCTAAAGCACTAATTATTAACACTAATCTAATAAAGCCCATAAGGGTTTTCTGAATAGTCTTTCAAGATCCTGTAATAAATCCTTTAATAGAGCAGTAAAATTAGCAAAGTGTTAATCAGTCAGTAATCAATATGAAGCAAAGGCTAGTTGTAGACTTTGGAAGAGCAAAGGTTCTTTGTGTTTCTGTTTACCTGTACGGAGAGAGAGTACCCACAAAAGACAGACTAAAGAAGAGGGAAGGTGTTTGAACTGGCAGGTAAGAAACTGGGAAAGGCAAGCTACTGAGTCATGGCTATGGAGAATTAATTAAGAACGGGGAAATAAAATGTGGGAAATGCCCCCGTTTCCCCAGCGCTCAGGCTGTGCTCCTTAAGGCACTTTCCGAGCACCTCAGACCTCTGTTACTTTAAGTCTGGCAAATGAACCTTGTTCCGCTTTAAAACCGTGTCCCTTTAATAGGCTCTTGGTGCAGTGCTTCCCTCTGATACCTCTGGCAATGTTGTATTTCTTTTTTTTTCCTTAATGCAGTCTAGTCTATTTTAGTGCAAACAATAGACCCTTCATTGCTATTAAGAACTGCAGTGTTTATCTTTAATTTTGAGGCTGTGTGCTGATATTTACATAGGAAGATGATTTATTCAATGTTATAGCATTGCTGATCTAATAGAAGCATAAAAACACCTTCTGCATTTTTCAATACTAATTATAGATCGCTATTTAATCTAGCCATCGTAAGTGCATAGGGTACTTATGTACATAGTGCACAGAGTGCAAAAATAGATGGATCTGCCGGGCTAACGCAGCAAAGACATGTTGTTCGTTCTTTCTCAGTAGACAACCATAAGAATTTCATCTTATATCATAATCGGCAAAGCAATACGAGTAGAAAACTAAAACAAGCTTTCTGAAGTATTAAGAAGTTTACAGATAAAGAAATTATGTTTTGATTGTTTAAATTTACATACATAATTAACTATAGAGATCAAGTCAAACCTCATTGATTTTTCTTGGAGGAGGAAGGCAACTAGAATCTCTAAAGGTGAAGAAAAAAAACAACAACCCACTCTTTCATTCATGAGAAAAGTCTATACTTGATATTTTACCACAAATAGTAAAAGGCAGAGAAATAAATAAAACATTCTCCATTTGTCATATAGAAGAATTAGAGTCTGTACTGTATGTACTGATACTCAGAAACAAATCATAAATAAAAGTAACCTTGGTACATTGGGTTAGAAAGAGCAGGCAAGGACTTACCTACTACCTCTGTCTTGAGAATGTGCAGAGAGAACAGAACAAGGAACAGCAATTCCATTATCTGTTTTAAATAGGCTCAGTGTTGAAACCAGAATTGATTAGACTCCTTAGTATGTGATCATATTTCTGCTCTCAGTTTTATACTGGAGTAAGTAGTCCTGGACAGCCATAGCCAGGAAGGTGAACTCCTCCCCTTTGTAATTTCTCCAGATTCACCCTACTCCTGATTTGCCTAAATTTATTCATTTCTCCCAAATGAATGGCAAAGGGAATAAGGCTTTCTAGCACTAAGCAAGTAGCCTGTAGTGAGTAACTGATACTTTGCAACCTAAGCACGTTTAGTAACCTATTGCTAAAATGTTACGTTTTTATTTACTGGTAGCTTTTTTTCCTGACAGCCCACATGACATTCGCTTAACTGTGAACGTGTGGGTTAAGGTTAGAGTTTTGTTTCAAAAAACCCCCAATGAAACAAAAAAACAACTCCCTCGCCCCCCCCCCATCCCTACCCTGCAACTCTCCAAACAGCTGCTCGGCACTGGGGTAGATTTGTGAGGCTGGAAAATGGGGCTCGTGTGTGCAGTAGCAGGAAATGTTTATTAGGTGGCATACCAACACCTTCCTTCTATGTGCTTTTGCACTTAGTGAATTAACTGAGAGCACACCATTTGTTTGTTTGTTTGTTTTGGGGGTTTTTTATCCTTTTTTTAAAATAATACTTCTTCTTAACTTTCTTGCTTCTGGTACTATAGTATAATACATGCAGGGTTTTTTTTTTCCTGTCCCCTTTGCTTTCCTATCTGAATGCTTTAATTCCATGTGTCTGGTTCAGTGGCAATTCAGGCTTTATGTGCAACAAACAAAGGCATGTACAGAAAAGGGGCACTACTACTTTTTCCTCTCTAGTCTCTATCATAGACACATCTTCATCTTTTCATTTGGGGTTGGATTTTGATACAGCTGAGGAAAACAGGAGAGGGAGTGCAGCTTCTTCTTCCCCTTCCCCAAATGCCTCTCTATCCGTGGGGATGCAACCCACATGCTGGGTTGGGTGCCAGAAGGGCTGAATGCCTGACCCAGTGCTCCTCCATGAAGGGGTGGACAGAGTGAAGTGGCACTATAGGGGCTGCACTGAGCAAGCCTGGTCACCCAGCAAGGGCTGAATTAAAAAAAAAGGAGCCAAGAAGGTGCTTCTCGCCTTTACCAACAGCTGCGGGCTCCCAGGTGAAGAGTATGGCCATTCCGCTGTTAGTAGTAGGGTCACACAGGATCAGGACCTGTAATAACAATGGGAAATCTGACAGCTGACTTATGAGCAGGTCTTTTATTCATAAAAAAGGATGGCTATAAATAACATTCCAACAATGAAGATTTGCTGGGTTGTGTTTTTCCATCCTGGATTAGATAGATTAAAGCATGAACAGACGATGATTCGCCTAGCACATGGTGCTAAGATAAATACTTACTGCAGTGACAAGAACAATAAGGGAATTTGTTGCATTTTTTTAACTTCCTAGTTTGGCAGTCTCGGTGGAGCTATCTAAGCAAGGTGCATGCTGAGCACGTAGAGAGAAACGGGGGCGCGAACGTGGCGGTGTCAGGTGGTGCCAGCCTTCAAGGGCATCTACAAGGCATTTTACTCTTGGGCTTTTTCTTTTTCTTTTCTGGGGGCAGTCTTCAGTGGGGGAGCTGAACCAAAGCGCTCTGATATTTTTTTTTTCCCTCTCTTTGCGTTTAGTTCTCTGAAAGCTAAGAGCCTGCTAGAAACCCTCTGTTTAGGACTGAAAAATCTGAGGGCCAGAAATTTTGATCTTGAAATTCAGGATTCTTGGTTTTGGTTTGTTTGGGGTTTTTTTCCCCTTTTGTCAACCTTCCAGACTGTCATTATTAAAGTAGTGATAAATTGCACTGCAGTCATGTTAACTAAGTCTTTATTTGTGCTAGAAAGTGAAGGCCAACTCGGGGAAAGACACTCCCTTTCCTTATAAAGTCTGTAATCTAAATAAGCAGGGCAGACATCATGTGATCTCCATTTTTTGCCTAAAGAAATTTACCCGACAGGTGCTTGGTTATCAGTTCTCAGTGGCATTCTTGCACCTAGGAATATTTTTGAACTGTAGGTGGGTTTTACATAAAGGCCTTTGGACATTGAACCTAAATACACATGAGGAGCTCGGTCAGAGAAGCTAAGAGAGAGAGTTATGCAGGGAGTCTATTGCAGATCACTGAACTCAAGGCTGGTTTTTTCTGGCATAACGATTGCAGTTGTGTCCATAGCTGCAGGACAGGTAAGAACAGGAGGGAAAATCAAAACCAGCGAAAACTGCACTTACTTTGTGGCCTTGAGAGCCACAGCAGCAAAGGTTTTGGAGATGTTCCCCCCAGCCCGGTTTCTGAAATGCGTGGGATCTGACATCAGCCTGCTGCTACCAGAAGGGCTTCACAGGAAGCTCGGAGGGGCTGACGGGACAGCTAACGAAGTTCGCATGTGTCTGAGCCAAATGATCCTACCATGTGCTGAAGGGAGGAAGTCCAGAGCTGTTCCTAACCTTCCAGCTGAACGGCTGCAGTCCCCCCGTGTCCCAGCAGCGCAGGCAGAAGGGGATGAGAGCAGGCTGGGTCTGACTCCATGGTACAAATGCATAAGAGTCCCAGTCAAAGCCAAGGCGGTGGCACAGCTCTTAGTGCTGGGAGGCTGAGTTGTTGCTCTTAAAAGGAAGATCTAAGGCTTGTGAGGGTGAGACTGACTTGAGTCCAAATCCTGTTCACAGATGAGCCGACCTGGGAGGAATTGTCCTGCTGCGCTGGGAGAGGGAAGCACTTCCAAGAGACTTAAAACACAGACTAATTTCGTTATTAGTGACTGGGTGATTGGGAAACCTACCCTTCAGAGTGAGAGAACACACTAAGTGCTCTTCATTTAGTTGTGTGTTGTCATTTTCTTCATTAGAGTTCCCTCACCACTGAACAGGAAATCTGGAATTTCGTAGCTGTTGGTGAATCAGAAACATTAAGTCTTCATATTTCACGTGAAAATGTGGGCCGGCTATGATTCTCCCTGAGTCTGCTCTGTTGGGAACCTTGTTCTAATACAAGGTCATTTCCATGGAATAGTTAGAAGCATTTGCAATAGCTCGTTATTTGGCCTTCTGCTCAGCTCTGGTGCATTAACTGCTTGCTATCTATTTTAGGCTGTGTCTGGGGACTAGACCCTCTATTATGTGATGTCACCATTAGTAAAGCTGAACTTCTCTCCTTTTCCCAGTATTTATGTAAAGCACTGTTCTTTCTGTGGATGAACAGTCTTTGGTGAGTGATGAAACACTAGCAGCGCGCAACTCAGCATCTCCTAGAATTATGAAGATGTGTTCTGAAGGATGCCTGCCCCTAAGCTGTGCGTTTAGCTCTGCGTGTTTACAGCCTGTCTAGTTGTTCTGCCTGGTTTTGAAGCACACACATTTCTGGCCACCGCTTTCTTGTAACAACAGTCTTCACTGTGCCTCTGTGGCTGTTTAGTTCAGAAGGAAGATGCCCTTTGTGTGGACCGTTTCGTGTCTAAAGGTCTAAGATGCATTCTGGCTTCTTCACAGATAAGTTATTGGTGGAAGGCTTCGTTTACCGCACAACCTTGGTTTCAGGTATTTATCAATGTTTGTCTCCCCTTAGACAGCATAACACAGGTTCCTTAAAGGTGAAAATAACATCTCTGGCATCTCAGAGAAATGTTCAGGCTCTGCGTAGATGGGGAGAGGGCCTGGTTTGTGGGGGTGTTCTTGCAACAAGCTGTCCTTGCCATTATTTTGTGGCTTGTAGCTAACATAATGCTAAACAGCAGTCGGAGGCATTTAAGCCTGATGATTGCCTTCGCTTTGTGTTCCTGGTGAGGGCCATGAAAGCTTAGCTGGGACGTCAGATAACTCAAAACCTGTGAGGCAAAAATTCCTCAAAGACAGCGGGTGGAGGAGGAGCGGAGAGCCCTCTGTTTTGAAAACATCTCAGAAAGATCTTGGAAGGAGATCATACAGCCTATTTGTGTCTTCCTCTCCAAAGAGGAAGACTTTAATCTGCATAAATTAAAACATAAATTGGATAAATAAGCTGTTTATTTGTATTACTCCCTTTCCTGAATGTCCCTTATTTGCAGGTCTCATGATGCCCATTGAAAGACCGAGCAGATGGATATTCTTGTCTCAAGGCTTTGCTGAAGGTCCTGGCAAGAAGGAATTAATCTTCCTCGATATTTAGCCAAGCTGCACGTCACTTGCCGTTTTTTGGCTCAGGTTGTGTCTCGTCCGCAGCTTGGTAAAGCGTATAGTTGGAGTGCAGGGGCAACTGGGGAGAAAGTTGAACCGTTGCATTTCACAACAAACAAGGTCCGGTGTTTCGAGAACGGGAGTTGGGATTGGATGGGAGTTCAGGGAGAATGTGACAGGGAAGAAACCAGAACGGTAAAATCCCTTATCCTCTCAGTGCCTTGTTTTTCTCGTGTGTATAGTGTATGTACATGACTTTGAAAGTAACACCAAATCATCTGTAGCTTAGTTGAGCTATGGAGTTCTTATTTTCATTACATGGATGCAGCTTTTTCTCCCGTAGTTTCAGGCACAACTCAAGTTTCTTGGTGTGTTATCAGCATAAAGGACATAGAGAATTGCTGTTGCATCACGCTAAGGTAAAAGTGTATGTTGTCCAAGGGTTACCGCACAGAACTAAGACTCTCAGCTCCTGAACTTAATTTCCTGTTTTGAAATCAACTTTGGCATGGCACAGCTGGGGCCTGTTATTCTGAGAGCTGCTGAGCACTTGTGATTCCTGTTGAAGTCTGAGCGCTGCAGGTCACGGGCATTTCTGAAGCTGCAAGCTCAGTTGTGTGAAGTTAGATTTTCCACAACAGCCACTTGAAATGAATGGTCGTTAAAAATTGAGCCTGAAGCTTCTCATGTCTCTTTCTCAGTCTCTTCGACGTGTTCAGTGATTATTGTCTTCTCCACAGGGGTAATCGTCAGATAACTATTATTGAACTTTGAGATTCTACACAAAGTAACGCCATTTCTACGCATGACAAATATCAAAACAAACGTGGACATTCAGATGAAGAAATATAAAAACAATTATAGAACTAAAAGGTGTTGCAGAAGGTGAAATCTAGATAAATGTCAACCAAAGGCTTGCCAACAGCAAGGTACGGCCAGTGTTTAAAGCGTTAGCCTGAGATATAGGAGATTGGATTCAGTTCCCTCCGTACTGGACTTCTGTGTGATCTTAAGCAAACATTGTGATTGTTCTTTTCCCATTTGTAAAATGTAGATAACACTCTTCCCTCACAGGTGTGTCGTGAGCGTAAATAGAAGAGAGATTGCAAGGTTCCCAGAATATGGGAGTATAAGAATACCCTTCAATCGAGACCGTTACACGTAGAGATTTGGCTATGTAGAAGCCCCCTGTCTTACACAGTGTTTTCAATTCAAACTACTTTTCATGTGTTTTTGAGAGCGCAAACTTTATTACAGATGGTTGGAATATACAAATCTGGGGTTTTCTGTATATTGAAGCCCACTAAAAAAGCAGTTTCCACAATAATATTGTCTCCTTTAATCTAGCAACTTTATGCTAATTTTTATGCAATTATATTAGGGAAATAAGATTACAAAGCTTTTGTGAAGAGCTATTTATACTACTTGATATTATTTTTAATTACATTCTGATCTCACATCATTTAGTGTTTCATGCTTGATGACCAAATTTGCAAATTAGAGAAATTTCAAGTAGCATTTTCAGGAATATCTACGGCACCTTGGAGTCCAAGCTCACAGATATACTCTTCTTAGTAACTAGGATATTTTTAAAGATGTTTTGCTTTGTGCATAGCCTGCTGTTCATCACGGCCCTCAGCCCCTCCCTTAGTTCACAGAGACATGGAAAACACAGTCAGGAGAGACCAGGAGTGCATGTGGCTTGGTCTGGTGTCCTCTGCCATTCCTGACTGATGTTCACATGTTGTGCTGGTTTTGGCTGGGGTAGAGTTAATTTTCGTCACAGCAGCTAGTGTGGGGCTGTGTTTTGGGTTTGTGCTGAAAACAGTGCTGATAACAGAGCGATGTTTTCGTTCCTGCTGAGCAGTGCTCACACAGAGTCAAGGCCTTTTCTGCTCCTCACCCCACCCCACCAGCGAGCAGGCTGGGGGGGCACAAAAAGTTGGGGGAGGGACACAGCCGGGACAGCTGACACCAACTGACCAAAGGGATATTCCACACATATGAGGTCATGCCCAGCACATAAAGCTGGGGGAAGAAGGAGGAAGGGGGGACATTCAGCGTTTCTCTTCCCAAGTCACCGTTAGGCGTGACGGAGCCCTGCTGTCCTGGAGATGGCTGAACACCCGCCTGCCGATGGGAAGCAGTGAATGAATTCCTTGTTTTGCTTTACCTGTTAAACTGTCTTTATCTCAACCCACGAGTTTTCTCACTTTACTCTTCCAATTCTCTCCCCCATCCCACTGCGAGGGGAGCGAGCGAGCGGCTGGGTGGGGCTTGGTTGCCGGCTGGGGTTCAGCCACGACCCCTGTGCTGTACGTTACCTGCTGACTCACTTGCTGTTATTAAAAGGACTTGCTGGCTTGTGGTGCTGGCACTGACAAGGTGACAGAAATAGTAGAGCCCTTGCTCAGCAGCAACCTCACACCAAAGCTGTGGCTGACAAGTCTGTATGAGGTGGATTGTAGGATGCACAAAGAAAGGTTTATCTGTGATACTCTGAGAAGAATATTTTGTAGGATATTAATACATCAGCAGACTTGATTAATCAATTCTCAGTCCTTATTTCTATATAATCATTCTTTGCACTTCCTTGTGACCGTCTGAAATACTTATTACTTATTTGCATGAAGTATTTCTAGTACACAGTAATTGTGTACTACTGCAGTTGCACACTAACCTGAATATACTTTCATACACTTCAACTTTAACAGAAAAAAAGAAGCTATAGAATTTTCCTTTTTAAGCTCAACATTTTAGCACGAGTTTCTTATGTTATAAATTCTGGCGGAGCTATCATACAGTTCACAGATGTGAAGTTCTAGAGCTGGAATTGCTGCTATAATGATCAGATGTCAGCGCCGAATGTGGAAAGCCCATAAACTTAGCTGAGCTGCTTTGCAGTATCACGGTATAAAGTTGTTACTAATGCAAATTAATCCTTCGTTAGGATAACCGTAAAACATAAATTAAATCAGAATTACTTTGTAAGTAACATGGCTTTACCTGGATAATTTTGCTAAAGGAAAGCTGCTCTGCTGCAGATAGATGCCAGGTAGCAGCCAGAGCGCGCTGGAGGTTTCTCCTTGTATGTGAGCATTTTGAATAAGACGTGGGGTGGCACAGAGGCGACCCACGCTCAGCGTTAGCAAACAAAAGCAGCCACTTCTGCGTAGGAAAAATACCCATGGCGCTGCTGATATTGATATGCTGATGTACTGCTGACATAAACTGCTCCGCTGTTTAAACCCCCCGTGTTCCCCGCTGTATACTGTATTGTTTGTTCCAGCAGTGCCCTCTGCTGTCTGATAGCATTGAGCGTACGTCCAAAGAGCTTTTTTCCCCGTCTCAAGTATTTTAAATCTAGTTCTCAGAGGTAATTTACCTTTAAAAAGACAGAGAAAGAAAAGATATAATGATATTATGTTGTTTTATTAATGTACAAGTTGCACATTAACTTTAAATAAGCAAGCTCATTAAATGCATATCTTTTTTTTTGTTTGTTTGTTTTTTAAGCTTATAAAGCACCAGTACCTCTGATTTACACAAGAGAAAGAAATGCCACACAATTTCAGGTGTAGTCTGACAACTTCTGAGTACTCCAGTACTCAGTAAGGAGGTATTTCTGCGGGGCCAAGCACAAGAGCATCTGTGGAGACAGAGACTCTTATCTTTTTGGATCCCCTTTGAAGCGCTGCAGTTCATCATATGGTTTTGCTCACAAGTTTGGGGTTTGTTCTGCAGATATGATCTAACTCTGCTTAGAAAAAGAGCCGCTGGTGGCTGCACCGATTTGTAACTGTAAGCAAGAGACAGTGAACAACTAGGTTCTGTTGTCTCTTGCTCAATCTTGAGCACTTCAGAAGTTTTGTGATGTCACTAGAGTCGATCTGAAATTAGGACTTACATCCTCACTGAACTGGGGTCCAGGTTAGTGACACAACAGTGGTGGTGTTCTTCTTTGAGTTCCATCAGTCACATACTCCCCCCTCCAAAACCAAAAAATTACTGCTCTCCGTTTTCTGACTCTCTAAGCCTTTACCCATCTAATTTATTTGTGAATTAAAGCTGAATTCACACTCATTCCATTTTAGAATATCCTTAAAGACTTTTAAACTACTGATGTGATCATTCATCTTCACAAGAACTGGCCAGATTTTGCTCTTGATAAAGGTTGCTTTAAGCAGATCATCTGTGTAGTAGTAAATATGTTTTCCACTTTTGGCTACCCTAGCAACTTAAAGGTAATTGGCTATGCCCTGAGTTGGTAACCCAAATATTTAAAAACACGATTAGTTAAAGTTTAATCCACTGTCATGATGATGATGTGGCAACAGAGGCTGTGTGTCAGGATTCATTCTTCGCCTGGAGAACAGGGTGGCAGTAACACTCATGTAGTATGGTCTCTTGCGGAGTACGGGATGAGTGAAGCAGACCTCGTTAACGGCTGAAAGTAGGATTTTCCACCATGAACGGATACCCAAACTGCTCTGCTAACCACACTAAAATTTGGAGTCATTATTTAGTACTTGCACTGGGCATCCCTCAACTGACCATTAACATCGCATCTGTGATCTTCAACTGCACGGTCATCTTCACCAGAATAGCGACTAAGGATCTGCACAAGCCTATCTCTATCCTCTTC
Source organism: Aptenodytes patagonicus (assembly GCF_965638725.1). NCBI lineage: Eukaryota > Metazoa > Chordata > Aves > Sphenisciformes > Spheniscidae > Aptenodytes > Aptenodytes patagonicus. Next base: position 10,987,491 of record NC_134965.1, read on the forward strand.
TGCAATTTGGCTTTTTCTGATCTCTTCACCAGTTTTTCTGGCTTTTGGATTTCAACGCTGTTCATCACCAATCCTGACATTACAATCTTTGGATCCAAGGATATGCTTGCACCTTATGCCTTATATACTATGTCTATTTTATCCACCATCTATAACTTGGTAAGCATTGGAATTGAACGCTATCTGGCTGTGGCTGAAAGCATGAGGACAAGATTCAGGGCTGCTAGAAACCACTCCGTAGCTGCGGTTTTAATTAACTGGGTCCTTGCTTTCTTTTTGGGCTGCTTGCCATTGATGGGGTGGAACTGCTTGCATAGGAGAAAAAACCTCTCTGTCCTCTACAGTCCGTTTTGCGTCGACTACCTCATCTTCATCACCATTCCCAATATTGTGGTGGCGGCTTTTATTATACCTCTGTTCACTTACCTTAGAATCATTATCATCCTGAGGAAAAGAAAGCTGAGAATGAAAGCATGCGGACAAGCTACTGGCACCTACAAATCAGCTGAAATCCAGGTTGCCAGAACCAGCATCTTTATTTGGCTCCTGGCGTTGATCTCCTACGCTCCTTTTTTCGCGGGAGTCATATTCGATGCAACTAACCACCAGTGCCACGCCGATCTCTACCCAGGCATCTACATCTTTCGAAACTGCACGGCTATGCTGATAACCATGAACTGTTTGGGAAACCCCATCATATATACCCTGAAAGCCAAACCTCTGGGGGATAAACTCAAGGCTCTGAAATGCCTCTCCACCAACCGTGTCCGAGCCTGCACCCTCGAGAACATCTAGCCGGGACCGGCCCTGGGCCGGGACCGCTGGCCTGCCCCACCTAGCCCATGCAGTCGGAGAGCGAGCTGAAATGACGCCGGAGCCCAGCCCGCTCCCGGCGCCCGGGGCGGTTCAGCACCCAGCGAGGGGACAGCTCCGGGGCGCGGAAACCGGCGCGGGGCGCGGAAACCGGCGCGGGCAGCCGCGGGAGGGGGATGCCCGGGCGGGGGGGGGGGGGGCGGATGCCCGGGTGGGGGGGGCTGATGGCAGGGAGGGAGGGGAGGGGGCTGATGCCCGGGCGGGAGGGGGCTGATGGCAGGGAGGGAGGGGGCTGCCCGGGCGGGGGGGGGGCTGATGGCAGGGAGGGAGGGGGCTGATGCCCGGGCGAGGGGGGGCTGATGCCCGGGCGGGAGGGGCTGATGCCCGGGCGGGGGGGGCTGATGCCCGGGCGGGAGGGGGCTGCCCGGGCGGAGGGGGGCTGATGCCCGGGCGGGGGGGGCTGATGGCAGGGAGGGAGGGAGGGGGCTGCTGCCCGGGCGGGAGGGGGCTGATGGCAGGGAGGGAGGGGGCTGCCCGGGCGGGGGGGGCTGATGCCCGGGCGGGAGGGGGATGCCCGGGCGAGGGGGGGGCTGATGCCCGGGCGGGAGGGGCTGATGCCCGGGCGGGGGGGGGCTGATGCCCGGGCGGGAGGGGGCTGATGGCAGGGAGGGAGGGGGCTGCCCGGGCGGGGGGGCTGATGCCCGGGCGGGAGGGGGATGCCCGGGCGAGGGGGGGGCTGATGCCCGGGCGGGGAGGGCTGATGCCCGGGCGGGGGGGGGCTGATGCCCGGGCGGGGGGGGGGATGCCCGGGCGGGAGGGGGCTGATGCCCGGGCGGGAGGGGGCTGCCCGGGCGGAGGGGGGGATGCCCGGGCGGGGGGGGGCTGATGCCCGGGCGGGGGGCGGCTGATTCCCCGGGCGGGAGGGGGGGCTGATGCCCGGGCGGGAGGGGGATTCCCGGGCGGTCGGGGCTGATGCCCGGCGGGGGGGGGGGGGGGGGGGGGGGGCTGATGCCCGGGCGGGGGGGGGTTGGAGCTTTGTGGCCCCTCTCGGCAGCTTTCGTGGCCTTCGGCGGCGGGTGAAGGGGGCGCAGCGCCGCGGAGGTTGCAGCTCGCCTTCGCGAAGCGGGCCGGAGCGCGTCCCCGGGTTGCCTGGCCCCTAAATGGGAGCAGGAGAGCTGTTTGGCTCGGCGATAAGAATAACTCCGTTAGCCGGGTTTACTCTGCGTTCGGAAACAGGCTCCTGTTGCGCTCGCCTTGGCTGCTGGGGTTCACGTCCTTCTTGTGTTATTTGCATGTTCTTGAAGACAGTTGAATGGCTAAAAACTTGTCAGCAGCGTGGGGGAAATGTGATTTTACCTTCCCACTGGCAGCCAGCCAAATTGTCTCATTGAATATTTGATGAATCTCTTTATTAAGGGGGGCACTCAGCACTGGTTTACTGTCGTAATTTTAACTGCAGGATGTAGGTGGGTTACATGTTTTCGTGAGACGTTTGTGACTACACTTTTCATATTTCTGCTTGTAAATAGAGCTTGAGTCCGTGGCTTTTGAAACGTGAATTGCTTTAGAAGAAAACCTCACTTGAATTCTTCAGTATCAGAGTTGCAGTGAAGTTTCCTGTAAAAAAAACAAACAAACAAAAACCCCAACAAAATAAAAATGTCAAGACCAAGTATTTTGTAAAAGGTCTTACCCCCTCCCTCTCCAAAAAGGAAATTTGCTACTGAATAGTTAATCTAGTAGAAATTAATGCTTATCCTTAGTAATAAGGGGATATTGTCTAGAAGAATCTCAATGCTTAAATTTCTTCTCTCTCCTCTTGCACCGTCACCAATCTAGAAGCCTTGATGGAATAGCTCCCGGTGACATTAGCTCATCTTTCCGGTTTTAAAGTGTGCTCAAATATCCCTCAGTGGTATTACATCAGTGCGACAATCCGTACCGTGACAATGTCCTCACATCCATGAAACACACGCACGCAAGCACAGTCCGAACAAAATCGGCCCTTCCGGCACAGGTTGGAGTTCCCAGGGATTTAGTTCCAGCTTGTTTGCTTTGTTGTCATCGCTTCGGCATTTCAAAAGGCTTGAGCGAACCGAGGACAAAATCCCATCAATCTGCTCCTGGGCGGGTGTGAGGAAAGAGCGTGTTTTGTGTAAGAAATGGGTTCGCCCACTAATGTAAGAAATGGGCAAGTGCCATTCCATCAACAAACCCGATACTCGGTGGTTTATGTTTATTGCTGTAAAACCCCTCTTCTGTGCTGCTTTACACGGAAGAACTCCGGGAGAATTTCTTTTGTCCGAGTTAAAATTCAGGCATTTAAGGAAACGGATGGCACTAAATGGCACATACTTAAAATGAATTATTTAAATGGATAATGTAACTCAGGCGAGATGAACCTGGCTCCATTTTTTTCCTTCCGAACACCAGCGGTCTGTCAGCGTTTTCTGTTAACCCCACCAGCCCCAGCCCCAAGAGGCGCCCGGCTGGGGACTGGCCATCTCCCTCCTGCCGAACAGATCTCAACCTAAACCCGCCACAACCAGATTCAGCCAAAGCTCACCAAAGGGCAGATCGTAAGATCAACCGGGGGGGGAGGGGGGGGTGTTATTATGTGATATTTATTGTATGATAACGATTTCGATTCGTCACCGTATTGACAGCGGCGGAGCGGTGTTTAACCGCCAGAATATTTAACGCATCGCTGCCCAGCGCAGTGATTGTCATTTCATAGAATCATAGAATCATAAAGGTTGGAAAAGAGCTCTAAGATCGAGTCCAACCGTCGACCCAACACCCCCATGCCCACTAAACCATGTCCCTAAGTGCCTCATCTACTCGTCTTTTAAATACCTCCAGGGATGGGGACTCCACCCCTTCCCTGGGCAGCCTGTTCCAAGGTTTAACCGCTCTTTCAGTAAAGAAATTTTTCCTCATGTCCAATCTAAACCTCCCCTGGCGCAACTTGAGGCCGTTTCCTCTCGTCCTGTCGCTTGTTACTTGGGAGAAGAGACCGACCCCCACCTCGCTACAACCTCCTTTCAGGTAGTGGTAGAGTGCGATAAGGTCTCCCCTCAGCCTCCTTTTCTCCAGGCTGAACAACCCCAGTTCCCTCAGCCGCTCCTCATAAGACTTGTTCTCCAGACCCCTCACCAGCCTCGTTGCCCTTCTCTGGACACGCTCCAGCACCTCGACGTCCTTCTTGGAGTGAGGGGCCCAAAACTGAACACAGTATTCGAGGTGCGGCCTAAAAAAACAAGGTGACGCCTGGAATCCAGACAGAACCGCCTCAAGGGTGTGTGTGTGTATATATATGTATATAAAATACATATATAAATATAAAACAACCCCGGGGTGGGCAGGGCCGCGCCCGGCCCCGCCCGCCGCTCGGCGGTGGACTAGCGAGCCTGGGTGGAGGCGCTCGGCGCTCCGCTGGCCGGAAGCGGGCCGGCGGCGGGCGCCATGCGGGCACCGCGGCCGTGCGGCGTCTGCGGGGCGGCCGGCGCGGCCAAGTACCGCTGTCCGCGCTGCGCCGCCGCTTAGTGAGGGCCGGGCCGGGCAGCGGGGCAGCGGGCGGGGGGCGGCGAGGGAGCGGGGGCGGCAGCGGAGGGGGGCGGGGGGCGGCGCGGCCTCGCCCGCCCGGTGAGGGGAGCGGCGGCCGCTCGGTGAGGGGCCGCCCTGTGAGGGGTCGCCCCTTCCCCTCCTCGGCGCCTCTGACGGCGGCTCTCGCCCCACAGCTGCTCCGTGCCGTGCTGCAGGACCCACAAGGGTGAGTGGCCGGCGGGACGGGGACGGGGAGGGGGGCCGGGCGGGCCGCGCCGCACCTAACGCCGGCTCCTCCCGCAGAGCGGTGCACGCCGGAGCCGAAGCGGGAGCGGGAGCGGTCGGCGGCGGGACAGGTCTTCCCCGGCGGGCCGAACCGCGCCGGGCAGCACGCAGGTAGGTGGGACGGGCGGGCCGTGAGGGCGCGGGGCGTCCCCGGCCCCCCCCCCCCCCCCCCCCCCCCCCGCAGCTCTGCTGTCCTCGCCCGCAGACAGCGCCTGGTCGGTGGAGGACATCCTGACGGAAGACGACGAGCAGGACCGCGTCCCGCTGCAGAAGCTCAAGCTTTTAGGTAATCTTGAGCAGTCGGAAGTCGGCCGGGTGCGGAGGCGGTGGCCGGCCTTCGGCAAAGCGAGCAGAGAGATTCACAGTTCCCGTGAACTCTTCGTGGAGCGCTGCAGTTTATCCCAGTCGTGCACTTCATCACAAGGCCTTAAGGACTTAAATGTCGGATACCTGGCCTTTCACCATGTCTCGCCTTTCACCACGTCTCTTTGAAAGCTTATTTGCAAAGCACGGGTGGTCTCAACCGCATTTGTAACTGTTTGAGATTAGTACTGTTGTTTTTTTTTTTTTTCTTTTAAAGGGGAATCGGAAGAACTGAGAGGCTTGCTTCTGAACCCACACCTCAGGCAGCTACTGCTGACAATCGATCAAGCAGAAGATAAAAGCTCCCTCATGAAAAAGTACATGCAGGAGCCATTATTTGTTGAGTTTGCAGACTGCTGTTTGAGAATTGTTGAACCTCCAGAGAAGGAGAACATTCTTCCTGAGTGAGCTACTTTGGGAACGTTTTTCTTTCCTTGAGAGTTTTTCCCTCTGACAGAAGAGATTTGACAGCACCGCGTGCTACTGTGGTGCACCATTCCGTGTGTTCCCTCAAGGTTTGGTCACACTTTGCTCACGGATGTCAGTGCTCTAATTTTCAATTTAGAGTTGATCAGCAGTGACATAGTTGTCTTGGACAGATTTCTAGATATTAGGAATTAAACTTGATGTTCTGTGGACTTGCTTTCTGTTGGTACAGAAATACTGTCAACCATGGGAAACGTTGCTTCCCAGTAACAATTATATTAAATATATTTGCATTTATTTTAACCCACAAACTAATCTGAAGTGTTTTTGTTAATTAAACCTTGTTGCGGATGGTCAGACACCTTTACAAGGTATTTAACAGTTTATTTAAAAGTGGCATACACAAAAGAGCTGAACGTTTTCAAGATCCATGTGAGCAACAAAGAGACAGTATAGAGCGCTTCTGATGAGAACCCTGGCCCCTTGGCAGAGGTAATGCTGTTGACTAGGTAGCGCTAGAAATGCGTGGCAGTTGTGAGAGCACATATGTTTTGGTCCTATAGATAAAAAAGCAAGAGTCCAGTCTCACTTTTCCCTGAGACATCTGCTGTTAGTGTTACAGTTGACTGCTGCTCGCTTCCTCAGTCAGTCAGAAGTGTTATGATGTTACTGAACGCTCGTGGTCAGTCAGAATAGTTGCAGCTGTACCTCCATACGAGAATCCAGCACGCATCAGAAATGTTTGCCTTATTTGTTCTCTCATTACCAGCCTCTTGCTTCTCCCAGGTAGTGCCAGAAGTGTTCAGTTCAAGTATATATTGCTTAAAGCACTTGATCTATTTTAATTATGTTGAGTGTTCTCATAGTACTGTATTTCCTCTAATATGTGCATGTGTGTGAGAGGAGGAATGCCCCCCCCCACGTGTTCTAAATTTGAAGTATATTATATGTACAATGCATCAATATAGAAAGCTCTGAGGTAGCAGCGGATATGGACGTTGAGTAATTTGAAAGCAGCAGCTTGCAGACAGTCCTTCCCTGAAGGAAAAAGTACAGTGTATGCAGATGGCCAAAAACCTATGTTGGAAGGAGTTTTTTTCTGTCCAATAAAATCTGGTTAAGTCCAGTGATGGAACAGGCATCCGTATGGGGGCTGACATTTGCGTAATGCAGGGGAGACTTCTTGCAGTGAAACTTGATAGAGCCCTACAAGAAAAAGAGGTGGAGAGGTCAGCTGATGTTTTTGCCAGATTTTGAGCTAATTTTACTATTCAAACTAAGTGCTTTAGTATATAAGCAACTAGTGAACATGAATAAGGATAGAGGAAGACCTCCAAAGTAGTCCTAGTACAAATGGATTTAAGAGAAATGATGACTACAAGGAGTACCAATACCGTAATTTGAACTGAAATTAGCTTAAACTCTGCAGATTTGCATATTTAGTCAGTACTGGACTTGGTACTGCTTCTTCCTACTCGTAGTAACTGTGACCAGGCACAGGCTACATTCTTGCACACATAAATTTTTGAGGTTGCCTAAAATTGTCAACAAAAAACCCAAGCACAGGCACGAGGTGATTGGTAACCAGAGTGCGACTTCTGAGAGAAGCCAGTGTGGGTTGTGGCTTGTTTGTAGTAAATGGTATTGTTGTGGTTTAACCTGGTAGGCAGCTAAACAGCACACCCCCAACTTCTTGTGCCCCCCCAGCCTGCTCGCTGGCGGGGCGGTGTGAGAAGCAGAAAAGGCCTCGACTCTGTGTCAGCACTGCTCAGCGATAACGAAAACCTCCCTGTGTTATCAGCACTGTTTCCAGCACAAACCCAGAACACAGCCCCATACTAGCTACTGGGAAGAAAATTAACTCTACTCCAGCCAAAACCAGCACAGGTATCTAAGACTATTCTGCATGTGTGTAGGAGATGAAGTACTTGAGGGTTGCTCCCCGCTTTCTGCCCTGAAAATCCTCTTTCTGAGTTAGTCTGTGCAGTTGTCTGCACAGTGAAGTTAATGCAGAATTACTGGGATATTATTAATACACCCGGTGGCCTTTCCCCAAGTGGACGCTCTTTCATGTGTTCACCTGTTGTGCAACTTGAATCCCCCAAGCAGAAAAAATATGTAGTACGTAATAGCAGAGCCCGCGTTAGAATGCTCTGCTCTCCATTTCTGAAGCAGAACTTTGATCAGTTCCTATGACAGAGATTAACAAGAGTTGAAAGCCTCAACCCAGCTGTGTGCGCCTAGCTTGACCTATTGATGCCGGAGTCATCAATAGTCATCTGGCACGTCTAAGCCAGTGGAAAAAGGAAGGCTGTAGCTCGAGAGCAGACTTCATAGTTGCTCTGCTTGATAGCAGAGTTCAGCTTCCTGAACTCACGGCAGCTTAACTGTGCTGATGACTCAAGTGCGCGAGGTATGTTACCTGTGGGAGAGCTCTAATGGAAGTGATGCCGCAGCCAAAGAAACAGCTTTCCACCTTGTAGCAGTTGCTCTCCTGAAGTACTTTGAGGCATGCCAGCAGGGACAGGTCTCTCCGAAGTCCCGTTACAGTAACAGGTGCCGCAGCCAGGACAAGGCCAAGAGGCCAGAATTGAATTATTGCATGCAGAGGCCGAGTTGTTTCCAAAGAGCAAGGTGATTTGGCCGAGAGCACTGTAGCTCCAGGAACTGCGAAGAACGCCTTTTCTTCACCCTCATCCAATTCTGCTGCTGCTAACGCAACCATTTTTGCCTGATGAAGAGATGCAGAACAACATTCTTGAACAAGATTCTCACACATCTTGAACAAAAATTAAAACTGCAAAACTAACAGTCTAAAAAAGGGCATCTTAAAGGATAGGACACCCTTTGGGACACTTTCCCATTTTATGAAGGTAAGGAACGAGTTCATTCTGCAGTCTCTGTGCTGCCACCCTGTAGAAGCAGCTGTACGAGACTGGCATCCGTCTTCTACTCTTCAGCTTGAGAAGAGTTTTCTGGAGAATTTACAGTATTGGTTTTGTACAGTTAATTGACAGAGGTGGATTCTTTCTCAAACACTAAAAAGCCTCAGTCACTCCATTTTAATGCTTTCCTGTACCAACGTACTTACCTTCCATTTCCTCCAGCCATGCTTAATAACATTAGCAGCCCTGCGCATCCTTTGGAAGCGATTCTTGGCTAACCAGGAACGAATAGCTGAAGATTTAATTAAAAGAAATCTGAGTACAAAGAATCTTGGAAGCCCTTGCACACAAGGTAAGAGAGATGGCACTTAAGCTTTCTCCATCTTCAATTAACATAACCACTCCTGCCACTTTAAACATCCAGCGTAACTGGAAATGTTACGTTATGTTCAGCCACACCTTTATCAAATTACCTGCTTGGATGACGGTTGCAGACCATCTCTCCTTCGCTAGTTTCTTCTGTTTAAATCTCCTCCAGCAACACTGAATGCAAAATGCTTTCTCATTTAACACCTCTGCTCTTCTAGCTTCAAGTTGCTCCAGCTGCATTGGGGATACGAGCCTGCAGTGAATACTCGGGGATGGAGTTGTGTTCCCAACTCTTCCCTCTCCTACAGCCTCCTGGTGTTTGTCAGAAAAACCACGTGCACATTTCAGTGTCCTAAGACTGCTGGATTAGGTTTTAGAAGTGAGAGCACTTCATTAGTGCTTATTAGATAACACGTAAAATTAAAATGTAAGTATCTGAGGGGGAAAAGAGTGTTGTGGAGAGGGGAAAGCGGACACTCCCAAAGTCACAGTAGCAGCTGGCTTAAAACTAGCTCCGTTGAAGGGGGTTCTTTTATGGCTGCATCCTCCAGTATGCAAGCTTTGCAAAAGTGCCTTCGTCTCCTTCATCTCTTTCACAAAGAAGCTGCTTAGGCCTGTCAGAGTAGCCAAGTCTGTCAGCTGAAGCTAAGGAAAGCTGTAATCTTTACTGGAACTGGGAGGATACTGACAACAGTAGACACAAGCGCAGCTCCTTGTCCATTAGCAACAAGGACACCATTAAACAAAGTGCTTCTGATAGCTGGATTCTGATGGATGTTTGATATAGTTTAATAATTTGAAGGAAAATGCCAAATTCTGGTCACACTGGCATTAGCAGGAGTATCGCCTAAACCACGATGATAATCTGTGCCAGAATCCCCATTATGCAGGTACGCTCCAGAACTGTTAGCCACGGAAATAGCACTCTTACCACAGAATTAGCCATAAATACTTTGGTTTTGCCGCAGTACACTGAAGTGTTTTCTCCTCTGTTCCCTGTTTGCTCAGCAGCAGTTTGTCCCGTAACAACATTCTGAAGGATCTCAAAAACAACAGAACGTGATGCTTTGTCATCATCCACCACTGGAGTCTCACCTGCAAATGAAGCATCGAAGAGAAGGTATCACGGAACTTGGAAATCGGGACCAAGTAATTGTCTTTACACTGAGACTTCTTGGCCATTTAGGGGGGGATACACCTACAACAAGAGGGGAGGAGGTGATGGCTGAGACATCACTAGATCTAGCTGTGTTTAAGGGAAAAATGTGACAGCATAGATTTCACCATGTGCTAGCGACTAGAAAGCCAGCGTGGTGTGTTTTAACTAGGATGTAGTTTGGGTGCCGTCTTATCACCTCTATTATAACCTATCCATAGGTAACAAATGTCATTTTGGGTAGATCTAGACAATGTAACAGACATACGGAGGGCTTGGCTGTTCTCACATTGTTTAAAGCATCCTATATGGAAACATTAGAAAGCAACAGCAATGCAATTAAGATTAGATTTGAGCAGCTCGGTCCTAAGAAAATCTGATGGAAATACCCAAAATTCAAAGCTGTTGGGAACAAAGAACAAAAAGCAAGGAATTAGACTCGTAGCCTTAATGTACTGAAAGATGCAGGAACAGAAAACAAATTCTACACAATTCTACAGCTTTCACCGGGCATCAGAAGCAGCTACAGGGACATGTACTAAGCAGGAGTTTATGGCAGCAATAAGAGGTTATTAAAACCATTTCTGAGACATAGTACACAATTTTTTTACATTATGAGACAAACAGGTTAGCCAGATTAATCTATTTGGAAATAGAGGTAGAGTTAATTCAGACCTGTCCTTGAAAGAGATTGTGTTGTTCAAGGCAATGCTGCATGAGTTTCTGCATGCCCAATGCCGGAACTTGATGGTCTTTGTATCTTTCCATCCTGGATACTGTTTGCTTTTCTGCTATAAATATTTCTAAGGAGATGAGAGCATTTTAAGGTACTGAAAACAAATACAAGCAACTCTTGCTTACAGGAAGACATCTGGTGACTATGATGGTGTTCATGGGGCTGGGCTGATAAGGGAACCAAAAGCTTATCCCCCTGTTTAGGAAATTGTTTTGCTTTGTTTGCAGCTTATTACCTGCTAAAGATAAAAAGGACTAGTAACCTACCACAATGAGGCATTTCAGCTAATGGGTTTATAATTGAGGGAGAAAGATATGGTGTGTAAGTAATTTTCCAGCCTGTGCTTCATTACTTCATTCCCTTTCTGCAAAGTGAATAGATTTCCAGCCATTTTACTTATCTGACGTAGGCTGGTACTTACTGGTCCTGCTTCCCACATCTACTGGTTACTGAACAGACCCATTGGGTGAAGATGGGGTTAATCTGGGAGAGAGAAGGGGGTTGCAGTAACTTTCAATATTAAATGTAACCACCTGCTGAGCTCCTTCTTTCAGGGGTTCATACCAAAGATGTTACCTTGTAGATTGGATTGTGTTTTTTAAAGTCCATCCTCGCTCTTGCTTAGAAAAAAGAATCACATACAGAAGTTTGCAAAAGGTAGAAGAAGCAGCAGAATCCAGGTAAGCTAGACGGTCAGTGTGTTTGGCAAGAAAACAAGGTGGGGGAAAAAAAAGAAAGGAAGGAGAAGGAATATAAGCAAAAAGTAAGTGGTTTTCAAGTCTACTCAAGAACCAACTCTAAATCAAATTATATCAGGGGGGAACCCCAAAAACCATCGTAACTGTAATTGTTCTACCCAAGAGGAACACAGAAAAACAGTAAGATGAAAGATTTGCAGACCTTTTAAAAGAGCCTGCTGTAAGCGTTAGGCAAATTAGAAACTCAAGTTGGTGATAGATCAGAAAAATATTTTGAGAATAGTGGTGTCCCTAGTGCTGAATACAGTAACTGCATCTGACCTATGCGATACCAAATTGGTGCAGTGAAAATTTTACTTGATAGCAGAGGAATTATCTAAAGAAACATACCTTTTTTCTTGGCAGTATGATAGTTGCTTTTATCACACACTCTGCTTTTATTGGACCCGCATGATTTTCTCAGTATTGCATAGCGCTCAGTGAAACTTTGGAAAGGGATCCTGATAGAAAAACGTACAGTTAATTCTAGGCAAGTATCATTTACTGTATGGTAAATAACCTATCCTTTGAGGGGGAAAAACTGCAGAATGGCTTCAGAGATCCAGTGCATAGAACGCAAAAAGACTGATGCCTGTGTAGTCACTAACATGCAAGAAAGTATAGACTTCCTGAAGAAATTCAGGAGACTGCCTATTGCCCAATAACAGACAGTGACTTTTACCTGTAACAAAGACTGGGCAGGAATTGTGCTTGTTTATGATTAACGGTGAGCTTCACCACATCAATACTGAGCTGTCAAAAATGTGACTAGCTCAGGCCTTGTTCCGTCTATCCTCTAAAGGTGGCCAAGAAAGCCCAGCAAGGTGACTGGCTGCGATGAGATGCTCGACTTCGAGATGACTACACTTAGATGAATGCCATTTATAATTTAATTTTAATTGCTGAAAATGTTACTGTGAGGCCACATTCAATTAGAAAGTTTTAGTACACGATAGTCCACATCAAAACATCTCTTCCCCAGCTTCTTAGACTGGAAAGGTACAGTGAGCTCTCAGACCAGGGGTGTGCTATAGACACACCTGGCCTTTGTTAGTATTTAGTATATTTTTAAGAATCCCATTGTCTTGAACGCAAGTTGCGCTGGCGCTGCTGGTTGTGCTGTTACTGCACTGTTGGACTTGCTGAACGAGGGGAGTTTCATTATCCAAAACACAGAACAACAGTCCAGATTTGTGACAGGTGTTTTTGTCTCCAAAATGTGAGAGAGGTGCTCAGATAAGCTTAAAAGCAAGCAGTGAGCACGACTCTTCAGATAGCTTTGAAAGAATCAGTAGTTTTGTGGTCTGAAACAGACTGCAAAATATTTGGATTTCCTGCTTATAAGCTCTTCTGAATAACTAATATGCCACTAATTGCTACAGAAACGGATTATGGAAGACGTTGCTCAAGAAGTTCGGACTTACCTAATAGGGAAGCCCGCTGCACTGATGGTGATGGCTTCGACTATTCCACACGCCTGAAGCTGGCCGAGAACCTGAAGCATAAATTGAGGTGGTTTAGGTAACCACTGTCTTTGTGGAAGCTGCTGCTACGGTCTGCACAGGGTGTGCTCGACCCAAGCCACGTGCAGCTCAGCTCAGCAACCATGCCAGAGCTTGCCTGGTGTGCACCACCACACCGGCAGCCGGGAAACGAGTGGAGAGGGCGGAGAAGGGGATTATGCAGCCACCGAGCTACTGCTTTGAGTAACACCCAGAGTAGGGTCGAGGCAGTGCTAACACAGAGGGACAGTCCTCACGTGCCCTCTCTCGTGGTATCCACACACCCTGCACTGACCGAATGCAGCAGAATGTGAAAACCCAGCGTTGGTATTTTAATACTACTTGCATGCAATCAGCAAATTCTCCGAGTGTTGAAAATTAATGCAGCACTACTCCAGCTGCTTGTTTTTACATCAGATGAGGTTCTCTAGTTATAGCTTTAGCATCTGCTGCTCTGCTCCCAAAGACATGCTTGTCAGCTGATCTCATCTAACTTGTCCTAGACTAGACTCCAGGAGCAAGCAAAGTTTTGCTGTGGGCGTTCACCATGAAGATATCTGTGTGACCAGGACTGCTGAGCAGCCAGATCACCTTTATCTATTTTGAGGGCTGTGATGGTAGCACCCCAAATAACCCAGGAGCGCTCTGGTAAGAGACCTTCTCATAGAGCAACAAGTAAGTTGCATCTGGAAGAGCTGCTGTGCTTACTAGCTCCGTTTTGGACAAGCATCGTCAGTGATTCTGAAAGGATGTTTATCTTGGAAGCTCCAAAGGAGAAAAAAATCTATTTCAAAATGTGCTGTGAAAAGAGCTTTGCAAGTGACTCAAGATCATAAGAGACCCAATGCAAAGCCCCGCACAATGCCTCTAGGAAGCTTCTCATTGACTCAGTGAGGAAAGGCTTTTGAAAAGTTACCTCTTCTCTTTTAAAAGTCATTGCCTTGCAGTCAGCATTAGGCTTGATGCATCGGATGTAATGCGGTGTGGTACTGTTCAAAATCTGCATGAGATGTTCAAGTGAACCCTGCAAAAAACAAATACAGGTTTAATCAGGGACTCCTCCTCCACAGGTAGTTTAGCTAATCAGTGGTCTTCTATAAAAACAACGAAGCCGTTTTTTGCAAGGATGGCTTTACAGACTCCGTATTAGCAGAGCTCTTCTATAAGGACAGCTTGAGCAAAAAATCCACTCTATGGATGCTTTTGTAAAATTGTTGATGGTAAATTCAGAAAGTTCCCAAAATTACAGCAGGGCCATCAGTTGAAGCTAACCCCTCAAGAGGAACGGGTAGGAAGAAGCCTCGCAAAGGCAGATGCCCAACTGTTAAAGGAAAAGGTAAAATCGGAGTGAGTTAAAATCCCGAGAATCTCAGGAGTCTGAAGCTATTTCTGTTTTACAACTGTTTCATTTTAATAACATTTACTGATCTTGGTCCAACTATACTGTTTTCTCATCTAGTTATGAAGCAGTAGAAAGCAGAAACTTGAATAGGATGTACCTTGAACTTTGACACCACCGTAACAACAGCTGCTCTATTCTGGGTTTTGATGTTATTTTGGTTCCTTTCTGTCACAGGAAATAATTTTTGAAGCAAAGGGTCCTTAGAATTCTGCAAAACATGGACCAGCTCTGGTGGAATGGGGTCCTGCAAACACAAACATGACTCGTTAGTATTTGGACTTAGGCAGAAACCTGCCACCCTTGAAAATGACTAAAAATTTCACATATATAGATGGAATAGTATTTCTGATGCCAACTTTGCTTTAGCCACAGCCGTAGTTTCAGATCTGACTACATACATTCATTCATAGTCAGATTCAGGAACAGAAAACAACGTTTGGCTGAACATTTAGCAAGTCTAGTCACATGTACGACTGCTCCTAACATTGTTCTCGTTATACAACTTAAGTGAGCTAGAAGTCTCAGGACTAGTGTAATCCCCATAGGACAGTCTGCAGCAGATATTAGAAAGTCTTCCTTTTAATTAAGAGATGGTATTTTATTGCATCACTTCCTACCACTTGCCATAATTGCTGGTGATGTCAGAATGACAAGGGACTCTCATATCTGCAGGCTATTTCACTTATTCCCTGATGGCACAACGAGGCCAAAACTTGAGTTTCCTGGTACTGTCAGAAGTTTCAGTAGTCGAGTCCATGCTCTTGTTTCTCATAAACTTATCTGAATTTTTTGGGGAAATGAAGCGCTATATTTATGGTTATAGAAACGCCCTGATGCCACTAACACTTCTGCATCGTCTCAGGAATGGAAGAAGCCCTGATTTGGTGAGACATGGTCCACTTAATCCTCAGCTGAAAGGTCTGCTAACAAAGCAGTTGCTTCTGCCGGTGATGGTTCACTGAAAATCAGACCAAGAACATTACCCAGTTTTACATGGCCTGAAGGATTTATTTGGAGCAAGGTATGTATATCCAGTAAGCATCACTGAATATACTTGTGCTTGAATATGCTTTGATTTTTAAATCGCTTTTGGTCTGTAAGATTTTTTTGTTTTGTTTTAAACAGCTCTTTCTGATAACACCTACCTTATTTTTCTCCACCATTGCTGCCAGCTGATAGCAGACTTTGCCAGCATAATGTGAAATAATAAAGTTAGGCTTCTTACTAAACTTGTTTCGACTTAAACATTGATTATTAGACAAGGCTTTCTCAATCCGAGTTTGAAACAGGTCAGTGTTAGAAGATCTATTCAGACGGCACTCCTGCACAGCAAACGAGACAAAATTGCAGCATCTCTTATTTGTCATAAAGAACTGTCTTTAAAAGCTAAGACACTTTAAATTAAAATTATAGCTATTTTACTTTTAGAGTTGCTTTGAGTATGCAAGCCCTGAAATACTGGGGGGGGGAACCCAAAAGCATGTAATTGAGGCTTCATATTTGAATCGGAGCACCCAGGATCAGAGGAAAAAAAGACAACTCAGGATAGGAAGAAGCAGTGTCATGATTGTTCTGAAAAATAAGCTCTGCAGAAATTTTATAGCTGGCAAGTTTCCTACTAATTTAGTGTTCATGTTTTCTTTGGTGGCGTGGGACGGAAGGCAGGCAACTAGGCCAAAAGCATTGGGGGTTCAGATCCACACTTACCTCATTCAGCAAAGAAAAAATGCTGAGAGGATTGCCCTCTATCAGATCAAGGCAGTTCTGGTTATCCTGGTAGTTTATGAAAGACCACTGTAGGCCTTCAGCTGCGTATTCTTCCTGAAGTAAGAGAGAAAGCGGTTATTCTGCAGCAGAGGGCACTAGAGCTCAAATAACGGTATGCCTTTTTGCAGTCTGATGCAGTTACTGTTTAACAAGTTAATCCCAGGCTCAGCCTGCTCATCCAAAGCTCAGCTCATGTTCAGTGGCAATCTTGAGGAAAAAAAAAACAAAACAAAACAAATGAGGATATTCTACCCCAGGTAGCTTTTGAGTATGTAGCAGCAGATGCTGGTGGAACAATTTGTTTCAGTATTTGGGAACCTCACAGATTTATGAGAGAGAGCTGCAAGGCTGCTTTACAGAGTAAACAAACAGAGGCTACAGTCACGCTAAGCCTCTCCTGGCTGTACCGAGTTTTGCCCTGAAGGGCAAGGAACGCACAGAACTCCTTCCTTAGATTGCAATATAACCCTAAACCAACCAGTGTGTGCCAGACTTTAACTGTGCTCCATTTAAAACAAAGCCTGATCCAAAAGGAAGTGGAGAAAGATATTGGTTGAAATAATACGTACAATATTTATGCTGAATTCCAGAACAAACTGTCAGGAGTGTTTAACAAGCACAAGCTCTGGCCAGTTATTTTAAAAGTCTCCTGCCAAAACCTTGCTCAGCGCAGCCACTAATGGCGTTTAAGTGGTTTGGGACACAGCCAGATCAAGAGAGTTAAGAAGGCAGGCAGCAATTGGGAGGGGTACTATAAACAGAGGTCATGAATCAGTTTCAAGGAAAGTAATTGTGTGTTTGAACTTGGTTTCCATCTTCACTGACCATTAACCCCTGGCATACTGACGAGGGCAGGCAGGAAAAAAAACACTGAGCATATGAAAGCACAAATTATGGTCCAAGAGATACTTACCTCCTGGATAAATTGATAAAACTATGCCGTGAGGCAGAAGGTACCATGATGTTGCTGCCATAAAGAAAATAATTTCCCAGATTCCAGTTAATGGCAAAGAGCATCGTGGTAATGTATGTGTCATGTGGAGGAATTCAACAAGGCCTGAAGTACATCTATTAGAGTGGCAGCCCAGGCCTGGCAGGGACGCTGTAGCTTTCAGAGCAGTCGGATGAGAACTGGAATTAGCAGTGTGTGACCAGTTAGGCAAGTGACCGCAATGTATTTAGCATGGTGCAAATACCTTCTCTACTGTGAAACAACACAGCTCGTGTACCTCCTCATTCAAAAATAAAAGCTGATGTGCAGTGTGTTTTTGTCTTTAAAGGTACCAGCATGACAACTGGGTTTATGAAGCTGTTCTCCTGCAGCAGAAGGCCTCCACCAGGTACCACGTGCTATTGATGTTCGGGTTACAAGGTTCTGTTGGGCGCTCTGCCTTCGCACTAAGTTCAGGTCTAGAAGCTCCCCACCCATTTAGGTAGTCTATGCTTGATGAAGAGAATTAACATGGTTATAAGCAGCAGCTTCCAAGAGAATCTCAATTTAGGCTACACTTACCTCAAGAATTTAGTTTTAAGTGCTCAGCTCTTCGAGGGAATGCAAACAGTTTAACAGGCCACAGAGCCAATGGGTATAATAGGGAACAGATTTCCAGTACCCTAGGAGAGAAAGCTGTCTCGTTCCACCAACTGCCCCGCACTCTCCTCTTTAAAAAAGCAATTGTTACTCTCATCCTACTGATTTCTGTGGCATTACTTATTCGACTGAAGGCTGCAATCTGACCAGAGGCACAGAAATACAATTAAAGAGACAAAAAATGCTGTTTTGAAATTAGATATTTAACATTTGATCTTAGTGGGGAATTACCTGTTGTGCCTTCAGATAGTGTGCTACAAAGTGCTGCTGCAGTTTCTCATTGGCATAGTTAATACAAAGCTGTTCCAAGTTGTTTTCAGGGAAGGCTTCAAAACCGTAAACATCCAACAAACCTAGAAGGAATATGGGAAGACAGTGCACTTTGGTCTAGGATTAGCTTGAAGGACTTACGGTTACTCAGTTAAACCAGGGTTGAATAATCATACCTATGAAGCTGGTCCACACTGACGGATCTGCATAGATGCTTTCATTTATGACCAAAACGAGCCATTCAAACAATCTGCAGACAATGACAACTGGATTAGGTGGAAAGCGCTTGCTTACAACAATCAGAGTAGTGTTCTTTCACTGCTGTTTATACCAGTATCACATGGAAGAAACAAAAAATTATGACATGCTGCCTGCTGACATGAAACAGCAGTTCTCTGAAGATCTCCCTATTAGATACTGCAGCTATGTCAGTATCTACAACCGAATCAAGGCTGTGTCGAGAGGGGAAGGGAGGGTTACGCTGTTACTGAGTCCAAGCAGAAAGCCAGGGAAAGTCAAGCTCTCCGGCCTCCCTATTCCCTCACAAAAGTTATATGGATTAGCACAGCAGCCTGGCCTACGCATCCTTACTTAGCGTAAATCACTTTGGCGAGGCAGTCCCTCCTAGTCTCACATTCGGCTCTGGAGCATGGTTTCTTGAAGACTTGTTGTTGTTTTCCAGCAGTTATTGTTCGAATTCTTAATGATTCCAGCAGTTCCTCGACAGGTATCTTCAGCAAATCTCCAGCGGTCTTCACAAAATCTTGTTCAGGAAAAAAAACATTGCAAGGTTATCTGGAGTGTCAAATGAACGCAGCCCCTTTAAAGTTACGGAAGGTCTAGAGATAGTATAGAAAAATGACACTTCCATGAACTCACCAACTTAAATGTGCATTTTTGGGTCTTTTTACACAAACTTGGGAGAAAGTTTTGCAAGACCAGACTCTTAATTTGGATGTACAGTACCCCTAGAATTTTAGGTACTCTATTTAAACAACAATACCAAAAAAGTCTGAAGTTTGCCACACTGAAGTAGGCATTTTAGAGAGTACTCTCTAGGTATGTCTTTACTACTTTTTCACCTTTTTTGAGCAGAGACCTCTAAATCCAGATAGACAAATCGAACAGTCATGACCAGAAAAAAACCAGGGATTTTGGGGATAGATAGTAAGGAAATGTAGAAGAGTGAGTATTTGCTAACAAAGCATTTAAGATTTTGCTAACCTGAGGTGTATGCAAAACTATTTGAATATTAAGTAGTGCGAATTCAGAGCATGTGAAATAATAGTAGGAAACTTCACTATTCAGCACAGTGTTTTAGTTCTGAAGGAAAACTAGATCCACAAGCCTCCTAAAGACATGCAGAACAACCTATGTTCTATGCTGCAATTTAACAGATTTGCTGTTATTAAGTCTTTATCATGAAAGCTTCAAAGCTTTCATTTCAAAAGCCCTGCTCTCCACTCTGGGTCAGTTTTCTGGAAATCTTGTGATGTCAGCGTAAGATTACAATCAAGAGTAACAGTTCTGCCAATAATCCTTCTGAAATGACTGCCTAATGTTGCAGTTGCCTTGACCTGTAACAGAAGGATATTACCTCTCAGAGCAGGGGAGCATTAGGTTTTTGTTTGTTCAGTACTTTGAAACCATGAAGTACCGAACAAAAACACGCTTAAATTTTGGTTTGCCCATGACCTTGATAGTCTCCTATCAAGCAGAAGAGCGTAGTAATCCTTTCCATTAGGCATCTGCACTAAGATGACTGTGGAGCACAGTATGCTTGTTGCCTCACCTTTGGTTTTGTCTTCTAGTTCACAAGGCTGAGATTCATCCACTGGATTAGAGAACTGGACATTCCCAAGATGGAGAAGGCCTGACAATACCTGAAATATAATCAATCATTCAGTTTTCTAAAACAGAGCTCCCCTCCAAGGCGATGTCCTCTTAGCCTTCCCTTAGCCACATGGAACAGGACAAGTCAAAACATTTCTGCACAAAAAAAGCAAGTAGATTCCAAGCTTCTATGTTAATTCCTAATGCTGCAATTAATGAAGGAAAATTAAAGTTCACAGGTGCAAGCTTTTAGTTATGATCTAATATTTGGCTACGCAACCTGATGCGTAGCCGCAGGCCATCCAGTCAGGAGTACCAAACAACCCATGCTCTGTACACTGATACAGATTTACTTCTGCAGAAATCCCACACTAAGAAGACATTCCAAACATCATTAGCAGCCTCGTGGTGACCATGCTTTGTATCTGACCTTGAAAATATTGTTCTGCGTGGAGCGGTCAATGCCCAAGTGAAACATTGCATCTCTGGTCACCTCGAAGCAGTCCTCTGGAAAGCCAAACAAGTGCTATTTAAAAGAAAGCCATGCACAAAAACACAGGCAAGCAGAACAGTCTACACCACGTCCAGTTTAGCTGGAATTGTCAAAGGAGATCAAGGAAGCCAGATGCTCTTTTGGTAAATCCCAGAGTACAAGCTGGAGAACCAAGTCATTGACTTAATACTGACTCCGTGGGGCTCTGAAGTTAGGCAGCAGGTAGCTGAAGCACATCCAAAGACAAGACAGTTTCTAAACATAGCCACAGAGAGATGCAAATTCGCTAGGCCAGAAACCGCTGTTTTAAGCCAGGCGAAAACTCTTAATAGTGCAAACGGAAACTTAAAAAGAATCACATTAATGCAGGCGGCTTTGCAAAATGTCTGTTGTTGGCTGACCAACCTGGGTCATGGGATTTTATAGGTGTCCTGGTTTCGGCAGGGATAGAGTTAATTTCCTTTCTAGTTGCCGACTGAAATTAAACCACGACAATAGGACAGACACATTTTTGCCTGCCTTCCTTTCAAGTTACAGCCGTTATTAATGGACAGTCGGTGAAACTAATCTTTACCATCTAAGTTTCTTTCAGAATTTGGCAGCCAGCGGTAGTCAGCCCCTTCTGGAAGGTTCCATTCCAGCCTCTCCTCTGCAGTGGCACCTTTTGTGATCTGGAGACAGAAAACAAGGTAACGACTGAATTATGTTTTCGGTATTTATGTCTTACAGACAATGAAGAATAACGCACTGGGAGCATGATTTAATTTGGAAGCATGGCAGACAGGAAAACTGTTAAATATTAAAAGTTGCAACTGCTAAATCTGATGATTTCATCCCCACTGTTTGTCAGAAATATCTAGCAAAATTAACTGAAGGCAAACCTGATAAAAAATATGAAAGTTTCTTTCATTGGGGGCCTGATAGGCAACTCTGGTCTTCTCCAAAAGGAAAGTCTGAATGGAAGCACTACTCAGATGATGGAATCTAGAGGGGGAAAAAAAAGCAAAGATTTCAACAAAACTTCCTCACGGAATCCGATAGGTGTTGTGTTGTTACGATACCGACTGACAGCAGTTCACCTTCAGTTTTGTGTGCAAGCTTAACGTAATATTTTATCCAGAGTTCTTAACTGCATCTCTGTTTTTCCATTGCTCTCTTTTAGAGATCAGGGTGAGAGCTTGCAGGGAAAAAAAAAAAAGATATAATAATAACATAAGCTGCCAGCAAACCAAAATATGTTCTAAAGACAGATAAAATATTCTATGGCAGACTTCAGAAATAGGTTTGTAAAGACTTAAAGGAAGAAGACAATAGATAAGGTCTTTACACAGTAATTATTACCTGTCTAACTGAAGCTGGATATATTTTCCAAAACGGCTACTGTTGTTATTCCGCAGGGTACATGCATTTCCTGTGAAATTGCCATGACAGATACAGCATAATCAGAGTGGTTCCACTCTTCCATGTAGGACATACAGATATTAAGGGTGATTTGTATATAGCTCCAGTATTGGAAGAGTTTGTCTTTTAAGGAGAGGACCAAGAGCTAGCTTAGACTTGTGTATCAACAAAGAAAATTCCCACAGTGGCCACTACTTCTCTTTGCTATTTAAAAAGCCTCATTTACCAAATGCTTCCATGACAGGGTTGGAATCCAACACCCTCTTCTCTATCCTTTCCACAGTTTCATTGCCTTTTGGAGAGATAACTGAAGCAGCAACAGAAGCATAGAATTTCATAAGGCAGCGACTTGTCCAGGTCTGCAAGACAATAGGCCTTTGTTTTTACCACGTTATTAGTTATGTCAGTTAGTGAAACAGCGCTAGCTTCTGAAAACAGAGTACGCAGCTGGCGATGATGCTAAAGAGAGTGATTGTGTCAGGTTTATAGATCTAGTTCAGTGGAAACTTTTTGTGCACGTGCTTACGTAACAGACACACATTTAAATGCTATTGGAGTCGGAGTGCTTTGCTGAATGGCAGTCTTATCAAGATGTAACCATCTGGAAGCTCAGCTAGAATTAACAGCTAGTATCTTAAGATGAATTGAATATAAATGGACTTTGAGTCATTAACACTCAGCAAATCATTTTGTTCTCAGGCTTAAAAATATCCTCAGTAACTCGCTGAATAGGGATGAACCATTACAGAAGGGCCTAGGATAAGATCTGAACTCTCCCGCTTCTTCTAAGTCTCTGCATAGGGTTTGCCGAGACCCACACTAGCTCCCTAACAGACTAGGCTGAGGCATTAACTCAGGTGCAATTCCTGTTGAATGATTCAAATCTAGCCCTCCCAAAAATTACAGATGTCACCCAAAGAGCAGCTATATTTAGCAGAGTCTATCTGACTGCAGCAATCCCTTAATGCTTCACGCATATTTCAAGAGAGTTGTGCTAGAGCAGACTGGCTACGTGCACTGACAGAATTTTTTTTTCTTCGTCTTTGCTTGTTCACTGCAATACTATGCGCTACAAATCACTAGCAAATCTCAAAACTTAAGAGCAATGTCAGGAAAAAATCTCCTTACCTTCCCAGCACCACTTTCTCCACTAACAATTATAGACTGGTTTACGGGGTCTATCTGGCTTTGGACGTTTCTGTAGGTTTGTTCAGCCACTGCAAAGATGTGAGGTTTTAAATCCTGGCAGTAAAAGAGAATATTCATATTTAAGAGAACAGTAATTACAAAGTTCAACAGCAATGGACAGCAAAGGTCGTCTCGCATTTATCTGAAAGCAGTACTGCTCTTTTAACAGAACTCATGTTTCACTAGAAATGGGTTTTATCCTTTAGGATTATTTTGCTTATATAGGTTTTGAAGAACTTGACATCTGGGTTCTGCAGAAGGACAGTTATTTCAAATACAAGGATTACCTGAGGACGAAGTGCAACGTGGTACTCTCTCATAAGCTCAGGTGAATAGAGGCAGGAGATAGGCTGAAAAGGATTTAAAGCCACCAGGCTGCAGCCAGCATTTGTATAAAACAAGTTTACTGTATATCTTGCTTGAAGACATTTCAGAACTGAAAGACACACCTTCTGTTAGCATCTTTTGAAAAGTGTATTTGACTCTTCCTGTCCTGTTTGTAACAGGAATCTTCAGATATGTTACCTACTAGGTTTAACAGAGAATGAGGTGGTCAAGAGAGTGATATAGGTCTAATATACATAACAATGTCTTCATGAGTTGCCCTTATTTTTAAAAATCTTAAGGGATCTGCTATTCCATTCAATAAATCCTGTGCTTTTATGAGGTTTCATATAGTCAGTCCTAGAAAGCAAATCTGTTCACTTGCAGAACAGAGGCAAGAATTCTCCATCTGCACTAGGAACAGGCCTTAGCTTCTCTTAACAGGATCATCTTTAAAAGTCGAGTGAGGAATTTACTTTTCAAAACCAATTTCGTGGATATATTTTGAATCTTAGAGCCTCGTTTTCTGATACGTTCACGTAACACCAAACTGCAATCACAAGGTCATGCAGGAGTCCTTCAATAGCATTAACTCTCAACCTCACCCCGGCTACCTGAACCAACAATACAGCTGTGAGCTCTGCATGCAGAGCTTGGTTAAGAGATCAGCACGGCTAAATCTACAACAGAAGTATTTAAAAAAATTTTCAGCCAAGCCAAATGTGACTTTCTAAGGCTTTGAATAGGCTTTAATAGGCTTTGAATCTTTAACTACTGTGTTCACGATAGTATTAATGCGATAAGAACAGTAACTACGGTATATTAGTAGCCACCAAGGAAAGTGACTCCTCAGGAGATACTCCCCTGGCTGGCTGCTTACCTGTTGTAGTGGTCACCGGATTAACTTTTGTGAGGTCATCAAAAAGATGCAGTTTCTCTTCATCACTGAGGAACGCTCTAACTTCTTCTTCAAATGACTCACTGAGGTCATTCTGGATGATAGAATCTTCTTTTTGGCCATTTTCCTGGAGAGGATGTCAGATCAGCACCAAAGGCTGAATATAGCTGGACTTTCACCTCATCCACTACAGTTTATAGCTCTTCTACTGCTTCCATGTAACAGAAGTTCAGTCTCAGCAGGAGCCATAACTTAGTACGTTTGAGCTACTCTTCCTCCCAGCTGCCCTCCCCCAGCATCAATGGTTCCCATGGGGTGCTCTGTTTTTAGAAAGGTATTATCTAGCATACGAGAGATGGCAGGCTGACAACGCTGTCTGCAAACTGAATTAATCGCTGGTAATTCTGGCTGTAAGCAAAGGCACTCGGAAAGAATGTGTCCTTAGAGTCACGCTACCTGGCACTTGCAATTTTGCAGGTCGTTCAGCACAGACATACTTACACAGTGTTCTTAACTGGCATATTTCTAAGCCTATGAATGTCATGCATTCAATGCAAACACTGCCTTGGGCAGAGGGAAGCAGGAAGGACTGGCTGCGGAGGCTAAGCTAGAGCTGAAAACTACTGTGGTCCAACACAAATGCAGTTTTCCTAGCAGAGACTTTCATTTTTAGAGCAGAGGTTGAGGGCCCCAAAAGTGAAGTCGCAGAGTGCACACATCGCAGCCAGGGGAAAGAAATGGCAGCGTTGTAAGAGCTGGCCTGCGTTAGGTGAAGATTTGTCCCCTTTGAATCACTTAACGTATTTAAATCTTAGCCTCTGGGCTCCCACGTCCTTGATGATATTAGTTGGAAGGACACATTTGTTGTATAAACGTAATGGAAAACTTAGCCAGCAGAGAGATTTCAGGTCCTCTTTGTCATTTCTGGGGGGAAGGAGAGAGGAGCTATAAGGGAAAATGAAGGAGGGAAAAGATGCCAGTCCTGATTTTTGCTTTCTGGATATTCCTTTTCTGTTCTCCTTGACAGAAACTCCTTCAAAATAACCCTACTCATTTGCATTTAGTAGCATAAATCTGCAATTCTTTACAAGTTAACCAAGTCAATGAACAGTATCACCTTGCTTATGCAGAAAAAGCGCTAAATTTAGTTAGCAGCATTCCCACGACATGAGCTAAGCTCATTAATAAAGGAGAAAATATACCGCAAAACCCCATTAACACATTTCTAAAAAAAAAAAAATAAAGATACAATAATGTACTCATTTAGGAGCATTATCTTTTGCAGACAGCATAAGTAGTTCATTTCCAGTAATACAAAATTTTACACAGCAAGGGGGAAAAAAAAGCTTAGGAATGCAGTTAAGCATTGCCATCAAAGTGGTTTCGGTTATTCTCCTCTGAATGAACGTTAAGAAGCTTGCTGCTTTCACACAGAACAGACACGCACCATTATGAAATACTCCGTGGACACAAGGAGTTTCTGCCAATCGCCCATTCCTCCTGTGCCCTCCCATGTGTTCGCTGTATTACGCTGGCACCAGCCAAGTTCTTAAGTCCGTTGTGCGGCTGATACTGCAGGACCTGAGAAAGGGCTTATTTTTGCTCACCTGCACCCCCTTGCTCAACATCGCTTCATTTGAGAAGAGATGGTGATCGCTTAGCCAGAAGAAAAACAATATTTGAAAATACAATCCCTTCTGGTACCTATACTGCGTAGCTCATATGTCCATTAATTTTACTGAAAAAATACCCTTAAGGATGTGCTTGCTACACGCATTAACACCTGCCCCGCTAAAGCCAATGGCATAACAAAAATCACTAGCTGGTGTTAGTAACACAGCTCAAAAACACACAATTAGTAGGACCAGTCAATTCATTAAGTAAGGGTGAATATACATTAGTTGTTACCTAATCTTGACTGCATGGAAACAAGCCAAGAATTCTTTCCTGGCAGTAAAATTTAATTAGTGCACACAATTCCTGGGGTTTTTTTTACCTGCTTTGGCATCTTGTCCAGCCCTATGGACGGGAACGCTGGAGAGGGCCTTTACTCTAGGGTATCTCATTCAAATCAGACTGAAGAACGCTTAAATTTAAAAAAAAAAAAAAAATAAAAAGGCATTTAGAACAAAGTAACTCCGGACATGTCATTCTCTGGAGGGTTCCACAAGCAGAGCCCAAAGGCTTCAGACAGAAGTACTGATCCCGGTGGGGCCCAAGTAACGCTGGAGCTAGAAAGCCTACCCGCACTATCAGAGTAATAGTCATACAGGCTGTTCGCCCCTGCAAATAAAGCTTATTTGGAGGGAATAATATATCTTTCCTTACTGCAGGAATAAAATGCTTTGTTTCTCTTGAATTAATAAAGCAAGGTTTCTTGGCAAGAGATTGCAACTTTGTTTTTGTTAAATTCCTCCTGTTAGGACAAATAGGGAAGATTTGTGGGTCTGATGGCATCAGAGAAGCCAGTGCTTTTGGAAAAGGAGTGACTCAGAGAAGTTTTGTATTGCAGCAGAAACAAGATATGCTTGCTTGCTGTCCTCTTCCTGTTTCCTCTAAAAATCAGTGGGAGCCAACCCAAGGTGAGTTAAGCTCACCCTCTGAATCTCTGTGATAAACACAGGGATTCCAGTCACACAGCCAGGAAGAATTCTGTCTTCTTCCAGCAGCTGAAACAGCCATTACTTCTGTTCTGTTCTATTCCTGTTCCATTCTATTCCTATGCCATTCTATTCCTGTGCCATTCTTCTTCCATTCTTACCTGGCATGAAAACACCATTTAGAGACTACTTTGATCCATGAACTGAAGCGCATAGAGCTCACGGTACACACAGCCATCATCAAGACCCTTTCTGCCTTTAAAGGGTTTCTAATCTAGTTACTCTATTATGCTTTCCTAGGAGAAGTGTTGCTTACAGCTGGCCGCGGAGTTCTTTGTGCCAGTTAAACCAGTTCCCCAAAGGACACAGGCTGTCACAGCTCCCTGCTGATGCAGTCTCTCCCCCAGGCTTGGCCAGGGCAGAATCCGACATTCGCCCGGGCCCCAAGGTCGCTCCCAACGGGCCTGTCGTCCCCCCGCCAGGGCCTCGCCACCGGGCCACAGCAAGATCACGCGTTCACGGGACGGGACCCGGGGCCTCCCCCCGGAGAGCCCAGCAGCGGGGAGGCACAGCCGCCCCGGGGCAGGTCCTTCCCCGCGGGTTAAAGGCGGGCGGGCTCCGGGCAGCGCCCGGCGGCGGCTCCGCTCGGGGCCGCGGCGATCCCCGCGCCGTCCCCGGGCGGCGGGCAGGGCAGGGCAGGGCCGGGCAGGGCGCACTCACCGCGGGCAGCGGGCGGGCAGCGGGCGGGCAGCGGGCGGGCAGCGGGCGGGCAGCGGGCGGGCAGCGGGCGGGCAGCGCGGGCCGAGGCGGAGAGCGGCGCGGCGCGGCGCGGCCGCCGGAGGAGGCGGAGCCGGGGCGGGGGCTGCCGGCGGCGGCAATAGCCGGTGGTGAATCGGAGGCTGCGGAACGGCAGGCTGCTTCCCGCTGGCGAAAGTGCGGGCGGGGAGCGCGGCCGGCGTTTACCTGCGGGCGGGACAAGGGGGGAAGCGCTGCGGAGCCGCGGCGGGCCGGCTCGGCTCGGCTCAGCTCGGCTCAGCTCAGCTCAGCTCAGCTCAGCTCAGCTCAGCCCGGCTCGGCCCGGCCCGGCTCGGCTCGGGACCGCTCCGGGACCTGGCGGCAGCCGCGCCGGGGGCTCCGCTAAAGCCAGCGCGCCCTGCGGAACAGGGCCGGGAGCGCCGTGCCGTGGGGAAGGGGCCTGGGACGCTGAAGGCAAGAGGTTAATTTACACCGGGGTCCTCCGGGGCTTGTTTTCTCGCCCCTCCGGCACCTCGGCCTCTGCAGGGGACGGCAGCGTTGAAATGCGGGTTTGTTCCCCCCGACGTCCGTTTCCCTCCGGCTGCTGCAGTGCCGGGCCCCCGGGAACGGGCACGGCGTGCTGGTGTCCCGCTCCCGAAACCGGTAAGCCCGTCCGCCTCTGCATGGGGAAATGGCTGTCCAGGCTGTGGGAGCGAGCGCGGTTAGCTAACAGGGCCTCTTCGTTGCTACCCACGCTGCGGGTTAAACAAACAAAGCAGCAATTTTGACTTTCTAATCAATGCTTTTTACATTTAACATCTCTTCTCTTGAAACAGGTCCCGCAAGGCAGAGGAGCCTGGCTGGGTAGGATCGCCGTAGGACTGGGACTTCTTTAAAAGGGCATTTCTGTTGCAAGTGGGGATTTTAGCTGCTGGTTTTATTGCACGCTCCGCTGACCAGGCAACAGAAACCTCATTAGAGTCACATTTTTACATATCCGTTTCATTTACGCTATAGAGAATATGACCAAGTGTATTCTACAGAGCAGGACATACAGTAAGACTATTCACAATGTGAATGTTCCACAGAGTATTTGATATTTAGAGATCTTCAGGAAAAATACGTTAAGAATCTTGTTTGGAACACAGCAAGACTTGTAATGCTGGAACTCGGTCAGGCCTTGCAAGTGCCTCCGCTCGGTTTCCCAGGCCACAGCTGAGTGTCAGCGCCAGCGTCTGCAGCACCGGGGCGGCAGTTCTGTATTCTTTACATTGAAGAGTAACTGAAAAACAGATGACTTCTGAAATCGCTGCACGTTTTTCATGAACTGGTACACAAGATCCATTCTTGATGAAGTTCTAAGAGCCCTGTTTTACAAAACTAACTCAAGTTCACGTTAGTGTTTTCAGAGGAAGGAAAAAGAATGTCACAAAAGCACCTGAAAGAAGCCTTTATCAGTAACTTAAATGGAACTAGTTTGCTGGAAATTTCACTAGGCTTGTCTCTACCTCCGCTCTGCCTGCTTTGCAGAGGACTCCTCTTGATTTTATATCACCTGCGCTATGGGAAACCTTTAAGTTCAAGGAAATACGGCCTGCTGCTAGACTTCCTCGTGCTAGTATCTCCTCTCCTGTTCTCCTGTACAGTCTTGTCTCCGATCATGTTTTTCATGCCAACTATCATTGCAGCCTTCTGTGCCGGAATATTTTCTAAAATATACAGCCGAAGAAAACATGAGACCAGAGTGCCTTTTAGGCAAATCGTAAAAGACTTCCAGAAGGCGTACTTGGATCCAGAACACATTCCAGCAATAACTGTGTTTCGCGTTTATGTCAATGTGTTGACATCAATCGGCATTTTAGCAGTGGATTTCCCGCAATATCCAAGGCGATACGCCAAAGCCGAGACCTATGGAACAGGAGTTATGGATTTGGGGGTTGGAGCTTTTATTTTTGGTAATGCTCTCGTCTGTCCTGAAGTTAGACAAAAGTCTTGCGTGACACAACCAAAATTTTCCAATCTGGCCAGACAGTTCTTTTCCATTTGGCCGTTGATTTTTCTTGGCTTTGGACGACTGCTTAGTGTTAAATCTATAGAGTATCATGAACATACTTCAGAGTATGGAGTGCACTGGAATTTTTTCTTTACCTTAGCATTCGTGAGGCTTGCAGCATCTCTACTTTTAGCCATATTTCCAAAAAATAAATCTTGGATTGTTGCTATAAATCTTGCTGTACTTTATCAGCTTACCCTTAACGCTACCTCTCTGAAGATGTTTATCCTGCATGGGAGCGACGGCAGAGATACTAGGGTTGGCTTTTTAAATGCCAACAG
The DNA here is from genome assembly GCF_965638725.1 of Aptenodytes patagonicus. NCBI lineage: Eukaryota > Metazoa > Chordata > Aves > Sphenisciformes > Spheniscidae > Aptenodytes > Aptenodytes patagonicus. The sequence continues at coordinate 11,017,145 of NC_134965.1, forward strand.
GGAAGGACTGCTCTCTCTCTTTGGATATCTAGCCATATATATGGCGAGCGTCCAAGTGGGACTCTGGCTGCTGAAGTGCAGAAACTCAGTGAAAGGCTGGATTGAAGCGGCGCGTTTCTTGCTGCTGACAGTCCTCCTGCTCTTCGTGTTCCTTCACGTGTCGCAAGCGTATGCGGACCCTGTGTCCCGCCGGATGGCTAATCTATCCTACTGCGTATGGGTGGTTGCTCACTGTCTGACTTTCTTTATCTGTTTTGTAGTGACTGATCTCGCGTTGGTGTTCACAAAGCTTCTTGTGAAGGGGTCCAGTGTGCCCTGTTGCTGGAACGTTGTAAAGCCCCCTGATACCGGTACGAAGCGTGAAACGGAGACTGTGCCCATCAGAACGGAAGGCAAGCTGTCGCACATTTGCCTGATTAGCGCTATTAATAAAAATCAATTACTATTTTTCTTGCTAGCAAATGTTATGACTGGTACTGTGAATATACTGATAGATACAATCCACAGCAAGACTGCATTCGCGTTATGTATACTACACTTGTATATGTTTTTTAACTGTTTAATTATGTATATATTGCATGCCAAAAATATAGCATTAAAGTTTTGGTGATTCCACTCTGTCTTAAGTAGAATAGTTGAACTTTGTTTACTGTAGTTGAATGATGGTATTTTAATGGAAAAATTAGTTTTTCCTGTAGGTAATGCAATAATTTATAATTTAGTATAGCTTTTTATGATTTAGTGTTCTTTTTTTTTTTTTTAATGGTTTGTTTTACCAAATTATACAGTCAATGCTGTTACCTGTTGGAGTTGCTACACATTTTCCTGAAAACTTAGTTTTTGAGATCGTTTGCTGAATACTCCTGCTGCTCCTATAAACACTCATGCAGAAGAGGAACATTGTATTTACAGTTAGTGAACTGTGTTCATACCCAAGTGCTGGTAGAATTAGATAACAATGTGTAGAGTAGAAGCCAGATGAAAAGTAAGAAAATGAGTAATTAGAGAGAGAGACTTAGCTGTGTCAAGATTTACCTAGTTAAGGCCCTTGCATAAATGATAAGAATAATTCTTCATATAAAATGTATTGAATAAGTGGATACTTAAAAATGTTTTGGCCCCAGTCCTGCAAAGATTTATGCATATGCTTGACTTCGATGGCAGTGATTGTATGTGGAATGTTAATCATATACTGAAATCTAAATTAGCCTTTGAATTAAAGCTAAATTTTATTTTCATCCTCACTGATGAATATAAATGAAGACCCTAGATAAAGTGTGGTGCTCTGAAGGACAGAACTCAACTGCAGATGAATTCATAAAGCAGTTGTTGGAATTTGTGGCACAGATAATAAGAGCAGCACAGCCTTTTAAAAAAAAACAACACAAAGACCCAAAACTAATTCACCCCCAACCTGCATACCAATATGTTGTGACAGCTCATCTTTAGGAACGCTGTAAAATACGGTCTTCAGCCCTACTTTGAAAGTACTCGAGGCCCACCTACTTGTCTATAAAATTATTTTAAACAGCAGCTCATTTAGTACTGTATTTTGACAGCTGAGATGTCTTCAGGTGGGAACATTCTGTATTAATTTTTATTAGCAAACAAACAGTGTGCAAATGGAAAGAAGCATGATGCAGTGGGTCAGGGTACCGGCAGAGTATTGACAAGAGATGTGTTCGATTTCTCTATCACAGTCTTCCTGCAAGCCCAGAGCAGAACGCCGTCTTTGTTCACTTTCCTAACCGGGACAGTTCTTCCTGTCCTCATGAAGTTGCTGAGAAGAGAAATACATTTAAAGATTGTGAAGAATTTAATAATGGGAGACATAAATAGTTAAGAAGTAGAATACAAATGGTAGTTGATGATCGATGTCTAATGTCAGTGGAGTTACAGCGGTGCACATGGGCCATATTTCTCCTTGTCTATCAAATGTGGTGAATCATAAAACCTATGCAGATTAAGCCTCTAAATCAGATTCCTTAAGGCAGACATGCTGTGGAATATTCTTAAATTTATGAGGTTCTCTTAGCCGTTGGCCAATGGAAAGGTGAAGTCTGAGGATTATAGGCTGTGGCCACGCTGATTTCATGCTTGTTTACTTCCAAGTTATAGCCATATAGTCTTCAGAATTAAAGAAAAACAGCTTGTATTATCCTGGGGACAAATGCAATTAATTGGCAACAATGTCTTATAAACAGTTGTCACAGTTTATAGCAGAGTTTTCTGGCAACTGGTGTATGTATTTATTTTAAAATATTTCCTAGCCTTGCCTAGGGAAGAAAGGCCTCCATCATTAACTGAATGGCACTACTCATTTATGCAAAATTACTCATGGATATTAATTTTTGAAATATTTGAAGCACAAGACCTGCAATGAGTTCTGCCTGTGAGCACAAGTCTATCAATGTGATTCAGAATTAAGGCATTAATTGGGTGTGACAAAGCGGAGTTGCGTCTGGGCAAGCAGCAAACCATCTAGATGCCAACTCCCATTTCGTGAAGCAAAAATTACGTGGGATGTCTGCTGGGTCTGTGCAGAGCCCTGTCAGCTCCGCACAGGCAGCAGGGTGGCGGGTACCAGTTCCAGGGCTGGAGCTGCGGTTTGCAACAACAGAGCCTGCAAACCGAGGGGGCTGTGGTGCACAAATAACGACGAGAGTGAGGACCCGCTTCTCTCGACAACGGCACACCACCACATCATGAGGCCGTCTCCCGCTTTTAAAGCCGTATGAAGTAAGTTGTTCACCACTGAATTAATGAGAGACAATTAATTCTCATTGCTTATTGTCGATAACAAATGCGGCAAGCTCTGCCCTGAAGCAACCAGCATAGTTATTAATGCTGAATGTTTAGACTATGAATAGATACAGATAATTAACCATGCTTCTCCAAGAAATGCAAACAAGCATTCTTTGATCACAGAGTCTCTACGAGCAAGCGGCACTGTAATGAGTTTGAAAAGATGCGAGAGAAGCTAACGCTACGACGCTGCTGTAGACACTTTCTCCACACACCCCTCAATAGCTGTTAGCTCAGTGTTGGTAGGAACACAAACACTACATTTCGTTTCACTTTGGGGCGCGCTTAGACGAGTAAGCTCGTACAGATCAAAGATATATTTTAAAAAATCAGAAACTTTGATTTAGCTGTTACATAATTAGCGAAAGTTAAAGATATTTCAACTAGTAAGACTGAAATGGCTCAACTACAGCACGCCACCAACTTCAATCGCAGTAAAGCAGAGGACTGGGAAAACAATTTGCTTTGTCTTTGATGCCCTAATTCCACCGAATGACCTTTTTGTAGGGCTGCAGGATAGAAAAAATATGGTGGGAGCGTAGAGCCGATTACATTTATCCTTAACCTTATTGTTTGTTAAACATTAGTAGCTTCTTACCAAATTTCATTATTTTTAAGGATCAACTCACTAGCACGCCTTCCTTCCAACCCAGAAGTGTCTCTTTTGAAGTCAAATGTTACAATAAAGATTTCAGGCAGTGTCCTATTTCAAAGCCACTATGTCCTAAAGAACAGGTATTTCTTTCAGGCAAAAGAGGGGGCATGCAAATGAACAGCATGAAGGGGTCGTCTGTCTTTTCACCGTTTTGCAGATAACAAGAGCGTGGCATTTTCTAGCAATGTAAAAAACCCTTTTCCGTGGATAAAACATACATGAAATGTTATGGTGCTTTTCATACGTAGATTACCAATGTGCACCCTGAGAATACAAAATCTGGGGCATTGCTGTTTTGTCAATGTGATCCAACCGCGCCCTGGGCGTGGAGGGGCAGAAGTGACACAGGAGCCCGCACGCTGCACGGACCCTGCGAAGACAACATATACTCGTCACAGTCCGGTGTGCTGACGATACTCTACTGTGAGAAACTCCCCTGTTACAAAATGCCAGCTTGCTTTTTAGCTGAAGAAGAAAACCATGAAAATACACAAACTGCATATTGTGCAGCGATGCGGCTCTGCACAATGTTTCCGTTAGAGGTAGAGATGTTGCATGACGAGTTCAATTAACTCCTCCACTAAAGATGTTTTTTATGCAGAAACAAGAAAAAAAATAATTCTGCTAATTGCCTCCCCTGCATTTTCTTCTGAGGACTTCAGTGTCTATACACATAAATAACAAGAATGAACAGATCAACTGTGTTATTTAATAGTTCAGGAAAGGCTATGGGGGGTTTTTTGGCTGCCTAAATTAAGCAGCCACAGGATTTCTAGCTGGTTGCACTAGGGTGCTGCAGAAGCCAACAGCGTTAAGTTAGAGACCGTAAGTCCAATTAAAGCCTGCCTACCTGGCATGTAATCAGGGCAGGGAAATCTGAGGCTGCACTTTGATGTCTGGGCTGCGTCTCAAGCGCAGGCGTTCGATGCATTTTTGTTAGCTTACGCTCCCCGATGGTCTGCGCTCGGCTGCATCTACAGCAAAGCCTGCGCCGAGGCCGTTTCCACACACAGGCCCCGATACGCTCCGGCCCTGTCCCACCCGAGACAGCGACGGGTTTTCATCCCGCCAACACTCTGGGGCTTAACCCCACTTGCTCCCATTCACCCACCCCCCGGTCCCCCCCTCTCCCAACTGCACCTCAGCCGGGGCCGCTCGCAAACCGCTCTGGGGACACTTCCTCACATCCCACCGCGGACACGGCGCCTTTCCGAGGCGTCCCGCCGGCTCCCCAGCGCCGCGCCCCGGGGCGGGAAGGCGACGGCAGCAGCCGCCTCACGGGAGGGGAAGGCCGGGGGAGCCCCCGCGCCCGGCTCCCCGCGCCCCCGGGGGCCAGGCCTCTAACGCGCCCCCGCCCTCAGGCCCCGGGGCCGCGGCGGGCGCCCCCCTACCTCAGCCTCCCGCCCAGCGCGCTGGCCGCGGCCCCCCGGACCCGAGGTCGAACGCGCCGCTCCGCCCGTTTGTGACAGGGGCCGCCGCGCAGCTCCTCAGGCGGCCGAGCCCGCGGGGGCGGGGGGCACGAGAGGCGGGAGGTAACGGGTGAGCGGGCGCCTCCCGCGGCCAGGCCCGGGGGCGGCGAGGCGGGGCCGCGGCCCGGGGGGGGGGGGGGGAGCGGCGGGGCTGCGGTCTCTCGCGAGAGGAGGGCGGGGCGGCCCGGGGCCGGGGCCACCGCCTGTGGGGAGGGCCCGGGGAGGGGGAGAGGAAGGAGGCGGCTCTGTGGCGAAGCCCGGGGTGTCCGCCCGCCTGTCAGAGCGCCCGGGCCGCCGACTCGCGGACGAGCCGGTAAAGGCCCGAGGGGGGCGAGGCGGCCGGTGGGCCGCAGGGCAGGGCAGGGCAGGGCAGCGGCCCCGGCGGGGACTGAGGGGAGGCGGGAGGGGAGGGAGGCCGGGAGCCGGCCCGCCGGCCGCCTCCGTTCGGGGCTGTCTCCCCGCCATCGCCGCCCCGGGCGGGGAGCCGAGCCGCGCCGCGCCGGCTGGAGGCCGGGCGAGGACAGGGAGGAAAGGGGTGGGTCTGCCCGCCGCGTCGCCCGGGCTGCAGCCCCCCCGGCTCGCCCTCTTCCCCGGCCCGCCGGAGGGAGGTGGCGGCGGGCCCGCAGGCGGCGCCGCCGATCCCGGGCTGGCGCTGGCGCTGGGGAGCGGGAGGGCGGCGGGCCCCCTCCGCGCGGCTGCGGCCCGCCAGCAGGTCGCCCGGGGGGAGAGGCGGCCCCGCTTCGCAGGTGGAGGCGCCCCCTCGCCCCGCCGCCGCTCCTCTCCCTCCCCAGCCGCCGCGGGGCGGGACGGGGGCGGCGGAGAGCCGCAAACCCCGCTCCGGGCTGGGCGGGTCCCCCGCCGGCCTGTCTGGGCCGGTGGCGGCGGGGGGTTGGGGGGGGGGGAGCGGCCCGCAGCGCAACGGGCTCCATCCCCCGCCGGCCTCCGGCCTTCCTCCCCCGGCTGTGCCCGGCGGAGGGCTGGGTGCGCTCCTCCCCGCCGTCCCCTCCCTTTCTTCCATGTTATGTCGCATTTCCCAGCCTGCCCACCTCTCCCGTTCCCGGCCCGTAGTCTTTTTGAGCCCCTTCCAAAGCTGAAGCGGCGGGCAGGCTGCGCGCCCGGGCGTGGGCTGGGCGGCGGGGCCAGCGCTCGGCGTGGTGAATCAGGCGATGGGGTAAAGCAGGCTTGTTCCCGGGCTGGTGAAAGTGTGCCGGGGAAGCGCGGCGGGTATTTACCTCCCCGGGGTTTGGCTGCTCGCAGGCTGGAGCTGGGAGGAAGCAGCAACAGCAGCAGAGATGGCGCGGCTGGTTGCAGTTTGCAGGGACGGGGAGGAGGAATTCCCTTTCGAGAAGAGGCAGATTCCCCTCTACATCGACGACACCCTTACGGTGAGTGCCTGCGCCCCGCGGAGCAGCCGGTGTCCCTGCGCCTCCCGCTTGCAACGTGTGCGGGCGGTGTGTTGCAATTCCCAGGCGAGGCCTTTTCCCTAGACAGGCCTCCTAGGCTCCTCCTTTGCTCCTGCAGCGTTAATCTTTGGGACTTTGCAACACTTCGGGTTAACAGCGCTTAATGTGGCAACTTTTTTATCTGATTCCCAGCTCTAAAAACATGCAAACCGCATGTAATAAGAAAGTTATTGCTGTATTGGGGCCTGCGCGTAACTTGTTTTCAAGTGACAAGCGTGTCTCAGCGCCCAAGCCCAAATGTGGAGCAAAACCATTTTTCAGTTAATAAGGAAGGGAGCCATATTAATGTTAAAACCCAGGTTTACAACTAGGTAATTATTATGCTCTTAAATAGGCAAGAAAAGGCTAAAGGTGTTTTTGAAAGCTTTGGCTTAAAGTAAGGGTTATTGAGTCTGTAATAATGTGCTGCTCTGTCTACAGTAACAAATCTGAGAGAGCTTCTGTTTCAGTGTGTTATTCTGAATTGAAAAACATGGGGGTTTTGCCATTTCCAGAAGATTCAGTGGAAAAATGAACTAAATGCAGCTTGGAGGCTCTCTAGTCTCTTTTCTTCCTCACGTGTTTAGAGGAAGGCTCAGAAATTGCATCGTAGGTGAACACAGAGCAAATGGGGGGGGGGGGAATCTCTAACTAGCCAGTTGTTGTTTGTCTTAATTCTTAAGGTGTGAAAATGTTGGGTTGAAAATAAAATTTGACTTAGATAGTGTAATTGGGTATCTTAATTATTTGTATTTGAATTCTGTTGCTGTCAGTGGTGTGACAGTAACTGCTGTTACTTTAAATGGTGTGAAATGCATGTGCTTTAAATTCCTCATCTCATGTTTTAGTACAGGAGAATGCCTGACTTGCATCAGCTATCTTGATCAACTTCATAATGTAATGTCTTCCGGAACGAAACAATTGAGTATCCTCAGATAGTGTCTAAACCCTGCGTCCCACTGTTAAAGATTATCTATCTCAATCCCATCTGGTTTTGCTACATTTGAAGAAAGGGTCTTTGCTGTGTTTTAGTTTTGATTGTTTTAAACAATGGCATATTATTAATTTACCAAATATTGTCACTGTTTTTTTGCTTTACATAGTCTGTCATCTCTGGCTAACTGTGCTTATACGTTAGGCAAAGTTTCCCCTTAAGTTGTCCAAAGCGATAGCTAGCTCCCCTGGAGTGGTTGCTTAGCTGGAAACCCAGCACTGTGTAGGAATAGTGTACGTTTTGGAGTTTTTTGATGTCTTGGCCACGCCCTGAGAGTTATTTTGCCCCTCCATTCCCCATGTAATTTTAAGATCTTAGATTTTTCTGTTTTCCTTTTTTTTTTTTTTTTTTTTTTTGCCCCTGGACTCCCTGATGAAAAATTACTTATTAGATTGTGTCAAGTAGAAGACTTACCATGCTCTTGTTACCTTTGTTGTGTTTAATAGGCTGAGAGAGTGAAAATCCAGCTATACCAGGCATCAGGCAGATGACTTCAACTGACCTAAAATTCCATTTCTGGTTTAGTTCCAGAATTTAACGCCAGGCCCAAACTTTGTGCAGTTGCACTATGTTGTCGCTATCCTTCTACTTTTTACACCAGAGGCAAGTCATACTCATGATTGAAGAGGTTCCTATAGCTGTAAATCAGTTTTGTATCCATCTGGATGAAAGGCATTTATGCAAGTGCAAGTCATCCTCACCATGAAGAAATCTTATCTCGGGTCCTTTTTTTTTTTTTCCCTCCATTCTGTTACTGTTGTTACAAAGTACTCAGATTTCTGGGTGGTTTCTGGAGGCTTTTATTAAACAAATCTGCAGAAGCAAGTGAATGAACTCTTCGCTTCCTTGTCTCAGTCTTCTATAACTTATGTTTTCAATTCTTAATGAGAGCTATTGCAAGACATACAGTTGTCTTTGAAACGTAATTTTACATCTGCAGCATTATCTTTAAAAACCAGTGGCGTTTATTGGTAGTAACTGGCTTCTGGTGACCTCTTTTAAACCTAAAATTTTAAAAATAATGGGACTACTTCATTTCTGTTAGCTGGAAGACTTAATCTATGCCTTAAATCTAGAAATAGTGAATCAGTGGTTGCAAATTAGTGAATGAATGGCCTATAATGCTTTTAAGCTTGTAACATTGCTTTGTAGTAGCATAGAAAGCTGTTTAGGTGCAATGTGATACTGCTCCTCTAAATGAATTGTTCACTATCGCACTTTTCTGTTTCTTATGGCTCAACTAGAAATTAAAGGAAGTTTAAATATTTAACCCTTTTCATTTCTTAAGCAGCTTTTATGATTTCTAGAAGGCATTCCATTTGATGTGGTATTATGGGAATTTTTTCTTCCAGTTCAGGGTGTGATGGTGGTTGATGTTTAACCACTTCATAAAATCTCATTAGACACATGAATTAATTTAGTCTTTGATAATTTCACTCTGTTGTACAAAACGCCTAAGGGTGTCGTCTGATAGTGGGAGATGAAGGTGAGGGGAAAAAAATATGCAGATTTATCTCTTCTCTCTGTTATTAGCAGATAGAGCTTTTACTTTTGCATGTGGCTCATTCCACACAGAGACATCAAATTAGCAATGTAGGAAACCTGTAGTTCTGCAGCAAACACTTGAGCTGCTGCTTAGTGTGTATGGGTCAGGGGCAAGGGAAACTGGAAGAGAAATGCATGAGAGGTCAGAATTAGCACTGACTGTGGCCCTGTTCTGCACAAAGATAAGGCAGCTGTGCTAATGTTCCAATTCTAGCACATGTGAGATCAAAATATTGCCTTGCTTTCTGGCCTTAGAGAATAGATGTTTATTTTGGGGCAATGTTGAGTGCCTGCAAAAGTAAATGTATGAGTTCTCTGGAGGTAGTGTCTGCAATTACAAAGACAGCAGGGAATTCTGTCTTTACTAGACAACTGAGGGAAGGTGGAGGGAGGAAAAAGGATGAGTCGGACAATTTCATTTGGTGTTGATTGGTATTAGAGTTATTAACCAAAGTTGTTATTTTGTCTTTCAGATTTTAAAGTGAACTTTCCGTATTCATATTGATAAATTCTGTATTTGTCAGTTTGGACAAAGATGATCAACTAAGCCAGTCTTTACACATTTTTCTCATTGGTTTCATTTTTCTCCATGGTTGTAAAGTTGGATTTTTGATTGAAAATTATTTTACTGATTTCTGCCTCCTCCCCCCCCAAGAAATTGCCCTCTTTGTGGCTCAGTAATTTGAAAAGAAATATTACTAATTACTTACAAGTAATCCCATTGTTCTGTAGGCTTAACATTTTACTTTGAGCCTCCAGAGAGTTGCAGCTGCAATCATATAAAACAAAGTATACCTTGGAGTACCTTGTTGGGTTAATACGGTTTTAAATTAGTCTTTGAAGGAGTCCACTCAGTCATTAAACTGTTGTGACTGTTTCTTCATAGCTTTATAAATTGAGTTAGGCTGTTGGATCAATTTGGATCTCAGTGTGATGAAGTACAATTTTTTTTTTTTAAACTGAAACAGGGTCTCAAGTGATGTAGAAAAGTGTAATATAAATACTGATGTTCCATTTAGCAACTTTTGCTTTCTCTATAACAGCTATTTAAGAGTTGCCATTTATAAACTCCCTCTAGAACATTATATTAGTGAAACATTTAGTTACTTTGCTGAAACATTCACTATCTTAAACTGTTACTTTTATCCTTTCCCAAGCTTCCAATAGTATGTGAAAAGAATGAGCATTTAACATAATTTGTCTTATTTCCCCCAAGAAAGTAAAATAAACTAATGCTCTCTGTTTGACTTTTTTCTGAAAGCTCTTTTTCCCCTCCCCCTCTCTTGTATAGATGGTGATGGAATTTCCTGATAATGTGCTAAACCTCGATGGACATCAGAATAACGGTGCACAATTAAAACAGTTCATTCAGGTAAATACATCCTTCTGTTTTTTAAGGCGGCCACACATCAGATCTTGCTTTCCTTAGATTCGTGCTTTCGCTTCTCTAGGAGGTTGTCACTCCTGGAATGACTTAAAAGACACATCAGCACCTGTATGCAATTACGTATTGGTACCAAAGTACACTGGGTGCGTGTTTTCTGTATTTCGCAGCATTTATACACTGTTCTCTTGTCAGGAGGCAATTGCTGCATATCTATTAGAATCAAAAACACGTAAAAACAATGCATCTTCTGGTCACTGCCAGTTTATATGTAATGGAAGCTACAGTTTCTAAATACATTTTGATTTTTTTTTTTTCCCTAAATACTTTTGAACTGCTTTTTTCAAGTGGAAGTGTGCATTGCTTAAGATCGAGTTCTTGTGATTAGTACCATACCAAGATAGAATTAATGTGCCAGTTTATAGATTACATATAGTTGAATAGTGAGTGACTGTTTTGTGGTACCCCTGACGGTTTAATAATAGAAACTTATCTGCTAACACTCTGGCAAGTAACTGTAGCACTGTAACACCTGTAGCAACTAAAAAATTGTGCCACTTGATGTCCAAAGGAACAGGCCAGCTTGCTGATACGCAGCTTGCAGTTCTTCATGTGTGGTTTGACAGCAGCAGTTCAGACATATGCTGCATATAAAGCATAGCTGTGTCGTGAAAATTGCTCATTCCTGCTGTTGCTGTGACTAGTACTATTAATTACAGGAAAGAGGATTATTGCAGAGTGATATCACTTGTCAGATTATTTAATGTGCCTGCCTTTAAGAGCACAAACCTTAAATGTTATCTGATAATACTTTGACTCTTCATAACATGTATTACATAAAATCAGCTGAAAAATATTTTCTTTTTTCAATGGATGTATTTACATGTTCCAAGTGATTGATTAGTTTCGCTGTGTTGTATGGTCTTTTCTTTCTCTCCCCAGAAGTTGTGACAAGTCATTTCTACAGTAGGAATGTTTAAGTGGTGTGGCACGACAGCAATACAGAAAATACTACCGTGGCAAAATATTCCTTGTATAGATACAAGTATGCTTACAAAGGTGTACTTTGTATAACCAGGGAAAAATGAAGTTAATACACTGACAGGACTCTGCTTTTACAGATTATGTTGGAAAGTGCCAATAGTGCTGATAATCTAAGTGTAGATGTGTTGATCGGTGTGTGAGGAAGGGACTCTGTCTTCTCTATAGCTGTGCTAGTGGCAGTTCAGTGTTGATGAAGTCCAAGCCAGTAATTTAGCGGTTAGAAGAAGAAATAGAAGGGTATGTGCTTTTTGTGTGTATGTGTGCCTGGATGTGTTTGACAGAGGAACCAGGAGAAGCTCCTAAAATTGTTTATTGACGTAAGAAATATTAGAAGGTGTTCCCTTTAATGTTCTATTATTAGCACACATTGAATGTTCGCTACTGAAGTAAAATGTTTCACCCTGAATAGTAATGTGTGCTTTTTTTAATTTCAGGTATTAGAATTGTAATGTGAAATGGCATTTAGCCTTCCAGGAAAAATATTGCTAAAATGTCTTGGTCCGAACAGAACAAGTTTGTCGTAAATGAGATTTCCATATATGCCAATGAGCATCCAGGAGTTTCCTTTCTATGTGCCAAAGATAAAATGAGTGTGAGTAGAAGATGAAAACTTGCAGAGTTGTATGTGAGACCCTTTACAAAAACATCTGTGCTGAGGTGGAAGAAAACGGGCTTCCCGATAAGGACAGGGAGATGTGCCATTTGTTCGGAAGCAGCATTTGCTGATTTGAGTGGTAGGAGGAGAGAAAAAGAGGAGAAAAATATTAGCTTCCTTCCAGAGGGTAGACTGTAAGACTTGAAGCAGAATTGCTCCTATGATATTAGCAAGTGTGGTTTTGTTCATACAGTAAGTATTTTAAGTGATCTATGGTAAGACAGTGACCTGAAACTCTGAGCACTGCATACGGTTTCCACTTCAAGTGTATTTTGATGAGGAAATGCTGTTGAAGGCGAAGAAACTTTGAACAGTTGAAGATGTGTGTTTATTTCTTTTTTTAATTGTTTCATTTCTTGTTCTTTTTTAGAGACATAGCATGCTTAAACAGCAGGATCTAAATATTGCCATGATGGTGACATCACGTGAAGTCTTGAGTGCGCTTTCTCAGCTGGTCCCTTGTGTTGGCTGTCGTCGTAGTGTGGAACGTCTGTTTTCTCAGCTTGTTGAGTCTGGAAATCCAGCACTTGAGCCCCTAACAGTAGGGCCAAAGGGGGTTCTTTCTGTAACTCGAAGCTGTATGACTGATGCGAAGAAGCTTTATACACTGTTTTATGTGCATGGGTAAGTTAGACGCACAGCTGTCTTAGAACTGCTCAGATAATAATAATCCAGGGAAAAGGGAAGCTACTTTCTGTGCATTTGACTTTGCAGCTTTCTTGTTGGTGATACTGAATTGTCGCAAGTTTGAATCTTATAGTACATACTTGTCTTTTACAGCCATGTTAAACTTGTTACTGCCTAGTCAATACAGTCAAACAGACCTAGGTTTGACTCCAGTCAAACCCAAAAGACCTAATCTTTCATAGCATCAGTTGCAATGCCATGATTGCAACTGAAAGATACCAATATTAAAATGTTTAGTCACTAATCTGAAATAGGCACTGTGGGTTTTTCATGATCTCCGGAAGAAGAGTGTTTCTCCGACCCACTACTTTGCATGTAAAAGTAAAATAAAAAATTTAATTAATAACCCCCTCTCCCCAAGCTTTCTACTCTTGGGTAGAAAGGTAACACTGAGAAAGTTAAACCTTCTGGGTTTGGCTAGCACAATAAATGCTTCGGTCTCAGTGCCATTTGTTTCTCAGCTGTCAGCGGACCAAACGGTGACTGCTCACCACAGTGTGCCTTTGCCTTCCAGTTGGCTTCAGCTCATTCTACTTCTTGCTCCAGTTAGCAGGCCAGTGAGAAGTAGGAAAGGTTAGTGCAGAGCTGGGGATGTTGAGATTTGGAGGGTGAGGTAGTGTAACTTGATAAAGTGGTCTTAGTGGTTCCCTACGCTTCTGGAATAGGTGTTGTTGCTTGAGGTCTGTTATTTACAAAGTTATGCAATAGCTTTTTAGGTGTGAGTTATCTTTATTTTGCTGGCTAGGATTTGTCTGGAAAATTATACTATATTTTCCTTGTGTACTGCAGGATTGTATGTCATAAGAAGTAAAAATGGGGGACAGGAGGAAAGTTTTCGATTTAATGTTCATTAGCATACTTGTTTCTGATACCTGAGCTGAATCAATCCCTTTAAAATTTCTCTGGATAACCATGTTTTCAGAATACTAAGTTACATTTTTTCCATAGGTCCAAACTGAATGATATGATTGATGCAATTCCCAAAAGTAAGAAGAACAAGAGATGTCAGTTGCACTCCCTGGACACACACAAACCAAAACCTTTGGGGTAAGTTTGTGTTTAACATGCGCAATTCAATCTAAAATATTTTAAGGAACCAAACTATTGATACTAATTTATTTTTAAGCATTGAGATCAACTCTTATGCTGTTATCTGTTTGCCAGAGTAGTAATCTCCAAGCTGTTTGGATTATAGCAGACTCAAATAGTTGTTGGGGAGAGGAACAGAGGTATTCAGGAGTTTTGGGCGGTGTGTGTTGTAGGCATGAGCCTTTCTCAATAGGTTTTCATATGAAGGTAGTTAGCCCTTTTTTGTGAAGTAAGAGTGACAGTCTTATCAGCAGGATGTTTAATCCTTTCCCCACTGCCCTTGCTCACACTTTATTGATTGGACAAAACTAGTGCCATAAGGTCTTCTGCCCTCCCAACGCAAGATCTGTACTCCTTCCTCAGAGTGAGAGTTGTCCCTCTGCCCTTTGCCAGAGCTCCCTAAGGCAACTGGTGATGCTTTCACATAAAGTTTAAGGCTACTACATGCAATCAGGTGTTTCCCAAAACTTGCTTGGTAGTTCTAGCTGTTCCATTTTTGCCTCTTGGCCTTTGGGTCTTTTACTTGGTGGTGGGGTGTTTTGTTTAGGGTTTTTGTATAAAAAATATCCATGTTTAATTTGCCAAAATGCATCTTGGCCATTACAAACCATTGCTCTCTGATGTGCTTTTCATATCTCATCTGATGTAACTTGGACTATAGTCTGCTCAGGGCATGGATGGCTTCTGCACTGTGATATAAACAATGCTCTAAAAAGACAAACTGTTTTTTGTGCTCTACACCAAAATGATTGATCAGCAGTTTTTCTCACATTGAGGTGAAAGGGTACGTGCTAAACAAATATACATCATTTTGCTTGGAACTATTAAAAATGCCTTGCACAACTGTTAATAAAGGGCTTTATTGTGGTTGGGCTGCAGAGTTAAAACTAAAACTCTGTAAAATGTATTGTCTCAAAATGTGACAGCAGGTTTTGAGTACACCAGTGAAAAAGATGCATATATGCCTCTGTGTCTTGAAGCTGAAATGGTTTATTCCAGCTGGCTAACCGGAAAAACACTCCCTGTAAATCTGTTGTGTATTTTGGGGGTTTTTCTTGTTTGTGGGGTGTGTTGTTTTGTGTTTTTTAATATGATGACCAATAAATTAGACTACTATGCTTAGTTGGAGTGTCCAGGACCTTTTTTAGTCAGTTGTGTTCTGCTTCTGGTTAAGCATACAACCTGTGAAAGCTTGATCATGGTTTCCAGTTACAGGACATGTATTTTTCTATGCAGACTTGAGTCTCTTTGGGTTTAGATAAATCCCCTGAGATGCTAGGCATGTGGAATTTGACACTTCATTTTTACTTGTGCTGCTTGAGGATAGTGGTAGCTAATCATTATCTCCTATTATATTTTGGTTACAGGCCTTTCATATAATTAGTTTAAAGCTTATGTTACACAGGCAAAAGGTCATAGGGGTACAGGGGTGTATTTTTTTTTAAATAAAGCAAATTCGAAGCATTATGGAAGCATTAATTTTTTTGCTTTGTTTTTAGCAAGATTAATCTTTTCTGTGTAAGAATGTATATCACGGAACCTGCACTTACCATTTTGGCAAGGCAGAACAATTCTGAAACTGAATGAATAGAGAGGAAAGTGCTGCCTTTATTTCCTCAATTCATGCTGGAATAAATCCCCTTAGTATTTTGAATGCTGGCAGGTTAATAGGGAATATGTGGAAGAGCAGTATTTTAATATACTGTAAGTGAAGCTTTTGGCTTTATCTGATAACATGGCTTGTGGACAATCGGTGTAGTTTGCTAAAGAAACATGGCTTGCACTCTGCTTGCTCAGTCGATACCCATTTGTTATGCTACAGAAGTGATCAGGATGTATCAGTACTGATATTTCTCCAAATAAGTCTGCTGCCTTGAGTGGAAGCAAATAGGCTAACAGCCTAGACACGGAGGCATCAAATAGAATTGTCTTATAGAACAAATTTCATATATCAACTTAGAGCTTCTGCATGACTTCATTACAAGAAACTTCTTCAGATGGGTTGCATCTGTTAGGCATTTTATACACACAAAAAAGGCTTTGAATTGTAATTGTGTGTTTAATTATACAAGCTACATAACTAGCTAATACCACTTGAGAGTTACTTGACGTCCTCAGTTTCAGTGTGCCTGGTTTATGGCTGCTCGGTGCCATTTGGGGCCAAGGAACATTTTAACCTCTCATAAATGCAAGCCATATGATCTGGCAGACTAGATAATAGCATACATAAATACTTGAGGAGCTAATTATTAAATAGGAGTGCTTCTTCCCCTGTTTTCCTGCTCTGTTGTATCCATACATGAGCTTAAACAGAAATGACCATTCTGATAAAATGTTAAGTGTAGACAAGCCTGTAAGCAAACATGACTTGCTATTTAAAGTTTGTTCTTTGCTCTATAAGTGTACTTTTAGCATATCCAAACGTGTGTTGTAAAGTGGTTTTGTTGGTTTTTTTTTTTAACAAATTTTGGAAATTTAATGTAGGGTGTTTTATGGTTTCTTATGGTGGTAGATGTGTGGGAGTTTGGGGGTTTTGTTTTGCTTTTTTCTTTGGGTTTTTGTTTTGGGGTTTTTTTTTTAGTAAGTTGTGATATGAAATTTAATCTGCCAGAAGTATTAGAACTTGTATATGTTTATACTTAAGGTAATATTCTGAAAAATTACTACTGGCTTTCAGCTGTAACTTTAAAAAGTCACTATGAATCTGTGTTTATAAACACGGACAGCAAAATTTGTATCTCATGTCTGACCCTAACTTTACTGGAAGTTAAGGCTTAGCCTATAAAGGATTCAAAGTAAATTAAGGAACACGGTAACATTTTATAGAAATTGTTTAGGAAAAATAACTAGTTCATAATATATATGGTATAGGTTTAAAAAAATGTTTTTTATAACTATGTGACAGTGAAGGGAGCAGTAGCACACTCAGTACAGAGAAATTAAGTGCAGATAAGAAAAATAGTGAAGACAGCAGGAAGGAGGAGAGCAAGTGTAGCATCACTTTCCACTATGGACCTTTCCAGGGAGCAGTCAGGTAAACTAACAATGCTTTATTTTGCTGCTTTTCTAAACCCCTGACAGAATAATGTACAGTCTATTCTTTCTTACGATTTTTTTTGCAGGGGTTGTTGGATGGATGTGTGGGAGCTCATGTCCCAGGAATGCAGGGATGAAGTAGTTTTAATTGACTCTAGTTGTCTTTTAGAAACATTAGAAACCTATCTACGAAAACACAGGTATGTTAAAAGAACAAAGGCACACCTTCATTTTGAGGAATACATGCTGCATTTTTTTTGTGAATCAAAACGTATGTAGAGTTCACATAATGTTTAAAAGTGTAGAGGATTCTTCTGATACCCTTCTATAACTTAAGATCTAAGCTTCATGGTGATGGAGAACCTTGCCAGATTGCATTGTAACAGTTGATGAGACTAAGATGGTGAAATATTCTTTGTGTTTACCTATTGTTCTGGGGTATGGTAGGGGAAATGCGAAGACCTCAGATGAAGTCATAGCTACTTGTCTTAATTTTTTTGGTTAGGATTAAATTATGATTTACAATTTGATGTATTAAACCTGTGTATATTCTTTTACTCTTTCATAAGTAGCCTACTCTGGGCCTATGGCTTCTTTTAGGCTTTTGGGGAGTATGTGCAATTTCAAAATAATGTGAACTAAACTAATAGAAGCAGATTTCAGGCTTGGTGCTGCTTGTAAACCACTGTTTTAAAACAGTTGTTTAGGACTTAGTAGCGCTAGTGCTATTAGGTCTCTCTTGCAAGGAAAAAATAGGCCACTAAATTATTGTTGCATGTGTACAGTAGATACCGTGCTGATTAAAAAGTTTTAATTTCCAGTAGTCTCAAGGTTCTGATAGAAACTGGGGGGGCACAGATGGGTGCGGGGGTGGTGGTGGTGGTGTGGAAATAACACTTTGGAAACAAAATAACTTTAATCTCCTGTGACATTAAACATGGTGTTGGCAGCGTTCCTGATGCTAACCTGCAATAATATTACTGTTTTCTTTCCTTTCACCACAGAAACTAGCCAATTATCATAGTTCTATCAAACATCAAAATATGTTTGACTTAGTGTTGTCAAGTGACTGGACAAACTAGGAAAGGGAAAAACACCATCCAGAGATGGCATGAAGAGCCAGCTTTTCAAGCTGAAAGCTGAAATGTGAGCAGCTTGTCTGACTTGCATTTTTAGAATAATACAGCAAGAGGTTTTGTAGCTTCTTGAAGATTACTTCCTCTTATAAAATAGAATAAGCTTAATTTGGTTGTATTTTAATTGTAACAGACTTCATAACTATACTCTTCTCATATTAGTTATCTGAGCTATCACATGTTTAAAGTGAATACATTGTGTTATAAATAAACCTTGTTTGGCTATCTGTGCAGTAATCTAATAATTCAAAATATGTTTAAAGGTGCTTGTAGGGGAAACACGGCTCTTATACAGCAGGCAACAGAGGAAACTTTTTTTCCTTATTATCACTCACTTGAGTATACGTTAAATAATTGCTATAAAGTAACTTGGAGTGTATTACTTGAGAGGAATTTTGTCCTGGCTTGTACTAATGATTCAGTTTGTTCACTACTAGATTTCTGATCTTTGAACGAATATGGAATTGCATATCCATATAGGAATTTCTTCATAGTAACAATTAGCCTGATTATGCCTTGGAGCATGAAAGTTGATATCCAGACTTGTAATATATGATAGGTAGTGTAATACCTATAGTAAACTTACGTGGCTTACAGCCAAAGTCTTACTATTTTACCTTTTGAAGTAACATAAACCTTATGTGACCTAGTTTAAATATAGCATGCACTATTAAGTAGCTCAGTATATTATAACTTAGACTAAGCGGGTCTAAATTTCTGCTTGAATAAGAATTCAGTTCTGTTATGTTCTGTTTTAACACAGGTTTTGCACTGACTGCAAAAATAAAGTACTTCGGGCATACAATATTCTTATTGGTGAGCTAGACTGCAGCAAAGAAAAGGGCTACTGCGCTGCACTTTACGAGGGTTTGCGTTGCTGTCCCCATGAACGTCATATACATGTATGCTGTGAAACAGATTTCATCGCACACCTATTGGGTCGAGCTGAACCAGAGTTCGCAGGAGGGTATGAGTATGTAATTTGCTAGAGTGGGCTATCTAGCGCTTTGCTTCTTTTATTTTATTATTGAATGTATTTTGCAAAAGTGATTTTTGCCTCCTTGCTGCATAATAAATTTCTGAATGTAAATATTGAAGTAGACTTTCAAGATAGCGCTTCAAAGTAGCAAAGATTTTTATATGTGCTTTTGACTTTAAAGTGCATTTAAGTCTGAAGGCAAGACTGAAAGAAATTGCCAAATGTCTTCCAGTTCATGTGTTCACTCACTAGGGCTGCCTGCTTTTCCATTGAGGTGTTCAAAATATGCGAAATAGAAGGAGAACCTTGGTTGACAGTTTTACCAAATGCCAAGTGTTCAATTTAGTTTTGTTGCCATTTGTACATTTTAGTAATTTCTGAACCTGTTTTAGCACCTTAAAATCTTCCAATGAAAAAAACAATTCTGAGCCCAGTATCTTTAGAACTCAATCGTAACTGTTTGCTTAGGAGGGTAAATCCTTTTATAATGATTTTTCCTTAGTAGATGGTAGATACAGATTAATACTGCAATATTTTTACTTTGTACGGTAAGTAATGTATAAACTTCTGTGTGTGTTTATTCAGCTTCAGTTAACTGACGCATAAATGTCTAAGGAGCTGAAATATTTGCTATATAAACTAAATACAAACTCGAGGAAACAAAAGAATGACTGCATCTCTTTGGCATTAAAACTCGGCTGATCCCTCCTAGTAGGAGCAAGCAGAGACCGATGGGGCAACACCTTCAGAAGTCACAGGCTGGAAGGCGTAGTGCAGCTTAACAGTGCCGTGCACAGATTAGCATGTCAGGAATGCAGTGGTGGTTTTGACCTGGTCCTTTCTATTTTGCATCCGCATGCAGCACAGCAGAACTCGATTTAAAAAGCTGTTCGTGCAAACATACCTTCAGTTGTACGTAAAGAAAATACATCATTGAGCTGCTTTGATCTCTTGGGAGACTTCCAGCTACTTTAACCGTACTATACTTTGGTTCAACTCTTCCTTTAGACGAAGAGAAAGGCATGCTAAGACAATAGACATAGCCCAAGAAGAAGTTTTGACCTGCCTGGGTATTCATCTTTATGAAAGATTACACCGAATCTGGCAAAAGTTGCGGGCTGAGGAACAAACGTGGCAGATGCTTTTTTACCTAGGTGTTGATGCTTTACGCAAAAGCTTTGAGGTAAAAATCAAATTTTATCTAACTTGTATTTGAATTGCTATAGTGACTGTGTGCATTTTCACTAAAATTATTTTTCTGCTTTCTACTAACGTTGGGCCGGAAGGAGCTTCAAGGGTGTTGCATTCAATCCCTTGTTCACTGCAGGCGGCAGTTGTGTAATATCAATGCGTAGCACAACGGAGTTGCATTCCGATGTGAAGTCTACTGGAACATAAAAGCTTGAGGCTTGCTTTTCTTTTCCAAGCTGCACATTACAGTACGCTGGATCTTCTGTGTTTTTAATTCACGGTGAAGGTATTGCTACCTGATAGCATTTAAAGTGGCTCTGGCTACAACAGGTTTTATTTGGCTCAGTAGCAAAAATGGAGGATGTGCTTTTGAATTACAAACACAACTGTTAACTCTTGCATTCAGTGTGTTCCAAGTGCGCCCTGTAATCCTCTGGGATCTTGAACTTCAGACAGAACTCCATGCAGTTCCTTTAACGTATGCCAATAGTGTAATTCCCCTTCGGTATGGCATCGATTTTTTTTGTTATGTTTATCTTCCATTCATAATGACTGTTCTCTCTCAAAGCATCTAAAACATTAGAGAAGGAGGAACAAAATCAGTTTGGGAAAGATCATAGCGGAACCCTAATCTCGTTAGTTCTTGGAGTTTTCTACAAGTAATTTTTTTAAAGACTTAGAACGCTATGGAAGTGGCATCGGACTGGGTACACTGGGGCGTTTTTGTCAGGTTTCGTCTTGGTGGGTTTTTTTTTAATCTAGTAAAGTATGGTGTTGAAAATTCATTGACATTGTAAAACTCGGGTAATTATACTGGTATGCAAGGTTGGCTATGAATTTGAAATACGGAACTGTTATATCTTTATATGGAGTCCTTTTCTAAGGTGAGTGGGAATAATGATGCCTCATTTTGGCTTAAGGAATTCCCAGAGTGATGGGGGGGGGGAACAAAACAAAACAAAAAAACCACATGAATTTATTTTTACCTCTGTAGGAGCATTGATCTAGAATAGTTTACTAGTTTAACTATATTATTCTAATTTCGTATGTGGATGTGCCATTATGATATTTGTTCTAAATTTAATATTAAGGAACATATTTAGATACTTCCTATATTTTGAGATACGTCTACACTTCAAAATTGGACTGCCTAGAAAATCCATTAGATTTTTCACTGGTTACCCTAGACAAAGAGCTGCAGGAATTCCGTAGCAGTAGTTCCAATGTGTTTTTTTGTGCTGCTGTGTTAAATAATCAGTGTCTACCATGTAAACAGATCAAAAAATGCATTCAAGTCCAACTTTTCACTGAAAACTGCGAATCTGGGCCATAAGTCAAATGCAGTGCTCCCCCCGTACATGTATCTTCTCCAGCAATCTAAATTTAGTGACTAAATCTGGATAGGCATTTTTCTTCTATGGTCAATAGTTGTGGTGCTGTGACTTTATTATAAAAAGTACTTGCCAGCTATTTTCCTTCTCCTTTTTCATAAATGTAAAAGCTTGAATTGTGTTAACATCTATAAATAGATCTAACCTCTTATAAACAGATGGCTGTGGAAAAAGTGCAGGGTATTAGTCGATTGGAACAGCTCTGTGAAGAATTTTCAGAAGAAGAAAGAGTGCGAGAGCTTAAACAAGAGAAGAAGCGCCAAAAACGAAAGAACAGACGGAAAAATAAGTGTGTGTGTGAGATCCCTACTCCTTTGCAGGCAACAGAAGAGAAGGAAATAAATCAAGCAAAGGTAAATATTGATAGCTATGGCTTTTTGCTGGTGTTAAATAAATAGATCTCTAATTCAGTGTTTCATTCATCAACTCACTGTTGCATGTTAGAATTCTGGAGAGGTTTTTACTGTATTTCAGTTTTGGGAACTAGTTTTTGATCGCTGGTGGAATCTAATACTTTTTCAGCTTAGTACAGTCTTTTTGTAAAGTAGTTGCCTGGAACTCCTTAGTTTTTGGGGGTTTGGGGGTTTTTTATTATTATTTTTTTTAAATCCTAAATCTAGGGGGTCAGGTTATGCTAGAATATTTTTCAACTATCATTTCTTAAAAATCACTTAGAATGTGGGAATTCAAATGCTAGTTGCAGACAATTACCATTGAGTTTTTGGAGAGGGGGAAGCTTTAATTGACTGAGTAAGTGCAATTGTTATTCTGGATCTCTTGACTGAACTCATGGGCTACTGTAGGTCATATTATTGTGGGGAAAGTAGAGGTGGGTTTTTTTTTTTTTTTCAGTTGTCTTGTACTTCTGAAGAATTATAAGCAATGCTGCGGCTGTTTTCAGTCAGTGTCAGCTGTTTTTTCTTGTGGAGAGAGTATCCTTTATAAAGATGCTGGCTGAGCTACTTTCAGTACTTGCAAGTATTTTTTGTTTTTGTTTTAAGGAAAATTCGAACTTCACAGAAAGTAGTTGCAAAGCCTGTGGTAGCACCGAAGAAGCTAACAATTGTGTAGAAGTAATTGTTACTAATGAAAGCACTTCTTGCACCTGTCCTAGTAGTGGTACCCTATTAGGTTCACCTAAAATCAAGAAAGGTATGTTAAATGTCATTATTCTTAATTTTTAAAAACATGTACCGTTTGTGGGGTAAACAGTGCTCAGCTATTTTTAAAAATAACTTTTTTTTTTTTAAGAATTCTTTCTTGTTAGAGGCGTAACTAAAAATATGCAACAGCTACTATAGATTACCGTAACTCTT
The DNA here is from genome assembly GCF_965638725.1 of Aptenodytes patagonicus. NCBI lineage: Eukaryota > Metazoa > Chordata > Aves > Sphenisciformes > Spheniscidae > Aptenodytes > Aptenodytes patagonicus. The sequence goes on from NC_134965.1 coordinate 11,039,963, forward strand.
CACTTCGTCTCAGGTTTATCTCCGCATTGTAATGGCAGTGATTGCGGGTACTCATCTAGCATGGAGGGCAGCGAAACAGGATCTCGAGAGGGGTCAGATGTGGCCTGCACTGAAGGCATTTGCAACCATGACGAAAACGGTAGGTTTGGTAAGAACGTAATACTGGTTTAGTATCCACAAAACTTAAGTATCTGAGAAGAAAATTCCCTGTCCTTTGCAGGAGATGATTCATGTGTCCATCGCTGTGACGACAAAGAGGAGGATGGAGATAGCTGTGTGGAATGTTGGGCTAATTCGGAAGAGAATAACACAAAAGGCAAAAACAAAAAGAAGAAAAAGAAAAGTAAAACTTTGAAGTGTGAGAATGAACATGTAAGGAACATAGCTATTCCAGAATGCTTATGTAAATGCATACGCTTTAAAGGAGTTACAAAAGTATTTCAAATGTCAGTTGTGACTAATGCTGTAAACGGGGTAACGAGGATCTTCTGTTACCTCTCCATCCAAGGTTTGAAATTGAGACTCCTTCCGCCACAGCCTGTTCTAGGAAGGAGTCTCTTCTCTCCTATGTTCCTAAGCATACGCACTTTTGCGCGCTCTCAGTGAATTAACATGCCATTCCCCCTCTTCCCCAGGCGCACGCATTTAAAAAATATATATCTTTGCTCTCTCTTTGAACTTTTTCTTTCCCTCTTTCCCTCTGCTTCCGTCTGAAACTTGAATGCTTCAGGTTTAACACTGCCTAGTAGTTCATTACAGGCTATTTGCAATTTTAGATTCAGAAGCTTGGAAGCTGTATGGCAGATCCAGGTAACAGAGAGACCTCAGGAAATATGCACACAGAGTTTCATCGCGACAAGACCAAAGACACACACGCTGAAAGCTGCTGTAGCTCAGAAAAAAGTGGGCAGCAGTTGCCTTGGTTTGAGCATATGAAAAATGTGTCACAGTTTGCAGAACCTACGGAAATGTCACTTGTTCCTGATACTGGAAAAGGTGCCAAGAGCTTAGTGGAACTCCTTGTAAGTAACCGCTTACTTTGAATTTTCGGTTGTAGCATACTGCTTTAAATCCGCAGGACTGAGGATGGGGTTTAGAACTCAAATCCCACTGAAGAACTGTTGCAAGAGAGAACGTAACTGAGCCTAAGATCCATAGCTTGCTCTCCCAGCGTTTAGTCTGTTTGCTTTTGCATGTCCTCTGTAAAGTATGTAACTCGGATGCTTTGCAGAGGAGGAGAAATTGCCTGTCACTGGAATGCAAGTGACAGGACTTGTATTATAAGTATTCATTATCAAGGATCGTATTATTCCATAAAATGAAGCGTGCATTATTGCTGCCTTCATGCCTCAAATATTACTTCCCACTATAGGCTCCCTGGACAACTTTCTTCTCTCTCCCTTTCCTTCCCTTCTCCTTCCCCTTGCTTTACATCCTTTTTTTTCTTTTTTTTCCTTTTTTTTTTTAAACTCCGATAAAAGCCATCCACTTCAGTGGAAACGTGCTAAGACTCTGAAGCTCATTCTGGTAGATTTTGTGACTGTATAGGCTGCCTCCTACCCAAAAAATAGCAGAGCATTGTGTGTGAATCGGGTGACTGGATGAGCCAGCTAAGACTTGTGGTGTCGTGACATGAAGGCCGCACCTTTCTTCAGAGCGACTGTAGACAACGTGTACAATTGCAAGAGGGGTGAACTGCGCGGGAAGGGCAGTGCTTGAGTTCTTAAATGCCTGTTGTCGTTTGTAGGATGAGTCCGAATGCACTTCTGATGAGGAAATCTTTATCTCGCAAGATGAAATACAGTCCTTTATGGCGAACAACAAGTCCTTTTACAGCAATAGAGAACAATACCGACAGCATCTGAAGGAGAAATTTAATAAATACTGCCGCTTAAATGATCACAAGAGGCCCATTTGTAATGGTTGGTTGACAACGGCTGGAGCGAACTAATTACAATAAAATAGCTCTGTCTTTCACTGAAATTCTCAAGATGACTACTGCGCCTTCTCTTTCAAAAACTTAATTTAGTGACTTATGGCAAAATTTTATCTTAAATTAATGTGATTCTTTTTTTCTTGTTTTTTTGGGGAGGCTGGTGGAGGTGATTTCATTAATTTTGTTCTTTCTTCAGGCTTGTATCTTTAGTTGAGTAGCTGTGCAAGCCTCTCTTATAATTTAAGCCATCTCTTTTCATTAAATGTTTCTCTTACTGTGAGACTTACAAAAAGCAAACTAGTGGCAAAGTAATGTTGTACCTATAATTCTGTACAGAATGACAATGAGCTGAATATAAGATTTTACAAAGTAGACATCCATTTGCAAAATGTTTTGGATGTAATATGTTAAAGCGCAATGTGCAAAATTTAAATAAAGAATATTTATTAATATGCATAGTAAAAGTTGGTGTGCATGTTTCTACTTTAAACACTCCTTCCCAGCAGCCTGAATTCTTGCTGTTCAGATGGACAGCTGTCGCTGCAGTCTGCGTAGCTTCATGGAGGCAGGTGTAAGGTGAGTAAACTGGCCTGGGAAAAGTACAGATCCTTCAGCGGCACTCAGGAAAACCGGTCCACCGGGCTGTGTGATTCTGCACCGACGTGGTGTAGAGACCTTAGAGTTGTTGCCAAACAAGCTGGGTCCGTGATACCCGGGTTGTGTCAGTATGGACACTGCACCCAACCTGGCTGGCGCTGCTCGGCATCGGGTGGCTGTTCCGCTTCCAGGATCTCGGATAATATATCGGCGCGGCACGGCGCTGTGCGGAGCTGTCTGAGGTGTCTCCAAACGGCATCGGGCTGCGTGGAGCTGCTGTATAAATCTTGAGGGAGTGCTGTGCCCAAGGTCGGCATGCTTAGTTTGGTGGTGGCTTTGGAATTGTTTGGAGCGTGCAGCCTGTACCATTTTGGGGGCTTAATTTAGCTTTTCATCGAGACAGTTACTGGTGCCAGTGAGAGGAGGAGGAGGAGACGGCTGTGCTCATTTTCCCTCTCCCCTGACAAAGCAGACTTAAAGCTTCTGCGTGAGCCCATCAGAACGTAATCCAACAAAAAGCAGGTTTTCAACACACCTTGACGTTTTCTTAATGGCATAACGAGCTCTGTTCTGAGGACAGGAGTGCTTTTTTGCATAAATATCCTTTCAGCCATATCTTGTGCTTACAAATACGGTGTCTTAATGGCATGGCTTGTTCGTAAGAGGGTGTCTGGTGAAGGTACGGGACGCGGGAGATTAAGAAAAAAGCAGTCTAAAACCTGGTACTAAATCGACAAGGCTGGAGGTGGCGGTACGGTTGTGCACGGTAAGCATCCCAGTTCAGCTGACGTGAGCTGACTCCTGTGGCACTTACACCTGGAAGCTGTTGTATATCGGCGTGTGTCGAGAAACGGAGGCTATTCGTTGTACAAGTGCAACTCAAAAAATGTAGGAATTAAAAATTATCTATGCAAACTGAAATCAAGATACGAATGTTTTCATAATAAGAAAAAAGCCTCAAATAAGTTTCATATTTAAAGGAGATCATGCCCTGCTAATGCACACCCCCACTTGGTTATTTTATGGCTGTTTTACAGAATCAGATGTAAAAACCGTTCTCGAGTGAGCTTTAGCTTCATGATTTTTTCCACGTTGACTGGTAATACTGATAGAGAGTCCCTTTGGATAACTGACTGATTATTTCACTCAATTACAAAACACAGAAAAAACCAATAACCCTGGGAATGCTTTTTTATATGACAGCACTTAGATTTCGGTAACAGCTGCCACTAAAAGAAGAAAATTCTGGTTTGGGGGGGGGGGGCGTGTGTAAGCAGAATTACAGAATATCATTCCTAATTTCCTCATTTTATGCACTGTGGTCCCTTAGTTTTTCCAATAGAGGGACAGAGACAGGTTTGTTTTCTTGGCTTTGCTTCGTGCTTCAGACACGTTACGAAGGGGCACTGTGCCTGGCGATGCTTGATTTGCCCAGGGCTCTCGCGGTGAAGCCCAGAGTCAATTCGTTGAGAGCAGCAGAGAACGCGTACGGACTTTTTTCCTAGTCCTGATTTTAACTGTGAAATTTGGCTTCATGAAAACGAACCTTCAGCTTCCTCTGAAGCCACCTGGACTCTTGCGTTTGCTATGGCGAAAGGCTAATTTGGCAAAAGGGAGACGTTGCCATCTATTAACGGGAGGAAGGGGAGTCCTTATCGTGGTGGCTTCTTCAATCAAATACTCCGTTTGTCAGCTACAGGAAAAACGCGGTTAACTTCAGAGAGCTGAGCTGCTGGCTGCGCGCGGCTTGTGCGTGCACGAGTTGCTGGTTCAGGTGGGTGGTTGTCCTTGGTAATTGATGAAATCATCACTTTTAAGTGGAGCGTTCGTCGTTTTGTGCTTTACCGGGAGCTGAAACGATTGGAAAAAAAATGAATTTAGCTCACTTTGTTTTAAATGCGGTGTTACCACAGAGCGCTCGAGCGATTTGGTGCTCGGGGTCACGTCTTGGAGGAAAGCAGTGAGTACCGGAGCCGCTGCGGCGCGTGGCCAGCTCGGCTGTTAGCGGGTGCTGCATCTGGTGTTTGCTGCGTGGGGGATGGCAGCGTCCGCGACCCTCCCTACAGAGCTGTTATGGCCGAGGGGCCCTTTGCACTGCAGCAGCCCCGCTCCCGCGTCCTGCTGCCCAGGTGGAGCCCTGTGCTCGCTGTGGGCCCCGCACCTCCTCAAGCTCAGCGCCCCCCCCCCCCCCCCCCCCCCCCCCCCCCCCCCCGGAAAAATCTCCTGCACCTCTTGCCCTGGTGGGCGAGATACACAAGTATCTTGTGTGTGTATATATATATACACTTCATTTTCTTTTTACAAAACCAAAAGAACCTGACTACCTGTGCAGTTTATTCTTTACTTTTGGTTTTTAATTTTCAGTGACAGGCTGCGTAATCAGCTCTAGGGATGGTACTTAGGAATCGGACTTTTGATAACGTTCTCCTTTGTTTCGTGTCAGTTGAAAGTAGGTTTAAATTAAGCTGCCCAGCAACGCGTGGCCGGCGGAAAGAGAACGGGAGGAACAACCTTCAAAAAAGGCTTTCCCAGCATGTCCTTGCCAGCGAGCCATTGCCCCCAGCGGCAGATGGACCCTGGAGGTCAGCAGCTCCGCTCCAGCTCTGACCGACTCCAGGGCAAAGGCAGGAATCCCTTAAACCCATCCCAGTTAAACCGGGCAGCTCGTTATCCCAGCGCGGTGAGGGTGGCGGAAGGGTGTCTGGGTTCAGAACGCAGCTGGACGTACACATGGAAACCATCGGGCTCGAAGCCGCGGACTCCAGCTGAGGGAGTCCCCGGGCAGCACGCGGCTGCAGCGCATCGCCTTCTCGGCGCTCGGGTTTATGCCCATTTTCTAAACTTCCGCTACTCGTTACTACTGAAGACGCTTCTGCTTTGGAGGGAATCTGGTCTGTCCCGCTGTTTAACTGCTTTACAGTTCTCACTAAACCCCCGGGAGGTCTGGGTGTCGGGGCTGCGCGCTCCACTGCACGAAAAGCCGCACCCGGGAGAAAAATCCCCAAAAGACGCGTCCCGTAGAAAGTCTAATTTCCCATTTCTAACTAACCTGTTCCATGTGGAGGGGGAGAACGGCCCATCCGTCTTATTTGAGAGGTGGTATCTGAGCTCTCTTATTCGAGAGCTAGGATTTTGCTGTGAAGCTTACGAAAGACTGCAGCTGGATTTGAGCGCTGCTGAAAAACCTACTTTTATTTTCCTCCTGCTTGTATCATGTGTGTACAGCTGGTCTGCACCGTCCAAACCTGAGCCGGGGCCTGTTTTTAAGTCCCTTGTATTACCTGTCCCTAGTGGGGAACCTGAATGTCACGTTTTCAGCTACAACGTGCCCATAGCTCAGATAAACTCAGTGCAACCACCCCCGGCTCTGCTTCCACGCGCCGCTGGCTCTGTCTCCCCCCGCGATTTGAACACCCGCGTGGTCTGGACGCCCAAAACCTTAGATTTGATAGATAATTTTGGCAAGAACCACAAGTGCTGCTTCTCCTCCCCCAGGTCTGTGCAGGGACTGGCTCGTCTGTTTATTCACACCCGTATTTGCAGCTCCCCCTTCGCAAGCAGAGAAGGCCTGTGCCGGGGCTCGCCGCCCCGCGTCTCTGCTTCTGCAGAGTGTGACCAGAACTGTCAAATCCCAGCCCTTCCTTCTTTCCGAAATGAAACATCTGTCCTGCCGTCTCTTCTGTTTCTTCACAAGTTTCCGCGAATTATTAAAAGGCGCCGCCTGGCCCTCGGGGGGGGGGGGGGGGCGGCGGTCCCCTCTGCCTGTGCCAGAGCTCTCTCCCCTGACCCCACCGGAGGGTCCCTCCCTCCCGCGCCCACCGCTCGCCCTGCCTCCGTGGCCGTTCGCCGGGTCGCGACGCGTGGGCTCCGCGCGTCCGTCCCGGCACCCGCAGCGCCTTCCCAGGGCTGCGGTTTCTCGGGGCGTGGGCGGCCGCCGGCGTCGCCTCTGCGGCGGGAGGGACCCTCCGGCAGCGCCCGCTCCGCCACGGGCGGCGGCGGGGAAGGAGCGAAGCAGAGCCGGGGTCCCCCCGGGGGCCCCATTTCTGCGGTTTTGGATGCCTTTCGACTTCGCTCCGAAACGGCAGCGCAGCCCGCCCCCCCCGCCCCCCCCCGCTGCGTGCATCGGTGAACGGGCCGATCGGCGACAGGATCGCGATGTAGCTGACGTGATCGTTACACGGGCGAGGAGAACGGGAGCTGATGCAGCCACGTCGCGCCGACGAACTGATTTTGGTTTAGCGCGGCCCGCCGCTACTCGTCACCCAGCTGACGTCACGTACTTTGCCTTTAGAGCGAAGAAGCCGTCCGGCAGCATCGCGCCTTTCTGGTTCCAGGGCTCGCCCCTCGCGCCGGGGGGGGGGAAGAGCCCCAAACCCGGGCAGTGCCGGCCGGCCGCCACCGACACCCCTCCCCCCCCCCCAGCTCCCGTTCCCCACCCCGCGGGCTGAGCCCGCACAAACTCGGTGCGCGCAAGGCGGCGGCGGGGCGTGACACGTAGTGGGCGCGGTCATGGGCGTGGCCGGCGGGCCGAGGGCGTGGCCGGGGGCGCGGCCGGCGGAGCGGGCGGGCGGGCGGCGCATTGTGCGCGGCGGCGGCGGCGGCGGCGGCGGCGGGGCCGGGGCCGGGGCCATGGAGCGCTGGACCGGGCGCGTCGCGCTGGTCACCGGCGCCTCCGTGGGCATCGGCGCGGCCGTGGCGCGGGCGCTGGTGCAGCACGGCATGAAGGTGGTGGGGTGCGCTCGCAGCGTCGACAAGATCGAGGTACCGGGGCGGGGGCCGGGGGCGCCTCTCGGCCGCGGCCGGGGCGCGGGCAGCTCCGCGGGGGGGGACCCACGGGCGGGTCTCGGCCGCGCCGCCGCCTCCCCACGAGGCCTCGCCGGGGCCGGGGGGGGCCGGGCCCGCGGGCTGCGTGAGGCGGGGGCGCGGCGGGCCGGGCCGGGCCGGGGCTCCGCCTGGCCGCCGTGGGACGGGCCGCGGGCGGGTGCCGCTCGCCGGTTCGCCCCCGGCCCGGGCGGCGGCGCGGCGCGGGCTGATGCCGGAGCGTCCCCGGGCTGTGCTGGCCGGCGGGCGAGGGTCGGCTCCCTCCGTGGCCCCGTCGCCGCCCCCGGGTCGGTCCCCGCCTCCGTGGGGCTCGGGTCCCGGTCCCCGGCCCGCTGTAGAGGGAAGAGCTGGCTGCGGCGGAGCGCGGGGGCGCATTCGGGGAGCCTCGTGGGGTGTTTCCCACCCCGGCGGAGCAGGAGCAGGAGCAGGAGCAGGTTGGAAGTTGCCCGAGGGGCAGATTCCGTTTTGGGGTGGTGTGTGGTTTGTTTTTTTGTTGGGTTTTTTTTTTTTTTTTGAGCTACCTCTTATCGAGGTTAAAAATAGCGTCTGGCTGCCGGAGCCTGCGGTGCGCTGTGGTTGTAAGGAGCGGGTCTCGGCTGCGAGATGTTTAAGGGCACATCAGACCCCGCTCGGTGTGGGACGTGGCGTGCTTTCTGTCTGCACGCTGGCGTCCAGCAGATGGGACGCTCTTATGAGTTAACGTTAAAATAGGGCTTCGGTCCTTAACGTGTCGTTTACCCCTGCGACGAGCATCTCGAGAGCTAAGTCCAAAACCTCACAACGTTGGCTTAAAAATAAAGATGCTCAAAAGAAATAGTTTCTGTGGGACCCTTTTTTTGTAGCTGGATGCGTTCGCAGGCTTTCCCTCGCAATGGCACGAGCTAAAGCTTATTTGCTTTTTGAGAAGTTTCCCCTGAGGGAGGAAAAAGGCTGTCGTCGGACAGCTTAGATATTGTCCTCTTGGTTGTTTGGTGCCTGCCGAGCCAAAGGAGATCTGTACGAACATCCAGTGTTTGTATTTCCTCAGCAAAGGTGGTAAGGACTCGCTGTGCACAGTTGACCACACCAAGAATAAATCATCCAAAAAATCGTGGAAAACAAGGCTTGACACCGCTGGTGTTGCCGAGAAACGGGGTTAAATAAAGAACCGCTCGGAAGAAACAAAACTTTTTCCATTCTTCATCGTGAATGAGAAAGATACCGCTCGCAGAGAGGAGAAAATACACCGATGTACCTTATTTAACTGTCCTTTGGGGCTTGCTTCTAATTTTGGGCTTCCCGACGTTTTGATACTGCGGTTTAGAGGGAAAGCCGAGCTCTCCAAGGGCTTTCCCATGTGCAGCTGACGGTGTTTAACGTACTTTCATTCCCTGGCTTCATGAGGTGTCTGCTAAAGGATGCTGTAAAGGATGCCGTTGCTTCCCATTCCCCTCCAAAATAGAAAGAAAAGCCCTTTCCAATATTGCCCTTTCTTTTGATTTTCTTTGGTAAAGAAAATCAATGAAACTTATGTTTGGCGCTACAGAGGAGCTTCCTTTCTGAAGCCTGGAAGCCTTCCTTTCTGAAACTTATCTGGCAAAAATACAGTATAGATTTAAGAAAGTGTAGTCTTTCAAAGGTTTTGCCTTTTTACTTGAATCTGCACAAAATGCAATCACGTTTTATATAGGTGGTTTCTCTGGGTTGTATGGTATGCACGTTCACTGAGCAGTGCCGGCTGTTTGGCATCTTCCAAGTCTCTTGTTACTGTCGTGTTTCAAAAACTTGTGTTTAACACCGCAGCTCATGTTTGTCCCTGCTTCGTTCTTTCTCCTCTCCTCTCTAAGGAGCAAATTGTGTTTGCAGCGTACGGTCATTTGTTTTGGTAGGTGTCTGGACTGTGTTTTGCTCCGTTGCTATTCTGGTTTTATTTATTGCGAAGCGTGTTTCCTTAAAGAGGAAGAAAATCCCAGAGGTTCTGCTCGCTCGGGGAAGGGAAGCTGGTGGAGCGCGAGGTGGTCCAGGGTCACTCCGGGAACAGGTCCATCAGCTCGGACTAGCTGCCAGGGGTGCTTGTGTCGGTACAGATGAGGCTTCTTACCCACGCCCGCCATGCCTTCGGAGCAGAGTTGTTTACGATAACTAAGCTTTCCTCCAGGAGCTTCACCTTGTGTTTTTTTTCTTTAAAAAAAAAAAAAAAAAAAGGAGGAGGAAGCTATTCAGGTTTCAGACTATTGAGCTCACGCTGGGACTTGGGACTTTGGACGCGGCTGTAAGGAGCCATCTCGAGGAGCGGGAGCTGGCGTTGCGTGCGGGGGATGACCGTGCTGCAGCTGGCACGCCGGGCGATGCAGCCAGACCCCATCTCGGGAGCTGCTGGAGGGGTTTCGGATGCTCCGGGCAGTAGGAAGGCAACGGGAAGGTTCGTGCCGTTAGCGCTCTGCGAGCGTGTCGTTACCTTGATTAGTTATTGTATAAGCAGATCTATCCACAAAATACACTCATCTGTTATCTCCGGCTGCTGATTTTCCGAGTCATTGTTGGTTGGGAGCTGGAGGATGGCGTCCTTGCGGGAAGCCTTGGTGGGGGATTGAAGGATGCGCTAATTCGGGGAGAGCGGCTCACGCATAAAGGGCAGGATGGGGGAAGCTGTGCTGATGTTCAGGGCTGGGGTGCGGTGACGGAGGGACGAGAGGGGAGAAATATGAAGGAGCTGAGGGCTTGGTGTTGCCAGATGTGAGTAAAGGAGAGGTCAGAGCATTGCGGCCGTAGCTGCTGCAGGACAAATCTTGCTGCTGTATTAAAATTGAATGATTCACTAAATACCCCTGTGGATAATGGTGTATAGAGGAGCGAGCCCAAAAAATAAATCAAGGCAGCTTGAAATGGAAAGAGTGCCAATGGTACAGTTTAAGACCAGGAATACAGTACTCATTTTGTAGCAGAAAAGCGTAGGGTTTCATTAATGTTATACACTAGTCATCCATGTTAAGGTAAAGTGGCTGGAACCACTCTATATGGTGGTTTTATAACCTCCTGTAAACTGGTGACTGAAAGAGTATGTTGTCTTGTGGGGAATTTAACTCAGGCAATAAATGCTATGTCAAGATTTCTTAATCTCTTGGAAAATCAGGTAAGGGCTTGAGGCAAGATAACGAAGGAATTGCAAAGTTGCAGTTTTGGTATTAAACCCATGTCATGACTCCAGTGCTCTTTATTTGACTTTTGAAATAAAAATGTTAATGGCTTACAAAAACTGCAAAAGACTTTTTCTTTCTGTCTTTCTGTCTTTCTGTCTTTCTGTCTTTCTGTCTTTCTGTCTTTCTGTCTTTCTGTCTTTCTGTCTTTCTGTCTTTCTGTCTTTCTGTCTTTCTGTCTTTCTGTCTTTCTGTCTTTCTGTCTTTCTGTCTTTCTGTCTTTCTGTCTTTCTGTCTTTCTGTCTTTCTGTCTTTCTGTCTTTCTGTCTTTCTGTCTTTCTGTCTTTCTGTCTTTCTGTCTTTCTGTCTTTCTGTCTTTCTGTCTTTCTGTCTTTCTGTCTTTCTGTCTTTCTGTCTTTCTGTCTTTCTTTTCCAGTGGCTCTGTAGAAAAGCCACGTGCTCGACTTGCCTTGGGTTAGTGCTCTGGCTGACTTCAGTGGTATCGCTGCAAAATTGGATTTGATTTTTCTTTTGTCACATCTTCGTATGTGCAGGCATGGCGAATGCAGGCTCCAGCGGCTGGGTTTCCCCTCTGCAGTTGTATCTGGCTGTGAACCCTTAAAACGCGGTGATGACCCTCCGGCAGTCCTCGCTCACGAGCAGCCTCGTGTTCCCCACTCGTGCTCCTTTTGTGAGTGGAGACTCTTTGCGTGGGTCATCCAACAGTAGCTTTAATAGTCAGGCATCAAGGAATAAAATATAATTAAAATGGAATTATTTTACTTTTGCATGCCAGGAGATAATTTGGGCTGAAAGCTTGTTTTAAATGAGAAGCCTGGAGGTACTAACAGCTGTCATGGACTTTTTGGCATGTGCCCTTACTGAGTGTTTTCTGCTCTTCAGATACCTACACGCGTTCCAAGTCGGGAGCGAGCGTCAGTGCTTTAATGAATTAGCCAAGAGTTTTTAGCAGCCTGTAAGACCAAGCTTTGGTGGAAACTGCGCCCTATTAGATGATCACCTTCACAGGGACCCCCTCGCTGGTCACTTGGGTCTCCAGCGTGCGAGAAGACTTGCTGTGATTTAATGACTTGCCACAGCTTAGCTGCTACGCGACAGCACGTTAAGCCGCAGTCACTCCATCCCGCGGACAAGAGGCAGAGCGTTGCTTTTGATGGCTTCACTACAAGGCTCTTCAACTTTCTTCTTCCCGATGTTTTCCAGAAACTTGTATTTAGTGTCTGACTACTTGCAGCAGCACAAAAAAGGAAGAGAGTTTCCCCGTGCACGGCACAAAACGTTTCCCCCCCGGCTGGCAAACCACTCTCTGGTCTTTTTTTTCCATGTGATGCACAAGTTTTTATTTTGCAGTGTTCTTCCTCTGGGGTGGGGGAAGACTTGGGAGGGTTTGCGGTAAATACAGGGTCTTGCTCAGAAGCATGGTAAAGGCACCGAGGTACTCTGGCGCTTTTCTTTTGGAGCACAGGAAGGTACGAGACAGGGAGCTGTTTCTAAAGAGTTTGCAGTTGACGCTTGGTATTACACTCTTTTTTATAACAAAATTTAATTTCATGTATTTTTATATTTATTTTTATATTTGTAGAGAATGGCAAAAGTGCCGGCAGTTCTCCCTCCAGCCCCGGTGTCGGAGCGCTGGATCTGTGCACGCATTGCGGCTGCGTGGCCGGGGCCATCGCCGGTGGGAGAAGCTCCGGTTGGGGCAGTCCCACCTGCTTCAGGTCAGGCAGCGCCTCGTGCTGCTGCACTCAGTTTTGCTAGAAATCTTCCAGCAGCTCATTCATTCCTTTGATACCTTGCTGTAGGGTGGCCAGGGGCATCTGTCACTTATTTTTGTGATTTTTTTTTTTTTTTAATTTTTTTTTTTAAATTTTACTTTTCTCCAACACCTTCCAAGTGTTGTTAATTCATCACTTAGAAAAGACTCCTCGGGAGAGGTGGGGGAAGCCAGCTGGCTCCTGCACTCCTTCACATCGCTGCTGGAAACAGCTGGGCTGCTGGGGTTGCAGCGTCGGAGTGCACAGAGCTGCGCGACTCCGGCGTGCCGGCCGGCTCGTCTTGTATGGCTCGCCCCAGGCTCCCTGTCTGCGATGGGAACGTCTTGGGTCCGCTGCAGGCCAAATAACAAAGCGTCCGGCTGCTCCTGGGAGACCGGCGAGCGTGCCCAGAAGCGGCGGTACCTGGCTGCTCTGCCAGAGGGGCAGGATGGTGGGGGGGAAGCTGCTGCCCTGCCAGAGCAGTGAGGCTGCGTCGGCGAGCAAGGGGAGAGCGGGGCCCTCGGGGGATGGCCTGCTTCGAGGCGTTGGAGAGATTTAATCATGGATGTCGTGTTCTAAAAAAAATATTTTTTGTTCTTTGTTGGGGTGCGGAGAGCGAGCTGTGCAGGAAGCAATAAATGTGGTTTAAAATACAAGGTTTAACCGATTAATTCTAATGCATTTGTGACAGTTATTGATCAAAGGTAACATTTATAACCAGGGACTGCGTTGTCAAGGTTAGATCTTGCTCAAGAAATAGCCTTTGATAAGCTGAGCTATTGATTGCAGATTCGAGCTGTCCAATCTCTGAAGAGGCTAGTGCTCTCTTCGTCAAGCAGCGCCGTGGTGGTGTGGGAGGAGGAAGAAGTAGCCGAGCCTTCCTCCTGGGAGCTGAGCATCCCGAGTAGCCATTTGCAGGCTGGCTGATCCCTTCCACCGGTTGCTGCCCGGGCCGTAAGGTGCAAGGGAGCACCCCTTCAGTGCTCCAAGGCGGTTAATTAACGGCTAAATTGTTTCGTAGTACCTGAATACGGAATTTAATTACGTTGCGTGCACATCATGATGGCTTGGAGATCAACTGGTTAAAGTTTTGGCCTCCCCCTGTGGGTGCTTGTCCGTGGGGTCGAGCTGTGGATGTCCCTGCAGTGCCCGGGTAACCACGGTGGGGTCTGTCCCTCTGCCCTACAGCTGGGGCTGGGTTTCACGGGGCATTCCCAAAAATGCAGGTTTGCCTCCGTGCCCACAGTGTCTTAATCTTGTGACTTACAGCAACGGACTCGTGGCTGAACGCGAGAGGCACGAATTTTGGTGCCCGGCTCCCATCTGCCGGGCAGCTTCTGCGGCTCCCGTCCTCCCTGTGCCGAAGGTGGATGAGCCGCTGTCCCCAAATGCTCATTGTGGACCTCGTCGCTCCCTCTCTCCTCTGTCTCGTCGCTCTCTCGGCGTGCAGGCTGCAGAGCTGCTGGGCTGCGCAGTAGCCCGATGAATTACTTTTTTGAGGCAGGAGGAGCAGCTCCAGGCAGGATAATCCCAAGGCATGGTCCCTGTGTAAATGGATGACCTTCAGATTCTCCTTGGCCTCTGGAAGGGCTTGTTTTGTGTTTGGCGAAGGCCTTGCCTCGGGGATGGTGGGTACTCAAGGCCTCTGAGGTGCTTTTATTGCCGCTTGTCCCTGACCAGATCCTTTCCTGATTAAATGCGAAAGAGATCCCATAATTGCTGTCCTGAGTAGTGGGAACAAATGCTTCGCTGTCCCGATGTTTTTTCCTCAGCCTTGAAGCTCAGGAGGCACGTGGGGGAAGGGTTGCTTTTCAACCGGGTTGGATTCATCCTCCTTCCCCCCAAAATGTGCTTTAAAAATTTCTTATTGCAGCAGCCCTCCCTTCTCCGCTTCTCTTTGCAATAGAGCGGCGATACCGGGGTATGTCACGCTTGCAGCCCTAAAAATAAGTAATAGCTGAGCCTTTCCTGGGATTTTGGAGACACGATGAGGTGCTTGTTCTGCCTCTGCCTTGCTGTGTAACAAGGCAGATCAGGTAGCTGTCCCGTGCCTCAGTTTCCCCGTGTAAAACCTGGCAGCTGCTGCCCTGTGGAGGGGGGAGGGCGGTATGGGAGCAGCAGTCAGGCACGGAGCGGGGTTTCTGGTCTGTGTTTTGGGTTTGTGGAGAGTGTCCCGGGGCAGGGAGGTCCGGACACGGCCGGCACAGTGTTGGAGAGTAAATATGACGGTGGTTTTCCCGGGGCTTGTTAATAGTTTAAGCTCCGCAGAAAGTAGCGGCTGTGCTAAAGTCGAGCTTTAACCCTCGCTCCTGCCAGTGTCCGTGTGGGAAGTGTTAATGGTAATTTCCTGGCTGACAATATCATTATTTTGCCTTGGTTGGTCCTGGGTGGGTTTGCGCCCACCTGGTTCTATAGGGTAAGATGGGACCAGGGTGCTGCGGGAGCAGAGGACCTGCAAGACCTGCGGTCTTGCTCCTTCAGCTAGACTTTTCTCCCTGTTAGGCTCGTGCAGATCAGCTGCAGCTCTGCTCAGCTTAACTGGGGATTAGCATCGGCGTAGATGTGAGTGGTGCTGAGCCCGCCACGTCCGGTGGCGGTGGCGTTGGTACAGATGCTTAATTGTGGCACCTGCAGCTGCGCGGCGATGGGAGTGGTAATCCCTGCTGTCACTACCGATTGCTTCTACCACGGCTGGGCTGGGGCGTGCGGGAGCCTTCGTCGTGCTTGTTGGTGGGTCGTAAATCTGGGGCGTATTAAAATTCAGGACCTGTCATCTGAATTTTGGTACTGGGGAGCGTTGGGAGCCGGTGGGGGAAGGCCTGTTCCTCTCCCAGCGTGCGTTAATCTGTCTTTTCAGAAGAGGATTCGTTGGGGGATTACACGGGTGCAGGACGGGAGCTGATGAGACAGAGATGCATGGGGACTGTGGCTCTCGCCATGCCCTCGCAGCAGGAATGCTCGCTGCCGTGTGGATGGTGCTGGGGGGGAGCGGGAAAACACCCAGCTCTGCGGGCTTTGGAGAAAATCCAGGGCTACTGTGGGGTGTTAAGAGGGGAAAAGGCCAATCTCGTGGTCTGACGGTGGGGACCTGCTGTTCTGGTACAGCTCTTTCGGTGACAGCGGCGGGTGCTTTGCAGACGGCCACGCTGACAGGCGGGTTGTGTCGCAGCGAGGTGTGGGGCTTGGCCAAGCTCTGGGAGCCCAGCGGCTGCGATCGATGCACAGGTTTTCCTGGGCCCGCGAGCGAGGAGCTCACCGGTGGGTTATCATCTGCTGCTTCTTTGTCTCGCAGGTGGGGATGCTGGGGCTGGGAAGGGGGAAAGCCCCCCGGTGAGCTTGTGTCAGAGCTGGGAACGGGTCCTGGCTCTCCTCAGGAGTGCTCCCAAGTCTTACCCACAAGGTACTCGGTTACAACATACGTTATTCAGCGTGGGCATGTGCTGATGGTTTCCGTGGACCTCTGATCACACCCTAGATCTTCAGGGTATCACTGGGCATCTCAGACCTTCGCTGCTGCAAGATTAGGTGGAGTTTGATTTAATTAAAATAAATATTTTTTTCGACTCCCTGAGCATAGCGGAGGTGTGCTCGCCTGCGGTGGAGGTGACACAGAAGGCATGTGCCGTGATCTGAGGGTGTCAGGCTGAAGCTCAGGCTCGGCTCTGCCCTCTGAGTGGTGTGTTTGCAGGTTGCCTTGGAAATCTGCTCGAACGGGCGGCGATCCAGCCTGCGACGCGTGGACCGTCAGGTCTGCTGTGTGCAGGCACTTGGGTGCCTTGGAGCTACGTGGTCTTTGAACCCTGCTTACAAAGGCAGCCAAGGGCTGGTGGAGGACCGCAGGTGGCTGCAATACAGCAGCTTCAGTCTTAATAAGAGTACTGGGGTTCTTTGAGGAAGGAAAGCATCTACGTGCCTGGCTGCGTGGGAACCTGCTTTATGCGTGTTGGAGCTGAAGAGCAGGCAGGCACCTATGATGCTTGTTTTAGGATAGTCATACCTCAGAATAAGCAGGAGAGATTGCTCTAATGAGCTGTCATCGTAGGAGCAGCGTATTTCCTCCTCCCCCACGCCAGCCCGTAGCAACGTGATCTGAGCAAGCAGTAAAAAAAAAAAAAGTGCCTTCAGCCTTGACATAAGGAGCGATTGAATGCCGTAATGTAGCAGGGATGTTCAGGGCAGCGTAAATGGGGCGATTTGGCTTGCGTGTATGACACTGGAAATTTAAAATTGAGCTAGGAAAAAAATAATCTTGGATGTTTAACTACTGAAAAAGTACAGGGAGCAGAGAGGGCTTGGAAAAAAGCAGCGTGAGTCTGGAGCAGTCTGGGAGGACAACTACCAGCACTGGGAAGACATGACCGCTCAACCAGACCCCTGTTCAGCAGGGAGTCTGGCTTCAATGCCTGGGGTGAAACCAGCTGAGTGGCTCCCTTGGGCCACGCTGCACCCATGGGCAGGAGATGCCGCTTGGTCCCTGCGGAGCCTGTGGGACGGGTCTGCTGGGCGAAGGGCAGGTGCTGTGATGATGTTCAGTGTCCAGAGCCTGGGTAGCATCCGGGAGATGTCCCGGACAGCTGATGCCGGGGATGTGACAAGATGTAATTTTGTGCTGTCTCTGGTGGGTATCATAAATTGTAGCAGCACCACGGGTGTGAGGAGCCCGGCAGGAGGGAGGGCTGCCTTGCCGTGCCTTGCCGTGCCGTGCTCTGTAGCCCTGATGATGACCGCGGTCATGACTACGTGGCTGGGACTGTTACCCCTTAGATGCCTCTCCACGGTCTGCTTCTCGCTGCTGGAAGCTGATAAACAGCAAATAGGTCCAAGAGGTTCCCCAGCGTTTTACTCCCTTCTCTTCCACAAAATGAGATCTGATTTTTCTGGGTTATTTATTATACGAGTGCTGATTTTGTGTGCCACCTGTGAGTCTTTGCAAGGACTGTAAAATCAGTACATTTAGGATGATACAGGGTGAAAAAAATACATACAAGGACCTAAATTTTGTCCAGGTTTTGATCACTTCTTTTCCTTTGCCTGTGCCAAGAGGTGGTGGGTTTCTGGAGCAGTGTGAAAAATTCAGTCTCCCTGATCAGGCAGCCTGTACTTGAGATGCACTTCAGGTAAATGGTCTGAAACTGGTGCTAGTCCTTCTTTGTCTGTACTAGGTTTTGGTATTGGTGCCCCCGGCTGAGTACTGCACGTTTGCTTTTCCATTTAAGCCTTATTTTCCGAGCTTTCCCATCCCCACCGTTCTGCCTTCTGTCCTAGAACAGACACGGATCTGAGCTGAGGAGCAGCAATTGGCAAACAATCAGCGAAAAGCATCAATTTAAAGATCACAAGAGGGAAGGAGGAGAATCACTTTACTGTTTCATTCATTTGAAAACTCCTTTTAGACTCCCATGGAGGCCCTGTCTGGGCACCTGGAGCCAGGCAAAAGGAATTGGAAGAAATGTAAAGTAATGCTCATCCTTGGATCATATATGGGCAAAAAGCCCCAGGTACCTGGCAGCTCTAGGAAGGGGCTCAGTGTGATTATCTCCATTTTACAGATGGGGAAACAGCTCTGAATCTTGCCCACGGTCACAAAGCACACTATGGAAATAAACCCCAGTCTAGTGCTTTATTCACTATATATTTCTTCCTCTACTACGCTGTTGCACTGGTATTAAACCTTAACTAAAAGAAGCTTCAAACTTGCCAATCAGTAAAATGAAAGGATTTGTAAGCCCCCAGTTTTCTTTCACAACTGTGATGCTGTTCGTTAGGATTTTTCTCCTTCATTTCCTTTAGCTAGCAAAAGTAATTGGGGTGACTTTGGTTTCTTTCCAGTTGGTTTCTTGGTACAGCTATGTATTTAAGCATAAGCTAAATCAGTAGGATGCAAGTACCTGTGATGAATGGCAGGTTAGATTAAAAATTACCTAATGGCTTCTTCTGGCTTTAATCTCTCTGAACGAAATGTGTCTGAAGTTAATAGGATGGTTTGCCAAATAAAGCCCTACGTGACTCTCTTCTTTTTTTTCTTCCCCTTTAGAGTCCCTTTAAATGTTTATATCAATTAGTTTTGTAAAACCATTTTACCAAGACTGAATCTAAATGCATGGCACTGTGCCCTTTCCAAGTGTCGTATGCACAAGGAGCATTAACCCCTTCTTGGGAGAACTGATGTATTCTTAACGTATGGAAAATGTCCCATAAATGCGAGGCATCCTTTTGGACCTTTAAAAGCAGACAACTAAATAGTATATAGTAAGCAGCATGACCAGGTTTTCATATTGGTCTTACATACACGTAGGTAGGTGCTAGGTGTTTTTATTCATTTGCTCATTCATTCATCCAACACCGCTGGAAGCCGAGATAAATCACAGTGATGTCAATGGAAAAATTGGCGTCTAAGCAAGAGGTACATCGCAGCCCACATATCTAGTACGTACTGCTGTATTGGCTCGTTAGAGCACGCGAGTAGTTTAGATGCCCTTTGTGGAAAGCTGGTCTTTCATGGGTGTTGCAGAACTTGCTGGGTACTGTGTTTATGCTGGGTAGCGTATCAGAATTACAGGGGCGAGGGCTTGCATCCGTGGCAGTGGATGGCTCCAGGTTAAATGTTTTAACACGCAGGGTGTCTATTTCTTCTTTATGTTGCATTATCCCAGTCTGTACCAGTAGCTATAGCAGCTGGCTGTCCATTTCCAAGCATCCAGTGATAACGGTGTGGTACAGAGATGCTCAGGTCTTGTTTCTAACCTTCATCTCCAGCTGCTGGAGGTGCACTGGCCCTTGTCTCTATCGGTGTTGCATTACGTGGTCACTCTCAAGTTGCTTATGAAATCTGGAAAAACAGCTTTTTTCTTTTTTTCCTTTTCCTCCTTGTGCGTGTGGTGTGCTTAAAGCGGAATGAGCATTAATTGACTTAACTGATGCTCTGAAAAAATATTGCAAGCTCCCTAATTCAGAGAGTTGCTTTACATAAGTCTTCTCTTGCAAGCTTGCCAGCAGTTGATGTTTCTTTGAAGAGCCTGTGACGACTCTTTATAGATGGTTGAAGCACATTCAGCTCTGCCTGGATGTCAGTGGTGTTCGGCACTTCATTTTCAAAGAGAATTCATTAACACAAGTGTAGCCTGAGAGATGAAAGGATCCACGTTGAGTCTCGCTTGAGGCGGCGAGACACCAGACAGGAAAAGAAGGATCTTGAGATATTTGATTTCTCTGGTCAGTTGTGGCAGAGAAGCCTTTTTCCGAGTGAGAAAGAGCTTTCTCTTGGTGTATCTAAGACATAAACTAAGGAGACTGACTGGGAAAACAGGATGGGCGGCTCCACCATGACAGCCACTGCTGTCCAGAGCACTCCTTGTTTCATCTGCTCCTTCATCTGGGTTGCTGTGCTGCACCCCATGGTGTTTAGACCCTGTCTGCCTCCATCGAGGAGCTGTACTGAACAGTGAAAGGTTTCACCAAATAGTGAAAAGTGACAGCTGAACACGGAAACGGAGATATTAAACACGGCGTTTCCCTCTGGGCCGTAGATGAGCTTGTCTGTCCTTTCCCATCCATGCTGATGGACCCTTCTTCCTTCCAGCCAGCTCTCCTGGCACGAGTCCTCTTTTGGGACATTCATCCCAATCCCTCGTGCTTGTATTTCTCATCTTTTAAAGTCATTGGTGTTGCTTGATTCGAATTCAGCAAGGCTGAGTTCGGCTGGACCGGTTCCTGCCGTGAGCTGTAAGCTCTTCTCCCTGCCGCTCTGGGCTGCGCCGTGATGCTCAGCCTCGGGACGCGATGGGTGCCCAGCTTTTCCTTTCTGCGTGTGAGCATGCTAACTCTGAAAGACAGCACCCTGCTTTACCTGCGACGAGCACTGACACCAGCAGTGAAAATCGGAGGCACCACTGGAAAGATAACGCAACCCAGCTTTCGGTCAAGCAAACTAAACGTGGCCTGGCAATTGCAGGAGGTGCCAGGACACCAGCCCTCTTCCAAGAGCAAATTAAGACCATACTCCTGTCCATGGCCTGGTGAACTAGGAAGAAAAAGTGCCAGACATGAGCCGTGGTACTTTACAAGCAAACACTGAATGGGATGGATCCCTTAGCGGGGTGCTCGAGTTCGGGCAGTGGGATGGAGAGAGCTCTGAAGCTGTCACCTTGGTGCCACGTTATGAAGAATGTGGCTGAGGGCCCCTTGCCCATTTTTCCCTCCTGTATCTTTGCAGGAACAAGGCCCCATCCCTGGAGTGGTTTAGCACCTTCCAGCAGCCCTTCATACTGCTTTTAATTTTCTAAATGCTGCTCTTGCAGATTTTTTCCCCCCAACTGTTTTCTCAAGTGTGTCCTCTGATCTTTATTTTTCTATTATTATCAGCACATAATCAACAAGATTGCATGTATAGCAAAGTGAAACCAGCCCCGGAAGGGTACAGAGAGGTACGATTCAGTCCCAGGGGCACCTTTGTTCTCCGTTGGGCAGAAATATTGTCTAGCTCAGCCCAAGCAGAGCTCTCCAGAGAGCACGATGCTATTGGGATGTATCGATCTCCGGGCTGAACTCAGCACGTCCGTCCCCTTCTCGCTTGGTGCTGTGAGAACAATAATAATAATTCTTGTGCTACTGTAATGCCTTCACTGAAGCGGTACCCAGAAAGGAGAGCGGCTTCTGGTCCAGACCCTTAGACCTGGGCTGGTTTTGGCTTGTGGTCCGTGAAAGCTGTGGATTGGCAAATCAGAAAAGCTTAAACTCACTGTTCAGGGACTCGGCCCACCTCTGCGGTGGTCTTAGGTATTGAGAAAGGTTGAAAATCATTTACCGAACAGAGCTACTTGCCCCACGGTAATTAAAATGAATGTGCTTGGGGCGCAGAGCGGGGTTTGGAGGTCCTGGCTTGTCTGTCCTTCTCCCAGTGAGGCTGCTCAGCTCTGCTCTGTGAAAACGTGGCTGAGAGAAAGTCACCGAAAAAGCCACTGACAAAGAGCACACTTTGTGATTTGGAGTTGGGAGCCAATTCACATCTTCAGGTGGAATTTTTTTCCCCTTTTTGGACTTTGTGGCATCTAACCGAGTTGCCAGCCTTCCTTGTTACCCTAAGGCACGCGGCCGTCCTGTGTTGAGCTGGCCGGGGAGCAGAGAGCTGATTCTAACAAAACTTCAGGGATCAGAACCTGCAGGTTTCCTGGGCGTGCTGGCATCTGCTCTGGGGGATGGCATGCGTTGGAGGCCAGCTGGATGGGAGCTGGGCCCATGCTTTGGTTTGGCATTCACAAGGTCCCATGGTCTTTGTGAACTGATACAGCCCCACAAGCTCTCCTGCCAGCCTGCGCCGGGGGAGCAGGTGCCATGCTGTCTCCGATTTTTTTTTTCTTCTCTTTCCACTTTCCCTTATGTTCCATGGTTTGTTTGTTTTCTTTTTTTCTTTTGTCTAATGCTTATTTCAGAATTTGGACATCAGGCTGGCTGACAAACTCTGGAATGTCACTGATGCTGGGTGTTTTGCGGGCAAGTTTGCCCCTGCGGCAGCCGCCAGAAGACCAGCTCTGCTAAGTGAAAGGGACAGGGGACCCTGGGGCTTGCTAGCTTCCCCTGGGAGAAAGACACCTTCAATGCTCTGGTTTGTCACTGCTTTCATTAGAGCGAGCCGTGTCTGAGGCCAATGTGGCTCTCCAGGCTCCTCCCCGTGTCGGTACAGATGCTGTGGCTGGTTTCAGCATCTGCCTTCTCCAAGATGTGGGAATTTCTCCATGCGTCTTCCTGGAGGGCCAGGAGGGGCTGGGCCAGTCTGGGAGGTGATGCTGTACCTCACAGCAAGCAAAAAAAGTCAGCATCCCTCCGGTGCGAGCTTCCCGGTGGTGTTTTGGATGGTCCTGGGTGCTGCGGCTGGTGGCCCGGCTTCCCCGCATCCTTGTTTCTGGTGGAGGCTAGGTGAACTCCAGGGCAGGTGATCGGCTGGGGCCGGGATGTTCGGCAGCCGCCTTCATGTGTAATCACTGTCCTGCCATCCTCTGCTTCCAGCCAGGGGACTCCTGTGCTGGGCCTCGCTCCTCCTTTTATAAACGGCTGTGAGTTGCAGTCCTTGGTATGCAGGGAGGAGCCGGGAGGAGTGGGAAAGCTGCCTCTGGCAGGAGAGCAGCTTTATTGCACCCTCTGAAATGTCACATTGGTGAAACCGCCGCCGGCGATGGCGTTCGAGTGATGTGGTGGACATTTGTAGCCAGAGTCCATCTCTCCGCAGAAACCAGACATCACGTGGCTCTCGCCTCGCGCTGGAAGCTGTCACTGTCGCTAATATGACACATCAGAGATGAGATGCTGCTTCTCATTAGCATCAGGGGGTAAAGGGCATCCTCCAGAGGATTTGGTGCGGTGGCTGCTGCATCATTAACACAGGCGGCCAGCAGCAGCTCTTGGCCTTTCATTTGCTTTATATCATCTAGCCTTATAAAAGATCTGGATGCTTGGAATAATTGTTGATAATGGCTAATGAGGAATTGTCAGGCATGCGATTGCCACGTCCTTTATCTGTGCAGCGGTGTGGCAGACTTGCAGCCTGCTGCCGCAGCAGTATTTATTTGTATTTTGCCAGCACCTGCTCACCTCGACCTGTATAGCCTGGGGTGATGGACGAGCACAGAGTGCGTCCTCAAGTTTAATAACTTAAAGGCTGAAGGGCTCAGACTCTCATGTATATTGATACTTCTTTTTTCTTAATTAGCATTCACAATGATTCTTCCCTAGCGCCTGCTCTTAAGACGGGCTCACCAGGAAGCTGCTGTGTTTTATTAGCCCTGGGGTGTGTTTTTAAGCAAATGGCTGGATAAGCTGCTCCACAAGGAGAGGAGGCTGATGGCTGTTTTCTTCCTTCCTTTCTCTTCCCTAGAAATTGGCAGCTGAATGCCAGAGTGCTGGCTATCCGGGGACCCTCATCCCGTACAAGTGCGATCTCTCCAATGAAGAGGAGATCCTGTCGATGTTCTCCGCCATCAAGACCCTTCATCAAGGAGTTGATGTCTGCATCAACAACGCGGGGCTGGCTCGCCCGGAGCCTCTCCTCTCGGGGAAAACGGAGGGCTGGCGGACAATGATAGACGTGAGTAGTGCCGCTGGGAGAGCAGGAACTGTGCTAGAGTTTTATTTCTTCTGGCCACCTGCACCATTGTCCCCATCTACTCATTTCACGTGTGCAGAGCTGAGGACCTGCTTCCCATCTGGCTCTGACGTGGCCCGGGTTTGCTGATTGGGAAGTGGAAAGACATCACGCACTGCTGAGCCACGTGCCTTCACCTTGGAGTATGAAAACACTCAATACCTTCAGTAGTGTGTTTCCTTTAGCTCAACGGCTTTCTAAAGGGTGATGAGCCTCGCTTTTTTTTTTTTCCTTCAATAAAATAGGAAATTGAATGCCAAGCACTGGCTTTTGTAGCTAATCCTGTTAGTTGTAGCAATGGGTTGTAAAACGGGCAGATTCTTTTTGGCTTAAAAAGCTGTAATGCTTTTTGTCTTTATAGCTTAATTTTCTGCCCATAATCTGGTTAGAGCTGGATGGAAACAAGGCAATTTCATGTGCCGAACTGGGAGTTTGTGCAAATGGTCCATGCCATTTTACTAGCAGTGCTTCTCCCTGGGTGTTGCTGTCCTGAGGTGCTGCTGTGCATCTTTTTGGGACTTCACCATCTTTTGTCAGTATGTGACAGCCCTTTTCTGCACATAGCAGTGGCAGCCACAGCTGTGGGACCCCGGGCCAGTTTGTGTGCCCTTGCAACGGCCCTTTTGTACTGGCCTTCCTGCAGCTCTGGCTGATGAGATGCTGAAACAGGAGCTTTTCATGAAGGTGACTTTCCCCTCCTATACTACCTACTTTTGTGCATGAAAGCGTCATCCTCATAGGAACAAGAGTCGAACTCATGGCTTTGGGTAAACCTTGCAGCACCTCCAGCAGCTGTGAGAGCAGACGACATGCCTATTTGAAAAGCTGCTCGAAACTGTAGGCTCGGGGCTACTACATCTGACAGCAGAGTGAGCCGGGATCTGTCAGCTCCTGTGGCAGCCGGTGGCTGTTTATCCAGCAGCAGACTCAGGGGCTGTGTAAAGCAAAACAGAGGGGCACATTGAGGCCTCAGACTCCTGCTGCCAGGGCAGGAGCTGCCATATCCTGGCTAATTAAGTTCTTGTTAGGATTTTGGCTGGTCTGCTGGCTGCTGTAACTGCAGCCGAAGCAAGCTCAGCTCAGCTTTGTCTGCCCAGCCAGGCTTTTGTGGGTTGCCCAGCCTGGGTCACTGCACAGCCACATCTCCCCGTCCCCGGTTGCCATGGAGTCTTTAAAGAAAATTAAGTGAAGTGTAGCTGAGGCTGAGCTGGTGTAAAGCAGGGCACTTCCCAGCGTTGTCTCGCTGCAAGCCTGGCCCTGCGGGTCGCCTGCGCCTTGTAAACTCCTTGTCCTGGTTGCTGTCGCTGCGTCTTGTGTGGATGTTTCTGTGGATGCTGCGTGTCCCTCGCACTTGTTTCTCTTTGTTCTTCTAACCTTTTGTTCTTTGGAAGGTGGGCAGGCTGGGGGACACACGTGGCTTTTGCCAGCTGAAGGCCCTTCCCCTCTCCATGCTCCGTTCCCTGGCTTCTCAGGTGGGAGTGCTCCCTTTGTCCCACCTTCCACCAGTTTTAGGGAGCAAGATTTTGGAATGGGGATTGTCCTGTATGAGCCACTCCCGTGTTGGTATTTACAGTGGCTCAAAGTTTGGGAGTTTGTGGGGTCCCCCTCCTTGCGGGTGCTGCTGTGCACGCCCTTTGGAGCTGCTTCAGGGTGGGAGGAGAAGCAGGGTAGTGGCTCCACAAGGGCAGCATTAGGAAACCAGGCTGGGGGCATGTTTTATTCCCAGAGGTGATCTGTACGGCTATGTCTGCTCTGATTTGCTTGGCAAAAATTCTATTGGTAGCACTGGGAGCAGACTGAGACACGCAGCTGGTGGGTTTGCTCTTGGCTTGTGTGTAATTGTCTGAATAACACTTGCACCTTTAATGTGAGGGTGAAGCCCTGGCACCCTCCAGAGCCAAATGCTTTGCCCGTCTCAGCCCAGGCAGCCCTGCCAAGCCTGGGCTTTGCTTTTTAGCCTGCTGGTAAGTGGTAGAAATAGTTCTGGGTTTTTCCTTTTGCTGTGTGTCCCCAGTTTTGCGGCTGTGACCTCCCTGTTTGGAAATCTTGCTCTCCAAGCGTGCCGTGGCTGTGCAGGTGCCGGCGTGGCAGCGGGGTTTGGGGAGGGATCTGCGCTGACAGCTCTCCCCGCTGTGGCATACCAGCCCCAGGGAGACACTCGCCAGGTCCATTTCTCCATGCTCTGAAGCTCTTGGAGGGTCAGGATGGGGGAAGGTTGCCAGTGCCTTTCACGGGCCACTGGGCTTTGCAGAGCTGAGTGGGAGCAGGGAGGATTCTTCCAAAGGTCCCTTGGAGAAAGGTGTTAGTGAGCAGCACAGTTTGAGAGATGCTGTTGGAGAGTTTCAGTGTACTTCTGGGCTGCCTGACAGGAGAAGTTTCTAAACAGCCATCGATCTATTGATTTAGGAGGCATTAGGGCCTTAAATTAAAGTCTTTTTTTTTTTTTCTTTTGGTAAATCAATTTTTGTTTCCATGCATTTTTTATGAGCTTTGAGGCTCTGTCTCCTTCCAGGCTCCCCTCTCAGTATACCAATTCCATAAAATCTCTTGCTATACATCTAACAGTCGAAATCATGTTATCATTTACTTATTCCTCTTTCTTAATGTTCCAGTTCCTTATTTGTTATTGTATTTGTTCCCAAGGGGGAGCTGCATCTCCCTGGGCTGCAGGAGTCTCATGTTGGGAATCGCCTCTCCGTTGCATTACAGCAGCGCGGAGTCCAGCGCTGCCAGCCAGCAAATTCAGTGTGTGCCAGGGAAGGAGCGTGTTATCGCAGGCAGGTTCCGAGCCTGTCATCTTTCGGTGCACAGCTTCCCCCCTTTTCTCTCTACTTGTTTGTGAGGTTGTGGTTGACGTGAGGCTGGACCAAAGTCCTCCAGCTGTCCCCGATCCACGCGGGAGTAGCCAGGGCTGGGTGCTGTGTACACGCGGACTCCAGGCTCTGGGATTTGAACAGCTCCTTCACGTTTTATCTACTGACCTTTACAGCCAGGAATTCAAGCTGAACTTTCCATTTGCACTGTTCGGGGCACAAAGGACTGCAGCACGCATCCTCTTGCTCCTTTAGACACTAAATGGGTGTGATTCTTCTTGGCGTTATTTGTTGACTGGCAAGGCTCTGTTCTTCTTGCTTTTATATACCTTCTGTGCAGAGATATGTTTTCTGTAACCTGCGTTTTTATATGTACTTAGGAGCTGGGATACTCATTTTGATGCCTTAGAAAAGGCTGATTCTGGGAAGTGAAATGCTCAGCGCTTCCAGGAACAGGATCTTATGTTCTCCCGACCTGGCAATTGGAACTCATTAATTACTGGAAAATGTGCCTTCATTGTTTCTATTGCATTAGCGCGCGCACACGTGGCAGTCACAGACCTGCTGCCTTGTGCAGCATGCTGTGCAAAGGCAGAGCACAGATGTGTTGGCCATCTTTGCTAAGGGACCTTTGCACCTTTTGTTCTTAAAATAGGAACAAGGCTGAAAAATGTCTTGCATGGATATTTGTAACAACGGCCTTTAGATTGTTCCTCAAAGTGATACAGCCCTAACGCTTGCTCATTTTCTAGGCATGTTTTTAGGTTCCTGAGTGCCTGTTCCACGTTTTGAAATGGGATTTCACCCAAAAATCCTGTGGGTGCTATTGGGAAAAGGCAGCGAGGCAATCCCAGCTCAGCTGCCTTCCAGACAGTTGTTTTGTTGTACCAGGATGTCTTATCTTACGGGCTCTGGACTTTCCCATGTGGCTGTTGATTAGTATCTTGCTTTGCCAGTAGTTGTCAAAATGTTGTAACTCTACCCACGCAAGGAAGCATTGTTCAGCGTGAGTCACAGCGTTGGAGCCGGGTCTCAGGCTTCAGGCTGATGTTACCCTCTAGTGGCCTACGGAGACTGAGTGGAGCTGGGGAGCACCTGCACCAAAGACACGGTGCCTGGTGGGTTCAGGGCGTCCCGGGGCAGGGAGGAAAGCAGGGATGTTGTTTGTCACGAAGGCTTTTTATACCAACAGTTGCCCAGATCTGTATCTGAAAGGACTGGCTCCTCACTCGGTTAGTATATCAGACTGGAGCAGGTTACTCCCGCTTTCCTAGACCTTCTTACTGTGAAATCCAAAAGCCTTCAGATGCCCTGCCTGCTCTGGTCTTCACTCAGTGCTGAGGTGGTTGTACAGTGCCACTTCTGCTGACATGTCTGCTAATATTCTTCCTTGCACAGCCAAGGTAAACCTTCAACCTGGTGCCGGGGAATTTATCTCTGTAGTTCCAGGTATGATGACTGAGATATCCAGCAGTGACTGTGTGCTCAACCAAAGTGCACTTGGATGAGAAATGATGACTCTACTTGTTGTGTTGCCTGGGTACTCCAAGATCAGATAAGCATGCTATTTATCTATCGCCAAGACAAAAGCTCGTAAGCATGGCCTCTACTAATGAATAGAAATAACAACCGAGACAAAAGCAGTGACCAGAAGATCCTTCAGCTGACCCCACTCGTCCTTTGTGTGCTGCTCAGTAATTACATCCCTCAAATCCATCCCTTTCTGCCTCTTACTTTCTGGTCTCCAAACTAGTGTTCCTCTCTTGCATGTCCTTTTGTGCTAGCAAGTCCTAGTTAGCCTGTCCCATTCTTGTTTATAAGTTTTACAACGATCATAGCCAGCTCTCTCACGTATCCTTCGCTTGTTGTCCACGTGGCCTTGTTCCTGCTGCTCCTCCCATTTATAGTCGCACCTGACTTCTGATTCATCAGTTTAGTTCTTTGTGGATATTTAGTTCACAGCGGTGTTTTTAGACTTGTCTGACCTGCTCATTTAGTTAGCAAAGTGACATGCCATTAGGTAGGACCTGCCAGTGTGTCCTGCCTTGAAATGGCTACATCCTTTCTAGAAGGCTTCAGCAGACGCTTTCTACCTTTCAGCGACTTTTCCAAATCTAAACCACTATAAACTTGAGCTGTTAGCACTGCTGCTGAGAAGGCTTGCTCATCAGTCTTGCACACACCTCTGGGTGCTCTGTATTTCAGCTGGGGGAATTTCCATACCTCCGTCTTCCTGGAAACTTTGCTCTGTGTTTTATGGTCAGCAAATGCTCAAGGCATCTGCGCATTAACGGTGGCACATTGCAGAGGTGATACGACTGAGTTTAACCAAGCCACGGTGTGGTGGGCAGTGCTGGTCCAAAGAGCAGGAGCCTGGAAAGCTCTGGATCCTGTGCTAAAGGACTGGATAAATTGCCGTGTTCTTTCTTCCTTGGCTTATCCAGTTAGGGTTGAGGAAAATGTCAGCGGACGGTGTGACAGATCGGTGGCTTTCATATCTGCAGGGTTACTTGCCCACTCTGGCCCTCTCCATGGCACGATGTGATCTTTGGCTTCATCTGTGCACGGGAAGCTCTTTGGCTGTGTGGTTTGCAGTGCCTCTGAGCGCCTGGCGCTCTGACAGGCAATATCTGGGGATTTCCTCGTTAACTAGCTGACCTAATTACCTGCTGTTAGTGTCCTATCAGCTGCCCCAACTCCAGTGTGCTCAGTGCTGTACAAAATAAACAACTTTGTCTCCCGGACAGAGTGCTGACTGTGGGGAAGTGGGTTTGCTCTTCCTTACCTTGCACCCACCTTCACTCTTGTCTGTAAAACAATTAAGTCCATTTATTTCTGGCAGAGGCCAAGGCTGTCTCACGAAACTGGGTATCTGTGCCTCCCCTGCCCAAACCCCTTGTTACTGCAGCCCTGAGCTTGGTCGCAGCGTGATGTGGGTTGTGTGGCCAGGCGTGCGGTGTGCGTATGTGCATTTCCCTCTGTTGGCGTTTGCAGGAATTGCCGTGGGTCGGGGACTGTAACCTGCATCCGTGGCTTTGGGTGTGCGGGCGGCAAGTCAAAGGGTGCCAGGCAGGGCTGCTGGTCTTAGTTTCTTCTTCTTTTCTCTTCCCTCAGGTCAACGTGATGGCTGTGAGCATCTGCACCCGAGAGGCCTACCAGTCCATGAAAGAGAGAAACATTGATGATGGGCATATCATTAACATTAACAGGTATGCAAGGGGGGGAATGTGGGATCAGCCACATGTGCTTCCTCCTCCCTGCCTTGCAGAGAGGATTTGAGTGGTGGAGCTTTAACCTTGGAGTGGGCTGATGGTGCCCAAGGAGGGGTTTTCCAAGGATTGCGATGGTTGATTTTCAAACCGCTTTTTTTAACCTCTGCTGGTTTAAATGCAAGAAAGACCAAACCAGGGAGAAAAGGATAATGCCAACCACTTGTGATGGTGCAAGGTTGAAGACTGAAACTTCTTGACCAGCTCCAGAAAACAGCTGTGTTGAGAGGAACCTCGGGTGGTATGCATTCCCCACAGGAGAGGGGAATTCCTCACGTAGCCACCACGTCAGCATCTCTCCGTGTTCATTACGGTGGTTTGACTATCCTGTTGGTTCCTTCTCGGGACTCCGCTTGCCTCCCCGCCTCTCAGCGCTTTCCTTTCTGCTCTCTCCTCAGCATGAACGGCCACAGCGTTGTGCCACAGTCGGTGGTGCATTTTTACAGTGCCACCAAGTATGCAGTTACAGCCCTCACGGAGGGGCTGAGGCAAGAACTCAGAGAAGCAAAGACTCATATACGAGCTACAGTGAGTACTGTGGGCTCTCTCCTGCTCTTGTGGGTGGTAGAGAGCTGGCAGGCTTTATGGGGCAGAGGTTTTCCCTTTAGAAAACAGGCAAGGAAACACAAAAATAGCACTCAGCACACTGGGAATGTTCAAGTCCTGTGGCCAGCTGTCCCTGGCCACCTCTCTTACCCAGGCAGAGAGAGACTGGGGGGCAGCAGGCACAGCAGCAATGAGCTGTGTCAGGGAATAAACTTTTTGGGTGCACAAAGTGGGTAGTTGCTTGTCCGGGAGCGAGGGGGGCTCGTGACAGCAGAGGGAGGCAAGCAGCTGGGCTGAATGCTCTCATGCAGAGCTTGCATCTCAGAGGTGATGTGTCCAGAAGTTAATTTGTATGGCAAGCTTTTCCATCATTTTCGCTGCTTCTCTGTCCCTTTGGGGCGTGAAGAGGGAAGTACCCATCAGCGGTTCCCCAGAGGTACCTGCCACAACAGGCGTTATGGCAAAGCCTGCTCTCTTAAACTATTCCCCTAGAAAAAGGGTGGGGAAGGAGAACAATAGAAAGGGGGGTGGAGGTGGTTTTTGGCTTTTTCAGTGCTAAAAAGTTTTTCTCTCCTTTTTTTTTTTTTTCTTTATTCTTTTACTGAAGGGGAATTACAAATCCTATTAGGATGTGCTCTGCTTTTTTCCAGTGTATATCTCCAGGACTGGTGGAAACGGGATTTGCTTTTAAACTTCACGATAATGACCCTGAGAGAGCTGCTGCAACCTATGAGAGCATTCGGGTAGGACACGGAGAAATGGAAACAGAGGGAAGTGGCTCTGACTGTAGTTTAACAGTGTCTCTCCTGGCTAGTTCTGCAGAGTGCCCAGTGCTTTCCAGGATGTAATTAGCATCCCCAAAGTCTCAGCACTCAAACCTCAGATTTTGCACTGATATTTACACACTATGTAGGTTTTCATTCAGGTTCAGTTTCTGACTCCCTATATTTTTCCTTTTATTTTGATGTTCCTGTAAATAAGTATCAGTCAGCTTTGACATTTGGCAGGCTATAACTTCTTTATTGAAGAGAAGATACAATAAGCAAACATGCCTGCACTAGAAGAAATGTGAGTGTGTTGTCTTGCAGGTGGCTAGCACAGGATTTCTTGTGCTTCTCTGGTAATTTTTGATAAGGATGGCAATGCCTGACCTGGCAGAATTACTGTGCCAGTAGTAAGATTATTCAAAGCAAATGGAGAATTATCAGCACCAGACACGTCCTTTGTTAAATTTTTAATGGATTTTTTTTTTTCCTGCTTGCTTGCATCTTTTTGACATGCCCCAGTGACACTGCCGAAACTCATTATTGATAGTTAGGAAAGAAGTGATCTTGTGGTTAACGTCCTGAGGTGCCCTTTGACTAAGAATCTCTCTCCTGTCTTTCCAGTGTCTCAAAGCTGAAGATATGGCTAACGCTGTCATATATGTCCTCAGTGCCCCACCTCACGTACAGGTAGGCTGTGGTTGGGTTGGAGGACTCTGCGGTGGGTGGCTGAAGGCAGGGAGGGTAACTGCTGCCCTGATGTTTGCTAATCAGCGTTGCAGCCGCTGTATCAGCTGTGTGCTTAGCGGAGCCTGGCCTGGGGATTAGCGGTGATTACGTTTGTTTACACTTCCCTTATGGCAGCTACGGGATTGCGCTGCTCGGGCTGCTCACAGCCCTGCGGATCCAGCAAAGGCTGCTCTGACTCCAGAGAAGGACTGCACAAGGCAGGGGGAACGGGAGGGTGATGGGCATGCTTTGCCCTTTTTTTTTTTTTTTTTGGATGGTGCCGTCTGAGATTTGCTGACGGTCTTGCAGCAGAGTCAGATCCTGCCAGCTGCCAAGTAACATGTTGGGCCTGAGCCTGCCAAGTGCTGTGCACCTCCCCAAGAGTGGTGTGAGATGCTTGTGCTGCCAGAGGGACTTCCCTCCTGTGAAACAAGAAATAAGTGACCAGCTTTGAGCTGGAGCCAGGAGGAGGTAGGAGCAGTGTCAAAGTTCAGCATATGCGACATAAAGTTTCTATTGCAAAAGCAAGCTTTGATCACGAGAAGTTTAGCAGCCCCTCGCATGAACTCTGCTCCTTTGGAGCAAGACACGGCCGCCTTGACATTGGATCAGTAGTGATAGCTGGCCTTCTTGTCTTAAGAGGACAAAAAATTCTGCTGTGGCTGATCAAGCGGTGCTTCTGCTTGACCCTCTGTGGGCAGGACCAAACTAAAGGCTTGAACCATGAGAGTTTATACTCCCTGTCATCTTGCACTCTTTTTTTCTGTGCATGTTTGTGCTTTTATTCTTTCTGCTAAAGGCAGAGCAGTCACATTCACCTTTATTTCTTTCTAATATCTCAGTTAAGCAGGCTCATTTCTAGTCACAGGAACTTTCTTCATGTGCAGCTTGCCGCTGTAATGGTGCAGCGTGGAAGTGCCCAGTGCAGGATTTAAAATGGACTTCAGCGCTCCAGTAAAATCCTACGTTGGTCTTTTCTAGATTGGAGATATACAGATGAGGCCAACGGAGCAGATATCATAGCAAATGAAGAGGACCATGAGCAGCACCGTGTATCCACTTCACTTCGAACCCTCCGGCAATTTAGGGTTTCGTCGACTGGCTAGCAATGTTTTAATCAAGTACCAAGGATCACGTTTGAAGAATTATTTTTCTCTCCCTCTCTCTGAGCTGGTGCTGGTGCTGAGCCAGTTTAAGAAAAAAAAAATAGTAGTGGGTCTCTTTTCTCCCCCACTCCTTTCTGAAACTGCTTACGAGTAAAATGTATTTGAAAATAATGCAGGGAAGTGGTTTGTGGAAGATTGTTGTCTCCAGGCTGGTTTATTCTTCCTTTTGCTTTCTCTTCAAGGTTTGTTTGATCTTATTTGCTGATGCTGTGTCTGGACGTAGGTGAAGTGGCATAAGATGTTTGCCAGTGTGCTTAGGGTTTGAGATTTTTCAGTGGATGTCATCATGAATCCATCTAATTTTTGGGTTTATTTTCATCAGATTGATTACTGATGGTAATGATGCACGTGATATTTTCTACTTCTTTCGTACTCCACTGCCCTAAACCCAGCGTACAATCTCACCCACCGCCCCAAACCCTCCTTTCCCATTCTCATGAATCACGCCTGCCAAGTTTGAGGAAGTATAAATGTGTGTGCTTGCTATTTCTCTTTCTTTCTAGGTAGGTAGGTAAATAGTTGGAGGAAAAGTACCTGAACTTCTGCAGGTTAGAATGATCATCTCAGTGGCATAGTTACAGTAAGAGTGAGTTGTTTGGTATTTTTAATAAAAACTAAATGTGTGCTGTCTTGTGATCACCTCTATCCTTGGTATCATCTCCCAGCACTCTTGATGTTTTTGTATGTGATATTTGCATGCATTGACACTTTTCTGGAAATATTGATCGGTCTTAGAAAGATGTATGGTGCTGTTTAAATGCTGGTGCTGATGAGTTGGAAATGTGGAAAGTTTGTTTATATGCAGAGATACAAACTCGGAGAGAGAGAGAGTGTGAAATGAACCATGCCGAAGCTGCCCACGATGAAAAGATACGAGTAGGGGCATTTGCCTACGAAGCAGCAGGTAAAAGGTCTGGTTCAGATCTCGTACTAGTTCTACGCTGGTGCAGCCCCATTGTTTTGCTCTGGATTTATTCTAACTTGAGGGAGAAGAGAATCAGCCTCAAAGCTGATACAATGCAGAGCTGGAGACCGCTTGAGTTCTCTTAAGACTCTTGCAGCATGGCAGAAGCATGTCTGTGTGTAGTCCAACGTGCTGCAGAGCTGTGGCGCTGTGAACGTATATGTTGCCTTAAGACTGCAGACTCGCTCCTGCTGCTCTCTGGACTTTGTGTAGTCGAGGAAGGCGAGCCGTTGGTTTAGGTGGAGCAGGTATGGTCAGCTGATCGGAGTGGAGGAGTGGGAGCCAGAGAAAGTTGGGTTGGATTGTTTTGCTTACACCAGTATAGCTCTGTGGGAGTTCATCTGTGTTACACCACCGTAAGGGAGACCAGAATTGGGCCACTACGTCATGAGTTTCAACTCCCTATAAAGCCTTGGGCAAGTCCCTTTACCTCTCTGCCTCAGTTTCCCCATCTGTAAAATGGGGATAATAATACTTACCTACCTCACAGGGGTGTTGTGAGGACTCACAAACTTTTGTAAAGCACTTTGAATATGAGAAGCGCTATGTAAGTGCTGAGTGTTGATATGAAGTATTATTATTAAATCTTGTGATACATAGAATTCCTTGTGCCAAAGGTGAGCAACTGTAGAAGGATACAAGGAGAAAACTGGTAAAACACGCCTTCGGAATGGCAAAACAAAGGCAATTTGCCCCTTTTTTTCTCTTTATAAATACATGCTCATGGTGTGTTCTGTCCATTCGTCATCTGTCCCCAGTTTCTACTGGCAAGTACACATAGCCTCATCTCTGGATTTGGCCTTTTAACTTCGCGTGAGTGAAATTCATACCCCGCGGTGCAGTCTCGCACCATTGTGATGCACTGTCCTCCTCCACCTTGCCGAGGCGGTGGCTTTGTGTGGGTTCTCTGCACAGAGCTGGGTTTCACCCGCAGCATTGGGTTAGATGGTGTCCCGCAAGGAGCGGCCAGTCCAGGTCTGCACGCAGCCAGCAATCCTCGCTGCAGCAGAGAGCCTGCACCAGCTGGAAAAGCTCTTTGGTCTCCGTGCCACTGTGATCCTCAATTCGGAGGCACTTGGCTAAGGAAGGGTCAAGCAGTACTGTGCTTTTTTATAAAGCCCCTGTGATGTTCAACTAGACGCAATATGAAAACTCCTGGTGTTTTCCGTAGGGTTTCTTTTGCAGGAGCTTGTTGAAATTCAGCAGATGCGCTGTGCGGTGTGTGCCATCTTTTTAAGAGAAGGTGGTTGAACGAGGAGTTGGAGGCCAAAAAAAAAAAGAAAGTTGAGAAATTAGGAACTTCTGAGCAGAAAAAAATGACCAGGGATCTGGGTAGCACTGGTTAAACATCTGAATTGGTGGCCGCAACTGTGTACAAAGTTAAGCAGATGTTGAAATGCATGGCTGAGGAGGGACCTGACTTATCTTTCTGCTCTGTAAAAGGAGGCTTTGGGAGAGAATTGCTTAAGATGTAAGGCCTTGAAAAAGGGCCAGTCTGGGTAGTTGCTCCCTGCAAATACAACCTGGCTGACCTGCAGCCCTGGAAGTTTGGGTTTTTTCCCCCCCAAGAACATTTGTAACATTTGCAAGTCTATAAAATAACCTTGAAATGATATCCAGTATATTTTTCCACTTCAAATGTGTTTTTAGGGGATAATTCCTGCTGCCTGTTAACTTCCCACATGAAGCGCGGCCTGTGTGAGGTTTGGTGCCGGTTGTTTGGCCACTCTGCCTCGTGTAACCTGGTGGCACCTTGAGCCATCTTCCTGGGATGAGATGGGATCGGCAGCACAACTGAGGCATTTAAAAACCCCAAACAGGAGGGTGAACTGTGTAATTTATCAGTAGGTTTCTAATTGTGAACTGTAAAATAAAGAATAAAAAGAGAGGCACACTGTGGTTCTTTCGTTGTGTATATTGTAGTTTTTGTGTTATAACATCCTTTTTACTGTTCACAGCTAAACCTTTCTTTTGTGAAGAGTTCAAACAAATGCGTGGTTTTGGTTCTTCATGAGAAAAACCGTAATTGCTTTCTAGAGCAGAATAGCATCTAGTTGTCTCACGGATAACCTGTGGAGGTTGGACTCGCCCGTCCTTGTTCAAATGAAGCCGCGCTCCACAGGGGTTCGCTGAAATCCCCAGGTAGGCTGCTGGGCACGGCTGGGTTTGACTAAACTATGCAAGGGATGAGCCGCTGTTGCTACTCGGACTTGGATATTGAACTCTTCCACTCTCTCGTGCTTCCCTCGAAGCAAGACAGATGATCGTCATCGTTAACTGAAGGCATTTTTGTTTCCCAGTCCCCTTTCAGCTTGCCCAAGCGCAGAGGCACATTCCTGAGCTCAGGTTTGCTGTCGTTGAAATACAAGGTTTTTGCAAATAAGTAATGAATAGCAATGCCATTGCTGGATTTGAGGCAGATATTTTGGTTACCTTGTAAATAGGTAGAGAGTATTTGTAGAATTAAAACTGTATTTTTTTTTCCTATTTTTGTCTTTTTTTTTTTTTTTGTCTTATATAGTATATCTCATCAGTTATGTTAACATGTTTGCTTGGAGGCACAGCAGTTTTATCTGGCAGATTATGTGATCTCAGGGGACTAGTCTCAGGTCTCAATTTTTTGGGGGGAGGAACCATGAGCACAGTTGGCTCTGGTAAGCAGCAGGGAAAACATGATTTTTCTTGAGATCTCTGAACCTGCAAAAACAATTTCATTGTATTTTTGAGGCCTGATGTTAGTCTGAAGCATGGACAAGTTACAATATAGAAAAGGACTGAAACGCTTTTGGGTCTGTCTGCAAAATCCTTTTAAATATTGTCGTGGTTTGTCCCCCATGGCCCACGCAGGCGCGTTTGCCTGAGGGGTAAACCCCTGGAAGCCCTAAACCTATTGCTGTGAATGACCTGGTTCCCTGTTTGCCTAATTTATGAAATTAAAAGGTGGATATAAAATATCACGTAATGACAAGAGCGGCCTTTTGGTGTAAAGTTACAGGTTTGGAGCGAGTCGGGCCCCGTGGCAGCGCCCAGGGCTTGCCCGATGCTCTCGGAGCCCTTTCTGCCCGTGTTTAGAGAAGCACATTGCAATGGCCGTGCCTGGGCCGGGGACGGGCCCGGACGTCGCCCTCAGAACGTCCGCTTCCAGCCCGTTAGATGCTGTTCGGACAATTGCCGTTGTCCGCGGGGTTTTACAGCCTGCCTGAGCACGCGCGGCCTTTGGGAAGGGGGTCAGAGGGAAATCCCCCCTCCCTGGGGTGACTGCAGTTCAAACACTCATATTTTTTTAATATTAAAAAGGGCCAGGACTTTCCAAAGCGCCGGCGCTTTTGTCGCTGGACCTGGGTGGCGCCGGTTTTTTGGGCTGGGGTCTGTGGGCTGCAGACCCTCGCCCCAGTCTTCGTGAGATGCCCTGATGGAGCGGTTAAAAGCTGGTTTCCCGTTAATTAAGGCCCTGTTAGTGGAGGCCGGGGGGGGGGTGGGGGGGGTGTCGGCTCCCCTCCGGCTCGGGGCAGCTCAGGCCCTGCCCTTTGCAGCCCTCGACAATGGGGTGACCCGGCTCGGCCCGGGGGCGCGGGGACGGAGCTGCCCTCCTCCCTCACGGGTGCCGGGGGCCCTTTGCGGGCTCTGGCTGGGAGCGGAGGCTCCGCTCCCCTTCCCGGGCAGAGCCCGGTGCCCGGGAGGCGAGGGGAGGCGAGGGCCGGGCCGCCCGCTCCCCTCCGGGGCGACCGTTGTCAGGGGCGGGAGCGAGGCGGGGCCCGGCCCGGCCGCGCACCCGCCCACCGCCAGGCGGCGCTGCCTCGCGGGGCGGGGCACGCCCCCTCCCTCTCGCTGGTGCGGCCGCGTGCCCGCCCGGAAGCGGCGCGGCGCACGCGGACGGTAGGAGCGGGGCGGCGGCGGGGCCCACGCGTGTCCGCGGCGCCCGGCAGTGCCTCCTGCTGTGCCGGGGAGCCCCAGCACAGCGGGCGCCCCGCAGGCGCCCGTGCCCCTGCCGCGGTCCGGGTTGTGCGGCCGGCCTGCCTCTGCAGCTGAGCTCGGTGTTTTCCCCCCCCACCCGGCGCCCCCCCCCGCCCGTCCCCCGTGCCCGTGGGGTGGTGCGGGGCCGCCTCCTGTCAGCTCAGCCGCGGCCCGAGGCCGTAGCGCCTCCCGTGGGCAGGCCGCCGGTGCCCGCGCGGGCCTGTCCCGCGTGGAAAGGCCTTTGGGGCAGCAATGGAGCAAGCGCTGAAGCCCCGCGTCTGGAGGGCCGTGGGGCTGTCACCCGCTGGCTGCGGCCGCTGGTGGTGGGGGGTGAGAGACCGCTCCACCCGGGAGCAGCGGCCCCCGCCCTTCGCGCCGCCAGCCGCGGGTGGGGGTGAGGAAGGGCCGCCCCGAGGCGGGAACGGCGGCGGTCGGCTGCCCCCACCAGCCCTCCCGGAGGTTTCCCGGGCGGGGAACGGCTCCCGTACCTCCCGCGAGGGCCTGGCCCCGCCGAGCCGGCCGCTACCGTGGCACAAGTCGTACGAGAGAGGGGCCGGGCCGGCTGCGCGAGCCCACGGGGAGCTGTGGAGCTTGCGAGAGGGTGACTTCTCGAAGGCGAGGAAGAGGCTGGAACCAAAGCCTCTGTCCGTCGAGAGGACTAAAGGCTCCGAGATCTTATTTGGGATCGCACCGTGTGCCCTGGCCCTCTCTCAGTCGAGGAGGGACCTGTTCAGGTTGTTCCTCAAGCAGAGCAGCGGCTCTCGGCGGCTTGTTACGAGTGAGCTTGTCCTTCAGGCCACGGCCCGGGGCGTCCCTGTGCACCACGTCAAAAGGGGAGAGCTGGATGCTCTTTGCAGAGGTCGGGTCCACCAGGGAGTTTGTTTGGAGGCCACTCCTCTCCGCTTCAAGAGTTTGGAGGAAGCTGAAAAGCCCGATTTGGGGGATGAAGAGAATCCGAACCGACAGCTGATTTGGCTGGTGTTGGAGCAGATCCAGGATCCCATGAACCTGGGGGCACTGCTGCGCTCTGCGTACTTCTTGGGGGTGGACAGAGTGGTGACAAGCCAGAGGAACAGGTACGGGGTTGGTTATCTGCTCCTTCAGCTTTTCTCTTTTTTTCCTGCTGGCTCACAAGGAGGTTTCTAGCCTGCATTGCTCGACAGCTTCTTTAGAGGGCTTTCTGGGACTGAGCTTGAGAGCTGAATTTGGCTAGGTGCTGCTTTGCGTTGCGCTCTGCAGGGAGGCTGCGGGACGTGGTGTTCCAGGCTGGTAAGGAACCTCCCTGGGTACTTTCTGTTTTAACCCATTTTGTGTTTCGGTTGTCCATCTGTGCACAAAACTGCTGTAACCTATTTCCTGGGTTAATTTCTGAGCTCTCCTATTCTCCATAGGAAAATATATCCGTATAGGGAACGAGATCTTTAGTGGACTAGTTGGAATTGGGTTGCAGAGGCAAGAGAAGGAAATACAGAAACAAAAATTCTCTTGGATTTCCTTTTTCGCTCTCACATGACACTTGTCCTTTCTTTTTTCCTTGCAGCTGCCCCTTGACTCCGACAGTGAGCAAAGCTAGCTCCGGAGCTATGGAAGTCTTTGATATCTACAGCACAGATGATCTCCG
Source organism: Aptenodytes patagonicus (assembly GCF_965638725.1). NCBI lineage: Eukaryota > Metazoa > Chordata > Aves > Sphenisciformes > Spheniscidae > Aptenodytes > Aptenodytes patagonicus. Next base: position 11,079,168 of record NC_134965.1, read on the forward strand.
GAGCTTTTTGAAGGTAGAATGATCCACATTTTTTTTTCCTTTCCTTTCAAGAAACCTCAAATATTGCATTTGCTGAACAGAGAGGAGGTACAGGAAAAGGGCTGTTATTTGCAGTGTCCTGTGCTCCTGCTCTGCGTTCCTGTTTGCTGCCGGTGGTCTGTGCTGTTGGACCACCTCTGATGGGCATGCACCCCCAGCCCTTTTCCATCGGGAGGGGTAACAGGTCTGAGTTGTGGGTCTTTTTCTGGGAGATGGTGATAGCAGGATAATGCTGTGTCTGTCTCCCGTACTCAGGCTGTGAGCTCGGTAAGACGGGGTCTGTCTCCCTTTCTCTCCGTGGGGACCGGAGCTAGCGCTGTCTTGCCCGACGTGTGGCAGAGGCAGCATCCCGGGGCCCAGGCACACGATGGCAGCATCGGGCAGCCTTTGGAGCAGGGGAGAGAGGAGAAACCAGGGCTGGTGCGAGCTGCTGGGAATCTTTTTACGCTGTACCTATGCGGTGAGGTGAGATAGGGCCCTTTGCAGAATGGTGTTGCAAGAGGAGGGGGAACGCACATGGAAAAAAATGATTTAAACTGAAACAAACCCAGGGAAGTTGCTTTGAATTGGCAGAGTGCGTCCATCCCCTGTGATAGCACCGTGTGACTGCCCTGACTCCTCGTGGAGGTCCCCTGTGCCCTGGCAGGGCTGGGGACCGGCTGAATGCTGTGCGCACGCGGAGCAGGGAGCCGCAGGCTCCCATCTGCCCTCCCCTGTTCGTGTGGGATCCCCCAGCCCTGGGGGAGAGCGGGGTTGGAGGGCTCAGCATGGGGTGGGAGGGCAGAGGCTGCGGACCCTTGGGGGAACAGAGGCACCTGGTCTGCGCTCCCGGGGCCGCTGCGTGCCTGTGTCCCTTTGAGGAAGAGCTTGTCATAGTCTGGTGTGACCGCGAGGAGGCCAAGCGGAGGTAAGCCGGGACTCTTCCCACTTGGTGCTAGAAAACCCTTGTCCAGCTGCGCAATAGGTCTGTGGTAGCTGGAGCTCTGGATGATGGTGAAATGAAAGATAGATAAAATACATTGATATTTAATTGAAACAGCTGGAAGAATCACTTTGTTACTGTAAAGCTTGAATCATAAACATTTTGAGCCATTGCAGCAGTTCATTTAATTGGACCCAGATTCACTGGCCTGACCCTTGGTGTAAATTTGGTATAACGTAATGTAAAAAGTGCTAGTTTCAGAGGGAATGAAGCTGGCAAGAAGCAGCAGCTCTTTTATTGTTACAATGGATTTGCAAGACAAATAATTAAGGCTCTTTTTACTGGGGTGCGGGAGGGAAGGCTGGTTCTCTGGGTACGCGAGGCACTGAGTGTTGAGTGCCCTGCCTTTTGTGTGAGCTGATTTTTGGCATCTGAGTTTGAAAATGTGCCCTTGTGTTTGAAAACGTTACTGTGGGCTTCTGATGGCTGGGCCTGCACTTGAGAACTTCCACTGCATTTCTCTGTGGATTAGCCTTATGCTAATTTGTTTAACACTACTCTTTTTGTATGCTTTCCTGGCAAAAACCTTCCTAGAATTGTTGTATGGGCAAAAAAAAGCTTTTCCATTGCTGTTTGTTTGCTTGCTGAACTGGAATAAACACCAGAAGGAAAATTACTTTTTAAATTATTTTTTTAATTTTTTTTTTCCTTAAATCAAGGTTTGTGTGCTGGTACTGGGAGGACTTTGGTGGTAAAAATTCAAGGGATGCCAAAAAAACCCTAGAAAAGCCAGTCAGCTTAACTGAAAACGTAAAAAAAAAAAGTGTGTTTGCATACATGACATTTTCTTTTTAAGCTTGAAAAGTAGGCAATTTTTTAACATTTGTTTCCTTTCCCTTTCTAGGCTAAAACTGCAGAAGGCTGGGAAGTCGTGGGAACGGTCAGCAAGCCTGAGGATGTGGAAAACGTTCCTGTCATCAGTTGCTTGGAATTTCGGTGGAATAAACCCGTTATTATAGTAATAGGTATTTCTGTTTACAGGGCTTTGGGCTCGGTGGAAGTGCATGTGTGAGGGAATGATCAGGGTGATGTTTCACTCCAAAGCTAGTTGCAGGTCTCTTACGTTACATCACACTTTGGTCTGGCAAAGAAAAGCTGAGCAAGAAGTACTAGAATGATCTGGCTGCAAATGAAATAGGGACCCAGAAGAAGAGGGGGAGCCGAGAAGCCTCCCGGTAGGAACTGCAGGAACAAACCAGTTTGTGTAGATGAACAGGGAGTTTAGTAGCTGCAGAGGGTCTAGATGGCAGTTTTCAGTGGCAGGACAGGTCTGGGTCAGTGTAGCCACAGCGTGTTGTTTTGCATTGTGTTCTGCGGCGCTTTTGATCCTGTCCTAGAGCCCTGAACCTGGATTTTCTGTGTTGGCGAACCACAAACCTGAGTGAGAGACCCAGGAGGTACGTGTTTGCTCTTGCTGCGCTGAGGCTGTAGTGGTGAGCTGTGCCATGTCATTGCTCTGTCACGTTTCCTCTTTAAAAAAGAGGAATATATCTCTGTGCCCAGGTCTGGAAAGAAGCATGAGGAGCTGTTGCTGGGGATGGTCTGAACACAGAGCTGGGCGTTGTGGCACGGAGACCAGTCAGTGGCTGCTTTTGTACGCCTAGGAGAAGGCAGGAGCTGTTGGCTGCTGCGGTACCAGCAGGAGGAGCAGGTGTCACCTCCTCCCTGCCAGACCTGTGCGCTGTTTGAGCAATGGGTGCCACTTTCCTGAGCACCTAAACTGGGCGATTCCTACAGGGCCCTCTGCTGCTGCCCCCTCTTTGTGTAGTGGATACTTGCAAAGGATGCCGTCTTTTGTAGGCACTTTGGGGTTGTGCAGCCTCCCAGAAGGTGAAGAGAAGGGGAGTAACGGCTCCGTGGCAGCTAGAGAAAGAAATTCACCCAGGAGTGCTGCTCTAGGCACCCTTGTGTGGCCATGCTGTAGCCCCCCACTTTGTGTCACCTGGCACAGGAGCCAGTTTGAGCTTTTACACTTGGAAGTAGCGTCATGCTGGCGATGAGCCATCAAGGGGCTGTAATCCTGCCCCGTGCTGCGGTTTTCTTGGCTCAGAAGACATCCCTTTAATTAAAATGTTTATTGAACTCCTAGAAATATTGACAAGACAACGCCGCAAATCTGGCATCTCTACAAGATGTGTGGAGCTATATTATAGAGGGAGTAGGGAGGCTGGCAGTGCTGCTGATGGACCACAAAGAAATGCATCCCAGAAACAACGACAACACCAGGAGGAAGGAAGGGGGTGAAAGTGGCAGCGGTGTCGTTACCTTGAATTATGAGAGATTTCTCCAGGAAAAAGTCCAAATATCCTTTTGTCAAGGGAGATTGGAGGCTGATTGGTAGATGCATGAGGAGAGCTCCCGGACCTTGCAGCAGTAATGATTTCAACTCTCTGCTGAGCACTAACTCTTCGCTGAAAAGAAAATTGAACATTACAGTCGTCTGATGCTGAGGTTGTTTGAAGAAATGTCCTAGATCTGAATATGTAGTGTACCTGCAGCTGCAGAGAGCAGCAGAGATAATTTAACATGGTTGTGAGCTTCCTAGCATTGCACAGATTGTCTTGTAAGTTAAGCATTTGCAGACTTGAATTCACCCTCCTGGCATCCTCGCTGGCTTGGCAGAGAGTGATTTGGACAGTCCAGCTTAATGTTGTCTGCACTGGAGTCATCACCGAAGGTGACAGGCAGGCTGGCTGCCCTAAAGACTGGGAGCCTTCTGCGAACAGGAACAGATTGGGAGCACTTAGATGCCTGAGCAAGAAGAGTTTCTGGGTAATTTGTTCTTCTTACGCCTTCAGTCCTTAGCTTGGGGTTTAAGACTGTTCATGGAATTGGTTTTATCGAGATGCTCGTTTTGCATATTTCTCTGAACTGCCCGCACGGCTGCTTCTGCCTGGGTTTGAACTTCCTGCACTGGAAACTGCAGTTGTTACAGTGGTGTTAATTGTAAATGGGGCAGGAAACCTGTCTTATAGTTTCAGCCAAGCTCTAACTCTGGTCTCTGAGGCCTGTCAGTGAGGGACAGAGCTAAGAGATGGAAGTCAAAGATCTGAAGTGAGAAGTGTTTTGTTCACCAGTATAAACTAGGATTTAATCTGATTCAGTCAATACTCCCTCCCTCGTGTCACACTGTGCAAGTCTTTGTGCCCTGAATTTATGGTTCCTAATTATTTTAAGCAGCCAGAGCCATAAAAAGCTTTGCAAAAGCAGGAAACAAAATTGCTGCCTTTATTAGGAATCGTAAGACCCTTACCAGGGAGAGGAGAGGATTGCTCCAGGAGCCGTTGCATCTCTGGCAATAGCTGCTGTCCCAGTTGGAGAGTCCCACGAGAGTGTGGTTTGAGAGGCTCGGGAGGCAAATATGACTGTAAGTTGTAAAACTTTTCTGTGTTGAATCAGGAAAAAGTAGGATAATACTTGGTTGGTTTTTTTTTCTTGAAGCATCCCTAGAGAGCCACAGTCTAGCGATGAAGAGGCAGGTTGGGCCGTGGGAGGCCTGGCTTCGATTCCTTGTGTCACACAGGCTTCCCCTGTGACCTTGGATAACTCACCCAGGTCTTGTCTGCACTTCTGGCTTAAAGAAGGAAGAAAATAATGGTTAGGATGGGATTTTGGTTTTCTAAAGGTTCACTTAGCCCAGGCAAAGGCTGCTTTTGCCAGTGTGGCTCATTTCACGTGGGAAGGTGATGCAAGATGCATTACCCAAAGCATCCTTTTGCTTGCACAAAATGCATCTTGCCGGTTAGATCAGGCCAACAAAACGTGAGACTGGGCCTCAGCTTCCAGTCCATGAAATGGGAATACCAGCACGCTCCTACCCTGTGCGGTCGGAGGGGTGTCGCACAGATCAATACACAGGGATGGGGCACGGGACCTGCTGGGGAGGTGTGGTAAGCAGACAACAGGGAAAGAATTTTGTGGCAGCTCAGCCCAGCAAAGAGCTCATTTACCTTGTGGGGGAGTAGTCTCCAGTGGCATAGACAGTGCCTAAAGCATGCGTGTATGCTGTTAAAACTTCAGGTAAGTGTCTAAATTTAGGTGAGCTTGAGCGAGTCCTTGGTGACAGCACTGGTCACGCGGGCAGAGGCACAGAAGCCCTTGGTAGGCAGCGTGTGCCCCGGCAGTGCCGTCCCGGGACGAGTCTGGGGTTCAGCTGGGGTCGAGGAACGGCTGTTGAAGGGGAACGTTTGGCTTCCAGCATGCTGCGCCTGTTTTGTCAGAGGGTGAGCACGTCTCAGAAATGAGCTGGGTATTCTTGCAGCCGCGTAGCTGTCTGTGTAGCTCTAAATAATGAATGCGGAAGAATTCTTTGGGGAGCCGAGCGGGCTGGGAGGTCTGTGGTCTTCTGCAGGATTGTTTAAAGCCTCTCCCTTTCCATTTCCCTTTGTGACAGTGTGAGTCAAACAACTACTAATGACCTGGGATAGATTTCAACTCTGTTTCACCAGTGTATCAGCCCAAACATATCAGGGCTGTTGGATGGTTTAACAACTAATCAATTGAAGCCTCTGGTTAAACTGTCTGCATTCACAAGTTGCACCCAGCTGGTGGTACTGTGTGCTGAAAAGGCTGAACCCGTCACTATCAATAGGGATGTGGGATTTGCTGGACCAGATCAGGCCTGTGGCCTCTTTTCTGCCTTGTCCCTCCGGCAGCCACCTGCGCATGTGGGCAGCCGTCTGCTGGCACGGTGGCGGCTTGTGCAGGGGATCTTTGCACTCAGGCTACAAGGCTCTGTGCTTCACGCTGCGTACGCAGGCGTGTTGCACAGGTATTCCTCAAAAACGCTTCAGATACTGGAGAAGAGATCTGGGGAGACTGGAGTGGGCCAGGAGGGGAAGGCAAGTAAGGTGCCTGTCTCGCCTCTGGTAGTTCTTGGCTGTTGCTCCACGGGAGCTGGTGAGATTGCTGGTGAGCTTAGGGACAAGGGTGTAGTTGTGACAGAGCATTAGCAAGAACTGTACTTGGGAGGGGGGAAAAGGGACGTGGCAGCGGCTGCGAGCTGACCTGAGCAATGCCTTTGTTCCGCAGGTAGTGAAGGTGATGGACTTTCCCTGGAGACGCAGCTCTTGTGCCATCGGATGCTGGCCATCCCCCCTGGCAGAGCGCTTCATCCCGGGATCGAGTCGCTGAACGTCTCTGTTGCTACTGGTAAAAACAGTTCTGATGCACAAAGGCACCATAGTCCAAATTTCTGTATTTAAAAATCAAACAAACATCCAGGCCCGCAGAATGGTTTTCTTGTGGTTTAAAAAAAGATCTGTTTTTTAAATTTAATTTTACTTTCCTACAGGTATTCTCCTGCACTCCATCTGCAGCCAAAAGCTGAGGCACAGTGGTTGAATTTTTTTTTTATTTGGCGGGGGAAGCTGCTCGGCGTTTCATGGCTGTGCTTTGTTGGTGTGGATATGGAAGTGCTCTTTCCAGGGTCTTCACCGTCGCTGCAAGTTACGGGGAGAGCCCCACTGACCTGAGCTGCTTCTCGGCTGACGCACGATAGCACCAGAACCCTGGCTTAACGCTGAAGTCAGACACCGGCATGTACGAGGTAACACCTCCCACTGGCAGCTCGGAGGAGTGGCTGTAAGGAAGGGAGACAAAGTTAGGTTTTAAAAGCAGACAGCCAAATTCTTCCGTTCTTGCAGTAAAATACCCGGTGACAGCTGCGAGCTTTGCGCTTGTTGCACGGGGGACTTTGTACATCACTTGTGCTGTGGAGAGAATTTGGGCTTTAGGTGAGAGACGGTGCTCGGCTGGTGCAGCCACAGAGCAGCCGTGCCCCGTGCCCACTGCCCCCTTAGCAGCCAAGAGGGTGCTGGTGAGAACCAGGTATGATTTGGGACTACTCAGCAGCAATTTCTTCATGACGAGGCGGTTTCTCTGTTACATATTGCTGCTCGAATGTCTGAAAACGCACCGTGTTGTATTTGGTTGTCAACCAGGTCTGCAGCCCTGCCAAAGGATGGACACGAGCTGTTGGAAAACAGCTGTAGTGGGGAAAAACGCAGCCCATTGAAATAAAGCTTCTGTAAAGACTGGTTGTAGACTCGAGTCAATCCTTTTTGTGTCGTTTAGAAATCCAGAGTGTGATTAGTGGAACAGGGCACTTCCTTCAGGTGGGAAGGGGAATCAGGAGCTTGTTGTCTTCGTCCAGGGAAGTTTCCTTTCCATGGTGGGCCTGATCCTACTGGATGCTGAGCTGCCCCAGCACCACTGTCCCTGCTGATGGCAGGGGAGGAGGGGTGAGGGTGGCTTCTTTTGCAAATATCCTGGTTGAAAACCAGGCTGGGTAAATTATTGAGAACCAAATGAATGTTATCACTTAGCACCTTAATTATTTTATTTAGCTACTGTGGCCCTTTGCATAGGATTCCTCATTAACACTTAATTTACAGTGCCCTTTAGGGATAATTTCAAACAATTCAGCTTAGTCTCCCCCCTCCCCCCTTTCCAAATGAACAAGTAAATCACTCAGAGTGACTAATTAGGACTTTCCTTTGAGCTAAATGAAGTCTGTAAACGGGTCTGTGGATGTGGAGGTTTTTCAGATGCGTCCCTGGGAGGGCCTGGCTGGTGGGTGCTGCGGTGGTGGGTGGCTGCGGGGCTGGGGACGCCCCGGGTGCCCGGGATGGGGGACGGGACGTGGAGCTCTGCGGCTGCCGAGGCCGCGGGGACTTTCCCCAGCCTGCGAGGGAAGGGCAGATGCGGTGGCCGGCGCTGGGCTTTCGCGCGGCCGATTGCCCAGTTGGGGCCTTATTTCCCTCCCCTGCTCGGAGACCTCTGTGCGGTGGCCATGGAGGTGTCGCGGGGCCATGGCTGCCCCTGCACGCTGCAGGGGGTCCTTGAGGAGCCCCATGAGAAGGTTTGAGCCCTCCTGGCTTGCAGGTGGGATCTTGCACAGCTTTGCAGTGAAAGCTTTTGCTTTTCAAAGGTGTTGAGTACTCATTTCTGCGTCTGCGGCTGTGATGGAGAGGGTGCCTGGCGCGGTGGCACGTGTCCTGAGCTGTGTCTGCCCTTTTGCCCTCTCCTGTGGAAAAGGACAAAACCCAAATCCCCCCCAGACGACGGCTGTAGCGCGAGCAGGACTTTGCTGCCCGGGTCTGAAGGCGAGCTGGTCACTGAATACCAGTGAACCGGTGCATTGCTGGGGCGACAGCTCTCGGGCGGGTGTGTAGCACTTGCATTTTGTGAGCTGAATGGGTCTTTTATTTTAACGCCGAAATAAAAAGGCTCGGGGCCGGGGAGGCTGCAGGCCAGCCCCCTCGCCGGCGCTGCTCACGCAGCCGTGGGTGCCCCAGCAGAGGGTGCCCGTGGCTCGCTCAGATTTGCTCATTTTTCAGAGGGAAGATTCAGCACTTGGGGCTGACTGAATCCTTCCTTTCGAGCAGCAGGGATGAGGATAAAGCTGTTTCTTTATTCTTGACCTATAGGTAAGTATATATATTTCCGATTTCATAGGAACTGCAGTTTCTCCTTTTTTCTTTTTTTAATTTATTTGAGCAGTAGTTTAATAGAGGAGGCACTTCACTGGTCTTGCGTGTGTTTGGGAAAGCCGGGCGCCGTCAGACTGCGCTTAGCCGTGCCGGCTCACCCCCTCTAACGAGGAGGCGGGTGAGTAACGATGGAACAGCTACTTTGCTTCTGGAAGGCTCCCAAAAAGCTTTGAAACCTCAGTGCCCCCAGCGGCTCTGCCGACAGGGTGAGCGAGGTAGACTGAAGCTCCCGCAGTCGCTTGTCCGTCAGTCCAGCAGCCATCGCGACTCCCCTGCAAATTTCCCCGTGCAGCCGCTGCATCCACGGAGCACCTTGATTTGGCTCTGGAGTATCAGACAAGGCTTGCTGAGAGTTGCATGAGGCTTGAATTTTAAGAGACAGGAATTTGAGTGCGTAACCAGGGCTGCAGCTCAGGCTTTTTTGCTTGAGAGCTGCAATACAGGCTTTTGTGAGCGCAGTAAATCCCGCTCCGGATGGCTCTGCTGTTTGCATTTAGCCCGTTTCTCTCAGTGGTAAGTTTTGGCCCCGCTTTGTTTCACTGGGATGCCCCTCTGCCATCGCCCGGCCGGCTTTGGATGTATCTGCCGCGGCCGATGCTTTCTCCTTCAGCCCCAGCTCCATCCTGCTCCGGGCTGAGACCTGCGAGGAGCACGGGGACCTCTGCACACTCGCACCTTTGGAGATGGAGCTTTGTGCTCTGCGATTTGCCCCGATCTAATAAATGCGATCCATTAATTGGATCATTGCCTGCTTCTCCAGTTAATTTCCTGGATATTTTTAAATGTTAAAATGTAGTTTTTATAGTCTTTCATTATTTTTAGCCTTAAGCTTGACTATAATCGTCCCTGTAATGTAACTGTAAAAAACTCCCGGCTTTATATCATAAAGGAGGACATTAATTGTCATTTTTTGTGTACATCAGCAAGATCAAAACATGCTTCCTGATTACTTCTGTTTGTACATAGTCTCTCTGATATTTAGATATGAATAAAGTGTGTGTGTGTAATTTGAAAGTCAATTCTTCCCTCCCTGCCTCTAGTCATGGATTCCTTTCAGAGGCTTATTTACCAAATTGATTTTAAAATTCAGTAATTGCCCTTCCAAAATGATTTCTCAATAATCAGAGTGTCTCTAAGCACAGTGGCAAAATATTTGTCCTCCTTGGTTCAGAAGATGCATTCCGCGCCTCGGCCTTTTTATCCTCAGATGAGGGCGAACACAAATCTCTTCATCCCCCAAAATCAACTCCAGGGAGAACTGGCTGCCAGAGAAGCTCAGCTCGTGCCCCAGATTTCAGTTTTGTGCGCAGATTATCAACACAACCAAAAAAATCCCATTCCCTCAAATCCATCACCGGGTCCCAGTGAGGTTTGCTGAGGCTGGAAGGGCTTTGGGACAGAGAACACCTTCTTTGTCTTTGCAAAGCTCGAGGTGGTACCATGGCCGAAGGTCCTGGGGCCGATCCTGGCACCCGCTGGGCTGGGGCAGGAGCGGCCGGTGCTAGAAACGCCGCCCAAGGGGCAGCTTCCTCGCCGGCGGTGGGGAACCCTCCGCCGCGCCGCAGCCCCAATCCGAGTTTGTAAATGTAATCAACCTTGAGGTCTTGTTACTTCCACAGGTGCAATTAACATTACCATCTGCTAATCCGTGATTAACGATGTTTACAAATATGCTACAACATGTTAAAATCTGCCTGCACTCTTTTTTTTCCCCCTTCCCCCCCCACCCCCCCCCCACCCCGTTCCAGTGCGGGAGCTGTGCCGCCGGCAGCGGCGCGGGAGGGATTTCCCGTCGGAGGACTCCCCGTACCCCACTGTTAATTCACAGACATTTTGTTTTCATTATTTAAAAGTGCTGTTAAACTCCAAACCAGCTGTAGGAATGACAAGTTCAAATCAGAAGGTCAGTGCTGCTAAATGGGATTTAATTGCACGGGGGTTGAGGTACAAACTGATGAATCTGAATAATAAAACTTTGTGGGGAGCGACATATGGCGCAGTTTAAAGTAAATTTTTATTGATCGTCCCACAACTGATGTGTTAATGGGATGGCAGTCTTTGCTTTGGGTTTGATATTGATGTGGAGTTTTAATAATGTCACACAGGAATATTGTGGAGGGGTTTATAATTTAAAAAAAAAAGTGTTTTCTATTAACTGCCTTTTTCTTCTTAACACAGAGAGGAATACATTATATCGCTACTGCATGTCCTCCAGATCTAGGTTACATGTAATTGCTCGGTAATTGGTAGAACCATGTAAAAGCCATGGTATTTGCCAGTAAACTCTCCTAAGTTACCATGAAATTGAAGTGTGATATTTATTCTCTACAAAACTTGCTACCCAAATATCGTGTACGATCAGGTTTGGTCACCGCAGAGACGTTTCTGCAGTGGCTGTGCTGTGCGTAACGCCTGCGCGGCTCGGATTTTGCACCGATATCATCCTAACGGCTGGGGGGGGTTCTGACTGGGAGGTTAAGGGGTTATTTTGCTTCAAGGGAAGATGCTTTAACCTCCCTTGGGCTTCAGTTTCAGCATTATTACAGTTATTTCGAGGCCCAGCTCAAAATGATGGAGGTCTGGAGGTAGCTGAAGAAGTTCTCGTCGTGTTTTCAATGGGACTGGGAATAGTAATTACGCTCACGATGGTTTTTGAAGCCTCTGGAGATAAAGGTCGGTACGCTGGGGGTACATCCTCGGGTCGCCTGTATTTTAGCCTCTTGTTAAGTAGGATGTCCAAAACCGTTCCCATCTCGGCAATTTCCACGATTTAACCACGACTCTGGTTTAGACACCTCCAGCCCCGCAGGCGTGCGTGGGCTCACATGCGAGGAGCCCCCGCTCGTGGCTTTTTCCTTCTGATGGAGGTTTTTTGCCTCCTCCGTGTGAAATGGCTGGGTGGATTCAGTGATCCCTCCTTATCGCCTGCCGCATGGCTTTAAATATGAGCAGAAGTAATTGCCTTGCCTATGATCAATAGTTTTATATGCTTTAAAAATGTAACAATACGCTGTGAATTGATGCAAAGTTAAACCTGCCAATTTTTTTTTTTCGCTGGCCTGTTTTAGAAGCTGCGAACTCAGCAGTGTTTCCCCTGCGCTTGGGAAGCGGTAGCTCAGCTGTTTTCTCTGAAGATCTGACCCTCGCATCCTGCGCGTCCCACGGATCTGGCCCCGACTCCGCCGGGTCCCCTTTCACATCCGCTTGCACGGACGGAAGCTGTAGTGCCCGCAGCTGGGTATAAATGCCCTTTCTTAACACTTCTAAAGCTGCCTTTGAAAGGTTTGTACAGCAGATAAAAAGACTGCCCGACCCTGCGGGTTCAGGGTCCCGGCGAGGTGTTACTAAAGTGTCCGAGCACCAAACTGCCCACGGGAAAGCGGGCGGAGGGGACACGCTCAGCCCCGTGGAGCAGCTCGGGGCGACCAGCGCTGCCGAGGGCTCAGAGGGCCTCAGGTCGAAGCCTCCGTGCCTATATAAATCATTAGCGCTATTCCAGTGTTTAATTAATTATGGGAGCAATCACTGCCTGCTTCTTCTGCAGAAGGCAATGAATAGCAAAATGATGCTTTCCCTCCTCTCCTCTTCCCGTCGCCCAAAACCGCAATCGTTTTTCCCATTTTGAAAGCTGTTGCTGCAGATGTGCCTTTTCCTTCGTACTTTCGCGCCTCCCCAGAGTCGGGGTGCTGCACGCTGACACCCCTGTTTGTTTGCAGACTTGCCTGGGCACGCCGGCGCAGCCCCGGCCCCGCAGCAACCCCTCGCTGCCACCTCACCCGCAGGTGCCGGTGCTTCGGGAAACGTCCCCTTTTCCTGCGTGGTGTCGGGCGACTGGGTACCGGCGTGGGGCTGGGGTGGGTGGGAGGGAGAAAGGAGGGGGCAACTGGAGGTGGGGATGGGAGCGAGGGTGTCCCGGGGTGAGAACAAGTAGCGGACGGTGGAGCGATGCTGCAGGCGATGCAGGATGGAGGTTGTCCCACCGGTGCCGCGGCCAAGTGTCCCTGTGCATGCTTGTATCAAGGTATGGGATAGTATCATACGTGAAATATATGTGAGACAGAGCCACAGCAAAGGGGAGTTACCCCTTTTCCATTTGGGATCGTTCCTGGCACATGAGCTCCATCCCATGAGCGGCATCTGGAGGGAATCGGGTGGTTTTGCAGCCCCAGACCGAGCTGCTTGCGCGGCCCCGTCCCTGTCCACTGAGGATGGAGCAAGTCGGTGCCAAAAAACAGCCTCGAGCCGAGCCCAGGCGAGCCCCCCGCTCCCCAGCGGCGCCGCGGGTGAATCGGCAAGCGGGAGAATAGTTAAAAGCGAGGGGGATGCAAGAGCGATGCGCGAGGGTTCGCGTTACCCGACAGAACAAATGAGGTGGTGGTGTCTGGCGGCGCCTTCGCAGCTTTGCCAACCCTCATTAGCACCTTTCAGCAACGCGGAGCTTATTCAAACTATATCACAAGTCTTTTGCTGGAGATTGCATCTGTGCCTAATATGCATTTTTATATAAACAAGGGTACTAAATGGCCTTTCAGTTCCCTCTGTAATGTCTTTTTTAATGGAAGGTCCTGAATTAAGAACATATATATATGACTCTAAGAATTTTCTAAGTGATATTGAAAACCTATTGTAAAGTAGGATTTCTTCTTGCAAAATTATTTTAATGAGGTTCCAGTATATTTTCTGGCTATATTTTACTTATTTAATCCTCCAGAGGGGCTTTTCAGAGGCAGCATCTCATTTTCAATGCAACTATTCTTAACATTAGGGAAAACTACCTTGCTGAAATGCATGAAGGGGGGGAAAAAAAAAAAGGAACCAGAGGAAGATGTACGAGATAAGAATAAACTTGAAAAGCTTTGAGGTGGTTTATGGCTTCTCTTGAAAGAATAACAGTTCATGTATTTTTGTTATGGTGTGGTTTAATGATGCTTGCAGAAAAAAGATAAGGTAGAAATGGAAATATAAAATTAAACCAGCAAAGTGAATGTGATTATTTTAGTTACTAGTATTACCTGGGGAAAACGCTCTCGGGGTTTTTTATCTAGACTAAATATTTGCTTTTCTAAAAGGGAAGGCCCTCTGCATCTCCCGGCATGAGGGTGGGAAGTGAAATTTTCCTGTGGTCCAGCAACCACGGGAGGACGGTGGTGTCTCTGCCGGAGCCCCGACCACCGGTGGCCCCCGCGGCTGGTTCATCGCAGCCTGACGTGCGTCGTCCCGACTGGCTCTGAGCCTGCTCCTCTGGCCCCGGGGAGGAGAGCTGGCTTCGGACCGGATGCTTCTCTGTTATTTTTAAGGAAATTGGGACTGTTTTTAAGGAATCTGGCCATTGCTGCTGTATTTGCTGTCCCTTCGGATGCCCCCCTGCTTCCAGGGACGCCCGTCAGCATCTCCAGCCGAGGACCCGACAGCGCCTGTGCCTCGTCCCAGGGGTGCGCTTTGCATGGGGCTGTTTTTGCCAGGGTTGTGCCGGGTGCTACAATGGGGAGATGACCCTGAGAGGGGCTTTGCAGCCTCACCGCAGCGTCTGTGCCGCTGTGTCACCGCAGGCACCCCGAGCGGGTGGAGAGTGTGAGGGGGAGGCACGGTGGGACCCAGTTCCCAGCGACTGTGCGTGACCGGGGCTTTGTGCCTGTTCTGGAGGACCTTCCTCCTCCAGGATCAGGGCACGGCTAATCCCCAGGGCAGTATGGTCTTGTCCCCTCCTGTCTCATCCCATCCCATCCCATCTGGCCCATCCCATGCCATCCCACCTGTGCCATGCCATGCCATGCCATCCCATCCCTCCCGTCTCACTTCACCCCACCCATCCCCATCCCCATCTCCATCCCCAGCTGTGGGTGCAGACCTGAGACCCTCCGCAGCAATGTGCTCAAAGGCCGTAACACCGCCCCGATCCAAGAGCTCTTGCCTTCCCTGGGCAGCTCTGCAGGTTTTCAGGCCGAGCCGAGCCGGCGCGGGATCATGCTGGCTGTGCAGTTTGATGGGGGCTCGACAGGATCAGCCAAATCTCAAGTCAACTCAGGCGCAACGGGCACGACCCCGGCTGAGCACAGCCGCACGGCCTCCAAGCATCCCAGTCCAGCCGCCGTCGGGTGAGCCCAGCCGCCGGGTCAGGAGAGGTAAACTCGCCGATGAATTAAGCCTGACATGTGGCCTTGAGCCTCACTGGGTAGTTAATTTTTCAATTTCTTTCATGGATCTGGAATAGCAAAGAGTTTGTTTATAATTAAAGTACTTGAAGATTTATACTTTAATTCAAATAGCTGAAAAGAAGCAGTTTCTGTGTAGGTTTCTTCACTATCAGAATCTAAAACAGATTATTATGTAAATTTTTTCGATCCTAAATTCATTATAATATTCAATTTCAGGAAATGCTCTTGACCATCTGCTGCTGCTCTAAGAAATGAGTCTTGGAGATTGTTTACTACCAGAAATATTGTAGGTATTTAGGGTAGATCACAGTGGAGTGTAAGGGCAACGTACTGATTTCTGAGTCTGGTTATATAAACCCGTAGCGCTGATGCCATGAGCCGAGCGAGTCGGAAAGTGCATCCGCAACAGTGGCAGCTCCCGCTCTGCCAGCGTCCCGGCTTGTCCCGGCTCACAGCACCGGTGCCACCCCCCCTTCCCCAACCGCAGTGGTGCCCCGTCTATGAGCGGAGGGTACCGGTCCTTCTCTGTCTCGTAGGGAGGCAGTATGGATTAATTCCTGGTCTTAATAAAAGCGGTTTGAGATTCCTGGGATGAAAAGTACCGTGAAAGTATCGTTTGCTGTTTATTGTAACCTCCAAACTTGCCAAGAGAAGCCACGTGCTGATCCCCAGCGAGCTTTCGCTCTTGATTAGAGCAAGAGGGGCCGAAAAGAGGGGGGCGAAGCCCTTGTCACCCGCACGTGCGCAGGACTGGGAGCCCGGCAGCACCACTGAGCCGTGCTGAACTTGAATCTATTTTTGCCAGTGTATTTTACTACCAAAGCTTGTATGTCATTAGCAGTGTCAGGTGCAACAGATGAAGCCCGAGAGCTGTGATAATGGACGTGCTGCAGGACGGGCTCACGTCCCGAGGCGCTGCTCCTCCCCGGCTCCCAGCACTTGCTTTTGCTGCCATTATTCAGCCTCTGCAAGACACTAAAAGATGTTGCTGCCCCCCCGCTTGCTCCTACACGTTTGGGTTTGGCTTTGTATGGAGGGGGGGGATGTATTAAATGTGGTTTCTTTTTCTTGCACCGCAGCCTTGCTCAACAAGTGCAGCACCCACGGGGCCGGTGGCTGCTGCCTATCGATCGGGGCTGGGGCCCTGCCTGCCCTTCCCGGCGACTGCGCCGAGTATTGACGGATCGAAGCGGTGAGCGGGGCCGAGGCTGGGAAGCAACGGCTGCTGGCAGGGAGCGGGAGGGGGCCGCGGCGGGGGCGTCCCCAGGGCTCGTGCTCCCGCTGGACCGGCAGCCGAGCATCACCCAAGCATCCTCCCGGCACAGGGGATGCGGCTGCCCCGCCTCGCCGCGGGGTTGGGCTGGGGACGATGCTGCACAGAGAATATTCGTTAATATTGAATTATGTACAGTATTTGGAAAGATGAACCGTTAATGTAGTGGAATAGACTTCAGAAAGGCACTCGTGTCCATCTGGATGCACAGTGTAGGAGTGCCTGCATGCAGGGGGAGGCCTACGAGCGGTAGCAGTAAGCGTGTTGTATAGCTCTAGCAGTTTCTATCGGAGCACGTGCAAAGGGCTTGCAGCCTGCCAGCGTAGTAACTTCAGAGCATTTCCTGAAGTTGTGGTTTTTTTAGCAAACCCGGTTTCATTACAAGGGTGTCTGTACTATCAGCAGTGTGTAGGAAGATGGGTAATATTAGTGTGGGTCTACAGGACAGGGACTGTTCAGCAGCTCTTGGATAAATACCAGAGCGTAGAGTATGACGAAGAGTTTTTCTTGTTCCTGCTGTTCTTCATTTATGTACAAACTATGAAACCAGCATTTTCTTATCTGGAGCCCTTCTCAGGCTTCAGTATTCAAACCCTGGCGATCACTAATCGCCTTACTTCCCCTCCTTCAGGGAAATTTTAACTCTTGTCCTCTGCCGCCGAGTAGATCTTTAAGCTGGTAATAATGTGAGACATGGGGAAATTAACGGCCTTGTCCTGCCCCTTCCCTGGCTGAAAACCGCTAAAGAATTAAAGTAAAGAATTAAAAAGGTATAAATTTGCATTCAAATTATTTCCTGCTGATGAGGAGTTTGTTTTTAACGGGGTGCAAGGGAAGGTGTATACACCTTGTGCCCTCGCCCTTCCCTTTCTACCCTCTCCGAGCCCCCAGCAGCTCCCGTGTTTGTGGGGCCGGCCGTGGGGGACGGGGACCCCGTGGTGCTGGGACGCCTCCGCCTGCCCAAGTCCCTGTAACTGCCCGGGACGGGATCTCTGCAGCCGACAGCCGCTCCGGTGGCTCGTTCCCCCTTGAACGTCCTAATCCCCATCGGTGACACCCGCGGAGGGGATGAGGAGGGCAGGTGGCCTTCCTCCGCTGGCTGGGGATGCTGCGGTGGCACCATGCGGGTGCTGCGCTGGGGTGCAAGTCTGGGGGGGGGATAGGGGGACTGGGGCCGTGGTGGCCTTTGTCTGCCTGTGCCAAACAGATGTGAACAAACCCGAGTTCGATTTCCAAGACCGCCTGGGGAATATTGCTAACTAATTATAGAAAACAGAAG
Organism: Aptenodytes patagonicus; assembly: GCF_965638725.1. Lineage (NCBI taxonomy): Eukaryota > Metazoa > Chordata > Aves > Sphenisciformes > Spheniscidae > Aptenodytes > Aptenodytes patagonicus. The sequence goes on from NC_134965.1 coordinate 11,096,389, forward strand.
ATGCGCTCCCCTCCTCTTGCATTTTTTGATAAACATTGTCTCCTCTCAACAGCTGAGTATTTAATTAGTGTTGATTGTTGTTCGCGTGTTCAATAACCACTCATCAGGAGGGGGGTGTCCACTGGGGCAGCGTGGCCTGGAGCACAGAGGAGCGGAGGGTGTTCATAATTAAGGATGCAATTTATTTGAGTAAGTCATGTGTACAGCACCCTGTGTTTTAGGTTAATTTTCAAGGTTAAAGGGTAAAAAAAAAAATAACCCACAGCTTCGGAGGATGAGGAGCGGCGGTTGGCAACTCAACACTGAAAGCCGTGCAGGGGGTATACACATATATATATTTATATATATGTGTGTATACACACACATGCATCCATGCACACACACACGTAATGCATCCAAGCCTCTGCATGTGTGTACGTATGTGGCTGCACACGTGCTCCCACCGGAGCCTTCCAGGCCCCTCAGCGGTTCCCGTCCTCTTTCCCTACAGACTGCACCTGTTTCCCAAGTTTTGGCTGGCAAACGCTGCCGCGTGGAGTTGGACTCTCCAGCTGTGGAAAGGTTCCTCAGGAAGCAGGTTTAATAAAAAAAGAAAAAAGCAGCTTTTTCTCGGTGCTGCTGGGTGTGGGGAGGGCTGCGGTTCACCGTCAGTCCGGGTTTATCGAACCATGCCATGGTGTGCGGGAGGCATGTTTTTCAGCCTCGTGTTTGCCTGTATTTGCCTAAGGAATAGCGATGTGCACCGGCATCCCCGCATGCAGCCAGCGCCACGGCAGGCAGGGGTTTGGCTTTGCTTTCCAAGCACCGTATGGCTCGCTCCCGTTTAGAGGAGGAGAACTAAAACCTCAAACATAAACACCTGTGGTTTTAAAGACGTGTATCGATGCTGTCTGGATAGGCGGGATGAATTGGCACAAGTAGGCTCTTTCATCTTTTCCCGGTGACCACGCACCCGTGTTGGGCTTGCACCGCTGTCCGGCGCAGGACAGTGAAGGTTTGGGGGGGTGTAGGAGCATCCCTGCCAGCAGGGACACGGGGGTCCCTTCACACGTGTTTTGGGACATCGCTATCGTTGTTTGTGCCCCTCTGTACAGGGCGGGACTCGTCTGGGTCCCCCACGGCGCCGGGAGGGCTTTAGCCCCAGGGGGCTGAGCAGGGCCGTGGCAGCGGGGCAGGCATTCGGCACAGCCCTGTTCCCTGCACGGCCCCTTTCCTGCTGACAGGACGGTTTCTGTGTGTGGGCAGGGGGAGCAGCAGCTAAAATAGTAAATAAGCAAATGCCCGTCTCCTCCCTGCATGGTTTCCCCTTTGTTTATTTATATGTTTATTTTGCCGTGCCTCCTGACAGCGGTGATGGAGCTGTCATGCTTTGGTGGCCACCGGCTCGTGATCCGGCACCTGTTCTCCACACTTTAATCTCTCCGCTCCGCTCATATAGAGAGTCTATACATAACCCCCAGCCAAACAAAACGTGAAGAAAAATCAAATCTAATTACATGCCATTGATTTCTTTCCAAATTTGCTTCTAATACACTTTTTGACTACTCCTTGATTTTTTTTTTTTTTTTATTTTTTTTCCCACTTTTCCTTTCTCCTCTCCTTCCCCCGTCTGCTCACGAGGCAGCAGCCTCCTCCCGGTGAAGCGAGCGGCTGCAGTCCCTGCACTGGACACGCCGAGCCCTGGAGCAGTTAGGAAATGCATAGCCCGGAGTGGTTTTTTTGCTCCTAATAGGCGGTAGGGATGATCTGTGCGCTGAGCCTCTTCCTAAGGGACAGGTAGGACCGTACAGCTTCCTTCGTTGCTTTTCCCCTTCCCTTCCTCTTCTTTTTTGTAAGCCTGACCTTCGTTTTCAGTGCCAGCATCGCTGTGGCCAGGGCTGTGGGCAGAGCTGCTGGCCGCCAGCATCTCCTCCAGCTCATCAGGTGCTCAGGAGGCGGCAGCGGGTGCCCTACGGGCCAAATCCAGCTGCCCTGGCAGGCACGAGGGGGCTGGGGTGGGCGGCGGGTGGCTTGTGCTGGTCCCAGCCTCCGCCACCGATCAGTGTGAGCAGAGGGTTGGCTGTGGAGCAGCTCCCGTGTGCCTGTGCCTGGCGGATGGCTGTGTCCCGGTATGCCAGCGTCACTCGGGGGGAGCCCGGCAAGCACGAGACCCTGCGGGATGTGGGGGCCGGCACGTCGGCAGCGCGGGGCAGACCCCGATCCCGGCTCATCCCATCGCGCCCTTGCCCCGGAGCTTTGTTTGCAGCGTTGGTGCATCGGGCCATTGCTTTGGTTTCATTCCCTTGCAATGGTGGCTCAGCACAGGTCTGACCCCGACCGGGCTGGGGGCTCGGCACGGGGACACGGCAGGGCCCGGCTGGGGCTGGGAAACGTTGGTTATGGCAGGAGAGAGGCTCCATGCTCACACGGTGCTTTGAATTCTGCGGTGATGGTGGGGAATGGCTCATGACCAGCCACTCCCCTGGGTGCCTCTCCCTCCGAGCTGCCGCAGCGTGCAGGGAGCCCGGGCTGATGCACCGGGTTAGCAGCCAGACGCAGGGTGCAGGTGGGCGATGTGGCTGGACGTCCCCAGCCCTGGTGACAACTTCGCTGGGTGGCAGGGGAGGCTGGAGGTACAGAGTTCTGCCGGTGAGCTCTGGGCAGCAGCTGAAGGGTTAAAGGCGGCAGGATGCAGAGGCTCAGGTCGCTGGGCTGGAGCTTTCTCTTGTACATCAATATATTGAATATCCTCTAATCTGGATCCGCGGGAACCGGGCGCGACCTGTGTAGAGCAGCAGACGTGTCTTGTCCTAAGGGTGATGCAGGACGGGAGGGCTGAGCGGGGCTGCCCGTCCCCATGCTGCCCGGGGCAGGTTTGGCAGCGGGATGGAGGGAGGTGAAACAGTCTCCTCACCTTCATCATTTCCCTGGGTGTAATCTGACCCACCGTTTTTCAAATCAGACTCCTAAAAATGTTATCAGCTATGAAAATTAAGGAAAAAAAAAAAAAATCCGAAAGAGAGAAAACCCCAAGGATTGCCCTATCCCTTCCTTCCGTGGGGGTCTGGGCAGGGAAGAGACCCCAAGGCCACATCCCGACCATGGCCACCAGTGCCACCTGTGCATGGCCCCAGTGTCACCAGGGCCAGGGGGATGCAAACCCGCATCTGCGGCGCCCCTGGAAATACCCGCTTCCAAGAGAGTGGCCAGATTTATAGCATTAGGAGATGTATTTAGGCCGAAGACAGTTCAGTTGTGTTAATTATGAAAATCTAAAGATAATCTATATTTAATGTCAAATTTTTCTCAAATTTACTAAAGAATGAGGAGAATATATGCACATGATGACATTTAAATGAAGAACAAGGTGCAATTAAACTCCAAAACGTACAGTAGACTAATTGGGAGAGGATGACAAATATAGTTATCATCAGCAACTAATTAGGGACCTGCTTTAGCTTTCCCTGCTTGATTAATCTTGACTAGGTGTTAATAAGTTACGCGGGCCCGGCCGTAAGTTGTGAACAGGCTGTTTGTTGCTCCGTCTGGCGTGGCAGGAGGTGGTTTATGTTTGCAACCTCGAGGGAGGATGCTTTGTGCTGAAAAGGGATGTTCGTGTTACGGGGGTTTGTTTTATCGGGGGCGGGGGTGGATCGCGCTGCTGGGTGCTGCGGTGGGTGCTGGGTGAGGCCACATTTCGGTGATGGAAATGTCCCCACCGTGGTCACTGGGCCGGGCACGGTCCCCCAGCGAGCTGAGGCTCGGTGCACCGAGGGAGGAGGACCAGCACCCACACCCGGCCCTGCACGGCCGGGAGCGGTGGCTCAGCTTTGTTGACACATCCCTTGTCTCCCAGATTTACACTCTTATCTTTTTGCATTGAAAGGTAAGAATAATAGTAAAATGTTAATGCCGTACTCTACATATAATACTGTACATAAACGGATGACATGACATGGGAGACAGATAAATCACCGCTGTGTTCAGACAATAATCTGCGGGAGACAGAATAACACATGAGTTCTCCGAGTGTAGGAATGTGCTTGGGAAAATGGGGTTTTACAGCCCAAATCCTCTCTGATTTTTACTAGTATGTTTATTAGAGTTTGATTTTATGAAATTAGATATATTTTTAAATATGCTGTTCCCTGCTCGTAATGGACACTCAGCGCTGTAAGAGCCTGGAAATGCTCGCAGGTAAATGACTCGCTGTGACTTGGTGCCCATTAAGACGCCAAACGCGTTAGCTAGAGCTGCGCTAAAATGGGGAGGAAAATGTGTTTCTGCCTTGAAAACATGTGGGGGGCACGTCCCTGGCATGGCTTTCCTTGTGGGTTTGCAGTTTGTCAGAGTTCCCTGGGGAAGCTGCAGCCCCCGTAAAGCCCTGGCTCCCCTGCGGGAAGGCGGTGGGGAAAATTCCCACGGCTGCAGCCGCGTGAGGCCAGGATGGATGTGGTGCTACAACCGTCCTACAACCATCTCGGGCTGTAGCTGCGCTAGAAAATATGAAAAGCAGTATCGTGTGCTGGTCCCGCTTGTTGAATGCAACTCCCACGTGAGGAATATTTGGTGGGTGCCGTGCCACAAGCCCCCGGCACCGAGCGGCTGGGGGGGACAGTGCTGCCACCCTTTAAACATGGCACTTCTGCAAAAACCACCTCGAAAGGCCCAGGGGGTTTCTCCAGTGCGGTCCCCAGCAGGGTGCGGCGAGGAGATGCCGCTGACAGATCGAAGGCTGTTTTTTCTTGAGAAACAATCCCGAGCGGTGGTGGGAGAGCAAAGCCATTACCGCGGAGGATGAACTTGGCTCAGTCGCCATGGAAACGCTGGCCGGGACCCGGCACTGTTCGCGTGTGCACGAGTCCCGTTGACCTCACTTAGAATTATTACCTTTAGCCAAATAAAATAATTTGTGTTAATAAAGAGACCATTTTCTCTCGGCTTCCAAGCGAGCCTTCCCCAGAAGGCAGAGTGACTCCTTAATTACACTTTTACTGCAAGGTGATTAATGTTCAATATGTGATACTCCGTTTAAATAAGTCGCTTATTAACACCTTTAATATGTTTTAATTTTTTTTCCCTCCCCCCCCCCCCCCCCCTTCCCTCTCGCCTTGGCAGGCCGGGCTGGCGGCGGGAGGGGCTGCGCAGCGCTAGGTGGAGCTCTGATATTAGGCATGGGCGCGCGTGGGCACCCACGGGCAAGCCCTGGGGCCCTGCAATCTCCCAGAAGGACAAAATGATGGAAGCGGGAGGGAAAACCCCAAGCATCGAGGTCCAGCAGCCGCAGAAGTCAAGCAGGGAGCGCATGGGGAAACCCGCTGTGCTTTTTCCTGCTGCAAGGCGGTTGTGGGGTGATGTGTAACGAGCGGGCGAGGGCTCAGTGTGCCCTTGGTGAAGGGCTGCAGCAGCCATGGGATGCTGGGTGAGAGCTGCCGGGGCCAGGCTGGTCCCCCGGGGGTGCAGGACGCAGCCGCACTGGGTTTGGAAACTCCCATCACGGTCCAGCTCTGCCCATCTCCTTGTGGCCCCTGGAGATGGCACATTGCTCCCATGAGAGACACAGATGGAACAGGGCTGTCCTGAGAAACGTGCTGGGGCACGGCAGAGTGCTGAGCAAATGGGGGGAAAAAACCTTTCTTGGTCATTCCTCCATTAGTTATGGAGGGTCTGTTTTGGGGGTGGGTGACAGACGCTGCTGCTGCTGCTGCTGCTGCTGCGGTCCCTCCATCTGCCCAGACCAGAGCCGGAGTGGAGGTGGGTGAGAAAAATGTCACGTGCACTCATCAACTTCTTGCCTTTGGATACTTGGAGGCGGCTGAATGGGACTCAGGCGCTTGCCGCCGCCGTCCCTGTTTGGGCAGGGACGCTCTCCTTCGGGACCGCGGGATGGCGGCCCCGTCCCCGGGCACATGGCACGGGGCAGCTGTGTCGAAGGACGGGCTGGGTGCCCCCATCGGCTGGGTACAGACGGGGCCCTCCCTGCGCCCGGCGCCACGCAAAGCGCTGCTCTGAGCCTGGGAACCCTGATGTATGTAACGCGTGTTGCAGCTGAGGCCATCGGAAACGCTGCAGCCGTGTTCAGCGTGATAGCGTTATTTAGCTGGCCTGGAGAGGTAGAACAGGAACCCTAATTATGGTAATTTGTTATGCCTCTAGAAGCAATATATACATGAAAAATATATGTATGCATATACATTAGCTGGGCTTTCAGAAATACAGGGGACTCTTCTCTTTCTTTCTCAAACCAGCTGGTTTGAAAACGCGCAGCTTCTGGTTTCCTAAAGGAAACACCTGAGCCGGGAACGGTCCCCGGAAAGGGGAGCCAGGATCATTGTATCTCCAGCTCAGGCCATTTGCTCCTCTCTGCTCAGCTCTCAAGAGAGAAGAGAGAAATTCTGAGGCACCCCCTCCCCTTCTGCATGTCACTTTAAGGATCTTTTTTGCTCCTGCTCATTGTTTGGTTGGGTGCTTGGCTGGCGTTTAAAAAAAGAAAGAATTTTCTGTTACTGTCTGAAATGGATTGTTTCTCATGATTGCAGCTGAATTTCTAAAGTTAAAAAGTAATTCTATTTTATATCAGATTTCTTTTTTTTAGAACTATTTTTATTTGTGCGGCAACAGATGTGTATAAACACGCTATTAGTTATCATATAAAAGAATGTGTTAATGGTAGCAGTATATTCCAGATTGTTTTACCTTAACATGTGTGATTTTACAACGTGTGCTTTAAACAAACCTCAACATAATTTGCAAAAATCTCTGCTTTCCCACGGCCAAGTGTCACGCGAGACAGTTTCCTTGCAACGTGGCTGGGTGAAGCGTGAAGACAGCTCTGGACAGGAGCACGTCCCAGGCCCGGCACTCCAGGGTGCCCACAGCCACCCCGCGGCCTCGTCCCTGCTGCAAACCAGCACGTCTGTTTTAACTCCCCAAATGGGAACTCACTTAAGTAAATAAACATCTGGCATCGTCGTAGAGTTTGGAAATAACGTTGGTGGTTTCTCCCTTTGCAGCCCCGTGTGCAGACAGAGAAGGTGGCAGGAACTGCCGGCAGACGGGAATGCAACGGGGGAGCGGGGCTGTTCAGCCAAAGCGTCCCCTGCGTTGGAGGGGGAGGGCGAGGCGGTTTGGCTGTGCGAGGGATGCTGCGAGGGATGCCGGCCGCGCGAGGCCAGTGCTGCTCCCCTGCCGCTGCAGGTGCAGGTTTGCTACTCAAGGATTAGTTCCTTCTTCCTGCACTCGTGTATGTCGGGACAGGCTGCACCATACGGGCTGATGCCATCGTCCCTGGCAGAGGTACCCCCTGTACCTGTCACTCCAGTCCCAATTTCGCCTTGCAGCGCTCTTTTCCTTATTAATTTATTTTGAGCAGCAATCGCTGCTTAGCCTCGAGTCTTATTTTGCGGGAACAGAAACAAGGCAGCAGAGGGAAGCTGGCGAGAGGGCAGAGCTTTGCTGGGCGGCATCCTGACGCTCAGACACATTTACAGCCATCGCTGTGTTTTGTTCCACGAACGCCGCTGGGCTTCTCCGAGCTCTGGGCTCTCAGCAGCGGGTTTGGCTGTGATGCCGGTGCTGACGGCACGTCCCTGCCTGTGCGGCTGCATTTGCTCTCAGGATGTGCCGGAGGACCAGGGTCTTGCCTTTAACTCCTGGGTGAACCCAGGGAATGAGCCAACAGCGGCAACGACAGGAGAGCAGCAAAGGGATGATGGAGAGCAGCGATGGGCAGTCGGGGGGTTATCTGGGGAGAAGATCTGAATCCAGGGAGGTGCGTGTGAAGCAGAGGTGGTGGGATGGAGGAAAGTCCCCCGGCATCTCCACCGCAGCCAGCTCTGCTGCTGGGACTTCACACAGCTCATCTTTGCACAGCCGAGGGGCCGAGGAAGCAAATGCATCCCAAATTATCCAGGCCCTGCATCCCCGTCTCCTCCGGGACAGCCGCGCTGTGTGCAGAGCTCCACCTGCCCAGCAAAACGCCGAATAAAAAACTTGCAGACTCTTTTGCTGGGGGAAATGCCCTCCTGGTTGCTGCAGGGGAGGTGTGCCCGGCGGGCTGGTTTTCGGCCGGTCGGTTGCGGCATCCCCTGCCCTTCCGCAGTCCCCCACATCCCTAAATCACGATGACAGTCTCTTGGTAAAAGAAAATTTTTTTTCCCAGCTCTTACAGTGTATCTCACAGCCATACGCCTCTGTGTTAGTATATTGCCCCAGAGCTATTCGATGCTTACCAGCAGTGTTTAAGGCTGCGAGATGCTCCAGGGAGCCGTGCACCTTGTGGGGATATTCGTTGTGTCTGAGCGGGTGTCGTTTCTCCTGTGCTGGGGGCCTGATCCAGCCCACGGCTGCCCTCTCACAGAGCTCGGGGGGGAGACGGCGCCCACTCCAGCAGCTAACGGCTCACGCCAACCCGTCCGCCCCACCACTGTCATATGCAGAATCACCAGATTTCTTGTAAATGGCTATGACAACCCGCAACAGGAAAAAACCCTCGTTGAAACCCCAAAAAAGTGGAGAGCAGGACTGCACCGCCGGCCGGGAAATTGGGGACCGGGCTGGTTGTTCGGGAAAGCCGGTGCCTAATTGTAAAGGAGCTCAAGGATGCTGCCAATGCAGGAGCCGAGTCCTGCTCCGGGGACCGCGGCTCCCTGAGGCTCTCGGGGTGGCTTCGCCCCCCACATTCGGGTTGCAGGTTCCCAGAGCTTTACACATCCCTGCGGGTGCGGGAGCAGGATCGGGCCCTGCATTCGCGCTGCATTGTGTTACCCCGTGATCTATGGTGTCCGTCAGCGTCGCAGCTGTAATACTGAGAGCTCCCGTACACCTTTTTAAAGAACTCCATTTACTGCTACAATGAACACAGGCTGCTCGGCGGAAAAAAATGGAGATGAGGAGGAGCCTTTTTATTTATATAGACAGCTAAAAAGGACAGCCTCACAAGATACGGCATTTGCCCGGCGGACAGGAGCTGCCTTCCTAGGTTGGCTTCCTTCTGCTTTCCATCACCTAGTTTGGATCTCCGAATTTTTGCTTGCACCCCCCCCCCCCCGTTCAAAGCCAGGGTGGGAAGGGATGCTCCCTGTAGCCTCGGTGCCAAACACACCAGTTCTGGGTCAAACTGCCCAAAAGCCCAGCTCCACACGGGGTGGGGGGGCTGACTCCCTTTCACCCCCCTTGTACCTGCTTCCCGCTGGAAACAGGGTTAATTATTCCTCTTATACGGAGAAATATTCAAGAGAATTTGTTAAAGAGCTGCCCTGGCTGCTGCTGGGGGTGTGTGTGCTGAGAACCACTGCAGAGTTAAATAAAATTGCAGAGAAACAAATGATTTCTAAATGAACTTGTCCCTCAATTCGTCAGTGAGAGCTTTGGAGGAAGCGCTCAGGTGCTCCCGGTTATCGATCTGGTGGAGCTTTTCCTTGGGAACCTCAGTTCCCCCGACCAGGTTTCAGGTGAGGATCGCTGAAGATTATAAATACCTGAAATGCAGCTTATCATCTCCTTGAGTAATTTTATTTCCCACCCTCAGCTTGGAGCATTCCGAAAGGAATTAGCGGTTTGCTGTTGTCTTTGCAGGGGTAGGTCTGGTTCCCTTGCTACTGATTTTTGTTTTACTGATTTCTCCTTTTTCTTTTTCTCTTCTCTTCTTGCAAAGAGGCGTTTTACCGGGGACTCGAGTGGTATCCCTGAGACCCCAGCTCCAGCTGCTCTCCTTTGTTTGCCCTGAATTCCTTCACTTTATTAAAAGGTGCCAAGAACTGGGAGGAAATAAACTGAAAAACAGTTGATGTAATTTCTTAAAATTAGCGGTAGCCCCCTTTGGTTAAGGCTGGAGGGGACCCTGGGAATAACGGCTCATTAAATGATGCTAACAATTCTATTAATAGAAAACGCCTTGTAAAACCCTGTAAGAGAGGTAATACCTCTGGTTTTCTTTTGCTCTGTTTTTTTTCTGGGGTGGGGGATGTTTGTTGGTTTGGTTTGAGTTTCTCGTCTCCTTTGAGTAGTTTGGAAAAGGGAGGAACTTTGTTTAGGTTCTATCTGTGAAAATACTAAAGCTCTGCTAGAGGAATAGCTGCTTAGCTGGTATAAATTCTGAGACCTCTGTTAATTTCAGTGCTAAATTAGACATTTTATTAATTGTTTGTCCTGTTAGCCACCTCTCTGACAGAAAGGCATCAAACACCCCCACAGCCTCCTCCCCTGCGCTTCACTGCTAGGTATTTGGGAGTTCATTAGTTCAGAGGGCTGAGCTATACATTATCCAGCATTTCTTAATAGTCATCTATTTCAGGACTAATTCCCATCGAAAATGAGCTTTTATTGCATTAAATAAAACTTCAGGTAATTCTGAGAATAATATTTCTCTAATGTTCAAGACCCAGGGAAAGTCTCCAGCCAAGTCGATGCTGTTTAATCATCGTGAAACTACAGACAAGGCAGCAGTGGTCTGTGCAGGCTTTTCCCCCCCTCTCTCTTTTTTATTTTCCAGCTTTGCACCTTTAGTATCATTTTTGCTTGCAGCTGGATATTTTGCTCTGTAATTTCTTTCCGACCTAATGGCACTTGCTTTTACCGGGCGTTTAAGCTGAGCAAGGTAAGCAGCAAATAAAGTGAGGTTCGTCTTCGCCGCATGACGGCAATGAGCCGGTGGTGCCCGGCGCAGAGGAGGAGATGGGCTGTAGCAGCCAGTTACTGCCCCCAGCCCCGGCCCTTCGGGGATGCATTTCTGATTACACCTGGCGTTGCTTGCCTCCCGTCGGAGACGTTCAGCACGGGGAAGGGGGGGGGAAAGGAATGGGAAGCCCCGGCGTTTGCATTTTTATTACAGGACCATCCCCTGTCACTGGGGTTGGGGCACTGCAGTGGCATCCCTGGGCTGCTGGCACTGATTGAAATCTCGCTTTGAGCAGGAAGGAAAGGGTTAACCAGGCCAGCGCACCCTTTCCAAAAGTAGAGAACAATCTTTGGGGTGCTAAGCCGGGACATGCAGGAAACTGAGCAAACGAAGCTCTGATGGGGGACCCCATCCTCTGCCACCACCAGCGGGGACAACGCCATCAGGGACCTCAGTTTGGGGGAGAAAGTCCTTGCTTGGGGTCAGTGACGGCCCTTCTGTGCCCGCAGGCGAGACACCAGCGCGTGCCCCCTCCCCTGTGCCATCAGCAAAACCCACGCTCTCCCCAAAAGCCACCTCTCCTCCTCAGTGGTGACAGCACGCAGCAAAGCCAAGCAGCGCCCGCGGGGACGGGCAGCGCCTCCCCTGTGCGTTAAAAAACTCCTTTAAAACTTAACAGTGGCCAGTAATGAACCAGCAAAGGTTTATTGCCTATAAAGGATAAAATTAATGTAAGTTATCCTCATAAACTCTCCTGATTTGTGCTGGTCCTTTCTATTCTCGCCACGTGTCTCTGACAGCCTGTTCTAAATAGCTAATGGGCAGCTCTTAGGTCTTGGTGGAGCAGGTTAATTAGCAAGTACCAGCCCTGGTTTGGGTGGCATCTCCTGAGGGAGCCCAGGGTGCTCCCGTGGCCTCTTCATCCCAGGGCAAAGCAGAGGCACAAATTGCATTTTTCTTGAAGAGGCTTCCTCACTAGGATACAATCTTTGGTAAATATATTTTCCTAATGACCGCTGGATCATAACGAGGTTTTTTCCGCTGTCAGTCCACACTGCTCCTGTTCCACCCACCTCTCTCTCGTGACCTGCACTACACTCCCCATCACGTGCGTCATTCTTAGAGGTGGGGGGTGGGAAATGGCACCTCGGCTTTCTTCTCTCTAATACTGTAGCTAAAACCGAAATGAGAAATTCAGCAAAAAAAGCACAGAAGACATATATAGAGGCATGTACCTCTGACTTACAGTCCGCAGCATGTTTTTATGGTGCTTACTTATTTTCAGTAAATTGATGAGGCTTAAAGGGGAAGCTAAACTTTTAGCCAATATGTAGGTGAAATAATATTAAATTCCCGTATTAAAGATCATCATTAACCTGTTTGGTTTTTATTGGGCTAACAGTAAACACAACAAGCTGTGAACAGGGTGTTTAATTATTTCAATGAATATTCATAATATACAGGACCTTTAGAGTAAATAAAGAGAAGAAATTGTTTCACGGCGATTGGGAGCTTGATAAGCAAAGCATCGTCTTCAAATTAGTGGGCAAAATGAAATACACCTGCACTGTAAACCCTCAGTTTTGCAGTTGCTATATATATCTCTCTATAGATATTTAAGAAATGAATACACCTCTTACTAAGCAACTTATTAGGGAGTCATTTGTTTCCAATGGACGCTAGGTACGTTCAGGATAACTTTGGTTTTAAATAGAAGAAGTGTTTGGAGCCTGATGCTGCGGCACAGTGACTGTAAAACCACCAGGTTTTGGCTGAAGGAGCCCCTGGAGCCCCTCTTTTCCCAAACCCTCTTTCCGCAGCATCCTCACTTGGTGCAATAACTCCAAAGGTGTTTTCTGCACTTGCCACATATTTAGGGAGTTGGTTAAATAAGACATCGCATAGGGACGAAGTGGAGGTCTGCACAGCTACTTACTGGGAGGCTGTAAGATGTACCAAAGCACTGACTGACGTCCTTTGTCCTACATTATATATAAGGGCACATGTGTGTTTAACTGGAACAGGAAAATATAAAGCTCTCGATACAGACAATAGGATTGGATGCCATAAAGGGATGTGTGACTTATGAATTAAGTGACTTGGTAACTTGTAGAATGATGGTTTAAAATGACTTTATTTTATAGCTAGTTTCTGCCATCTGAGTGATGTTGCATGTATTGGTTGTATTTATAACTTAATAGCTTTTCTCAATTTTATTATACTTTTTATGATACTTGTGGCTTTATGGTACTTCATAATTTTTCTCAGATTCATTAAATCCAGTTGAGGGTGGAGCTAATGGCAGAGCAGGTAGTGCATTCCCAGTGCCACGGAGCAGTCCGTAATCCCCTTGCAAAGTGCAGGAGGGGGCTCCAGGATGAGTTCACGCCGTGCGAGGTGAACCTGGGGCTGCAGGCGGAAGAGGGAAAGGAGGGAGCGGGTGGTGATGGCTGACACCCAACTGCTGCTGGCTGGCGGCAGCTCGTGGCAGGGCTGGGAGCTGCTGCCTGCTCGTGGTTATTCTGTTGGCGAAGATGGCCCACTCCTGGCGGAGGAGCAGTCGCTGCCCTGCTTGCAGAGCACATGGCGATGATTAAATATTTGCTTACAGCTGTATTGCAGGCTGGGAGCTCAGCCTGCGACAGCAGCAAACAAACAGCATCTGTTTAGGCTTTACATCACACCAAAACAGCTGGTCACGGCCTGGTTCCCCAATACCCCTGGGGCCAGGCACGGGAGGGACCCTGGCCCGTCGCAGCCGCCCTGCAGGGTCCCGCCTGGGCAGTACCAGGAGAGGATGGATGCGCCGGGTGGGCAAGGAGGCAGTTGGACGATGTTTCTTTTGCTCCTGGGTGTCTTAATTTCATGAGTATCCTCTGTCCATGGTTGGGGTTAGGGTGATTTTTCTCTTCTGAACCAGTTAAACCAGTCATTACCTCCCATAATCATGGGGCAGGGGGAGGGAAACCTTACATTTAAAACGAAGGTGTATTTTGGCAGTTTGGGCTTTGGTATGGACAAAATTCTGTAGAATTTCTCCGATTTCTGCATTAACCTTTGGCTGCAGCCTCTGCCGTGCTCTGTCTATTGTAGCCTTTCTGGTTTGGTAGGCGCTATGTACCAAAGTCAATGTTTCTATGTTTTGAGGGCGTGAAATGATTTTGGCGTTAAATGATTTTGGTGTTAAATCCTCACCCTGCAGTCTGGCTGACGCCAACCCCTCCTGGTGTGCGATGGCATCTCACTGTGGTCACGGGGACCGTTTGTACGGAGAAAACACCTCTGCAGCTTGTTGGCTTTGGCATTTCCTTCTGCACTTGAAACTTGCCCAAAATGATGCTAAATTTAAGAAAACTTGGGTGTGACTCAGAGCGGGTGAAGTGGCACGAGGAGCCCTGTTGGAGTAGCCTGGGCTGGCCACAGTTTCACACCGGTGTGACAAGAGGAAGGCGAAAGCTTGGGGCACCCATCACCAGCCAGACCCTGGGCACGGGGGACCCACGGTAACGGCTTGACGGCTTCTCGGGACGTTTGCAGGTCTCCTGCAAGGGGTTTTTCAGTCCTAAAACTGTACTCTCCAGGGCAAAAATAGCAGCATCTTGTCATTCTGTGGGTTTTTTTTTTCTATTTCTTTTTTAAAAAACAAAGACAACCAACCTCAGGAGCCCCCAAACATCACCATTTTTTAACAAAAATGTCGTTTTTGTTAGCACATAGAGGGCAAGCTGCAGAAAAGCTGTGGGCCCCCAAGGGCAAGTGCCACGAATTCCCGGTGCCCAACGAGCCTGGGCTGTAATTGTGTCTGAAATAGCCCTCGTGGAGGAGAGATGCTTCTCTTTAGAGGCAAATCAGGTCGCTTTAATGTATTCCCTGTGGAGTAGGAGATGCCGGGATTATTTCTTTTGTATAGTTTAAAACAATTTAATTCCAAATCCCACTTTCCGGAAAATGGGAAAAGAAAGAGTTGACTTCTTGAAGAAGGCGTGTGTCGCCGCGGGAGGCCGGTGGCAGTTTGGGAGGGGGACATCGGACCCCCTCACCTTGCTTCCCTTTACCTATTTATGATCCCAAGAGCTAACACGCTACCCAACTCCGCAGCAGCCTTCATTACAAGCTGTTGGTCTGCAGGACCGCAATGCATTTATAATTTTTATTGTTATATCTTTTAATTTTATTTTGCTTTCCTTGCTGTCTCGGAGAAGGGAAGATAGGAGTCCATATTTATTACAGAGCAAACGATCTACCTCTGCGAATGTATGTATCAGTTAATTTAATCTCACCAGTTTTATTTAAACTGTTTTTCCTTCCTTTCTTTACTTCCCTCCTCCTATCTCCCCCCTTTTCCTCCTCCTCTTGGTGCAAGGTGATCAGTTTGTTTAAAAAAAAAAAAAAAAGCTGGAAAGTAAAACTATCCCGTGCCTTTTATAATCTGTATTGAAAAGGCTTTTTCTGGTTGCTACGGAATCGCTCTGCCTTTCACTGCTTACGCCTGTGTGCCTCCTGTGGCCCCCCGTCTGATTGACATTTACAAATTACCAAGCTGAGAGTGTTCAATCTTTGACCCGTGTGTTTCTATTCAGCAATGAGTGAGATTTGCAAGCATTTTGTCATATAATTACTGCAAATCCCTTGAAAATTTCCACAACAACGCCTAGATGAATGGTAATTTGTGCAGACAGCCACTGATGCCTTTACAATACACTAAGATGCAAAACAGTCTAATTTTTTTTTTTTTTACCCTAAGATTTCTGGGGGGAAAAATGTTCTGCGTGTGAGTGTGTTGTAAAATATTTGGATTGTTAGATTTATTTGCTTACACAGCCTATATTTGTGCTGATTTTATTGTATTGACTGTATGCATTTTTTTCCTCCCATTCTACAGTTTTATTGTGCGTTGGTCATATGCATACATCACCCGCATTGTTCTCCGGGAAATTTATTCCACCTTTCAGCATGCTCTTGATAGGACTTATTGCATTACTAGTTAAGTGCTGAGATTTGCTACTACAAAGATTTGAAACAGCCCCTTGTAATGTTTATTTGCCAGACATGGCTGAGATCATATGTTTTCATAACACTTGGAGTACCTCTGCATTTCAGCAGCTGGCAGGGTTGGTCCGCTCAGGGTTTGGTCTTGCAGGATGGACAGGGTGCCTCTCCAAATCGGGTAGCCGAGGGGGAGAGCATCAAAGACCCAGAAGGAGGTGGATGTCCAACACCTGTTGAAATAATCATAAATATTTATTCATGGCTTACCTATATATATCAGTATGATTGCACAGGCATCCGCGTACACCTACACGTGTTGGGCAAACACATCCAGCCATCGGCATTTCACAAATAGTGGCAAAACTGCGTGAAGCGTGACGCTCCCCGGAGCTGCGACCTTCCCTGCCTGTGGGATGCGGCACTTCCCTGGGGAAGAGCTGCCAGGCAACGCCGGGGCCACCGATGGGCGCAGAACCAGCGCCTGCGAGCTTCCACCCCATGCAAACGCCGTGCCGCAGCGTGCCAGTGAGGGGTGTGCTGACAAGCCCTTGCCAGGGAGAAGACACTAGAGTTGTGTCTAACCTGGAATGAAGGATTTAGACCCTGGCAGTGGGAATTCTGGATTTGTGATCTGTGTTTTCAAATAAGCAATTTTTGCCAACAATGTTTTGATGGAGTTTAATAAGTATTTGCCTTTTAAGCAATGCTTTCAATTAATTCAAATCACCTTTTCAGAATTTCCCTACACTGATACATGTATATATTTATATTTATATATACACATGCTCGTGGTGCCACGGCAGTGGGAGCCTTCGCAGGCTTCAGCTCTTACAGGGAACTGTGCTTGCTACCCAGCATGAGAATCGTGATATATGTTTTGTTGTCATTTGTTAAAAACAAAACAGCCTGGCAAGAATCATAATAACCAAATTGTGTTTTGGTATTGCTTTTGTTTTCTGTCTTCTAACTGGGCAAGGGCAGAAACCTCTGCTGTTTGTGGTTTATTTAATGCTGGGGTCGTTGTGCCCGTTATTGGTGCCGTTGCCTGGCCAGTTTTTCTGGAGGGTACAAAACCAGCCGTGTTTGCTGGGAAGGTGAGCAGAAATACGGGAGGGCTGATGGGGGATGAATCATGGTCTTGAGAACCATTGCTGGAGCAGGAGGTTTCTGAAACGTGCAGCCGCACGCAGGACCCCCTCTCCCCGGGGCAGAAGGACGCTCGGGGTGAGGCTGGTTCGGGCGCTCGAGCTGGGCTGGCACACGGCAGTGCCAGGGAGCAGCGGCGGCAGCACGGGGTGGCTCGTCCTCCCCCAGCCAGCGCTCGTGGAGAGCATTTTGATACCTGCGATGAAAAACCCCTTAAAAGTCCCACGCATTATTATTTATTATTACTGTAGTGTTCTCGCCAAGTCAGCCTTGACTGCACTGCAGTATTTTCCCTTTGCTGAGGAATTTCCTCTCTTGCCTTCGCAAGTGATTATCCTGAACCACAGCGAGCAGCAGTAAAGCACAGATTTTAAGCTCTGGGATCCGTAAGTGCGCGGCTGCTTGTGCAAAACCAGGTCTGCATGTACAGCTGCTGGGTCTGGAGGTATTTTCTTTGGCCACTTTTAAATTCTGTGTCCCAGTGAACTGTGAGCAGGCTCGCTCTCGGCTTCTGGGAACCCAGCAATGGGGAAAAAAGGGTTGGGATGGCAAGAGACTCTTACGATATAACTCGCAAAGTATTGTCCGTCTCGAGCTGTTTTGCAAGAGCGTGGCGAGCGACGTGCGCCGTGTCACCGTGACGGATCGGAGGAAGAGTTCAGTGACTGCAGCGTCTGAACAAACCGCTCTTGTCATTAGGTTGGAAATGTAATCTCTGCAGAAGAAGAGGCTATGGTAGACTTAGCAAGATCTGTTCACGTTATGGGAATTTAATGCACCTGGTAGAAACTAACTGCAGGTCATCAGTTTTTATTGGCATAGTGCAGACATGCAGTGTGATGAACTGGTCTGGCAAAACATTAACAAAGATAAAAAAAATAATCCTAGATCGGGTTTTGTAGTGGGTATCATTGAAATCAGAGCAAATACTACTCTTCACATACTTGTCTGTTCATTCCCTGTAATTTCTGCTGCTGTGCTGCTGATGTAGATGGTCTTTTATACACAGTTCGCAGATAAATTTTTGTCTGACACATATCTAGAACTTATATAGTCACCTGCTAATTTAAACCAATTTGCCCTAGGTGATGGGTGAATACACTTGAAAATTAAATGGGTCTGATTTAAGCATCCCTTCTCTGAAGCCAAAGATTATATAATTAAATTAAAAGAAAATGTGTTTTATAATAAACTGTATTTCCTCTTGGCAAAATCCAATTTTGAAACAAGATTGTAATATCATATCTAAAAATGTTTTCCCATGGGTATTACCAGTCTATTTCATTTAATTGTTTTCACCCATCATATTATGAGCTTTCAAAGTAGTGAAATGAGTGTGGTTTTTACAAAGAACAAGGGAGGAAATGGCAGGGAGAGGGAAGGCTGGCTCCTTTCCCAGGAGAACCTCCTGGAAGACCAGGGGTGGACACCTCCCTGCCTGCCCCAGGCTTTCGGCTCCTCACCCCGGGGTAGTGGCAGGCGATGCCGTGGCCGGTGCAGGCGGTGCTGTGGCCGGTACAGACGGGCTGTTTGCTCAGGTCGGATCCCAATGGCCGTGAAGCTCTTTGGATAAACCTGGGTTTCGGGGACCTCTGACTGGCCCTTGGCGTCTCAAGTTTTCCTTCTCCGGTGAAGGTCTGGTGTGGGAAGAAACTCAATGAGCCGTACTGTAAAGATTTTGCACTTAAGCAGAAAATATTTAACACTTTGTGTCTGAGCTGCTGGGAGCACTTCTTCCCCAGTGTGGCCGTTCACATCGATGCACAGGGGTTCAGTAACGCTGGGGGTTTCGCTGGGCGTTCCCCAGCACATGGATGAGCAGGATCAGGCCCCCAGGGTGAAAGGGACCTGATGGAGGACCGGCAGCTCTTTGGGGTGGGATCCCTGCAGGTACCGCAGCCATCCTGCCGTCCCACCAAGTGCTCAAACCCTGGGTGAGGGGAAACGCCACATAAATGTAGGGTACGCTGCAAGTGAAATATGAGCCAATTCCACCTTTAATTAATATGCCCATTTTCTTCTGTGTACATTTATCTGTTCATCTATTGTTCCAGCATGCCGACAGCACAGCAAAGGGGGATGGGTACCGCTTTCAGTCTTGCACAACTAATTGACGCGGCCGATGATAATTTGAAGCCAAGGCGACAGCAGCTTCGACGCGTCCAACTCTGCATTGATTTGGCAAACTTTGGCAAAATGCTTCAACAAAACAGTAAGAAAAACTTGAGGTCCCCATGGCACGTCTGCTGCCCTGCTCCTGGCGAATCCTGATGGTGCTGCCGGCTTTGCTCTGTGGAGGGGCTGGGAGGTGCCGAGAGATGGGGCCAGAGAGCAGCATCTCGGTGTCTCCATTCCTCGCGGGTCCCTGATGGACCCATTTATTTCCTAGATGGGAATGGGCCTATTTATTATAACCAGCGATACGTTAATCACGGGCAGAGGAGTCAGAAACGGGTCCAGCGATGATAAGCAAAAGTGTGTCTGCGTGAGAGCTCGGCACGAATCCTGGCCCGCTCTCGCTGTGAAGGCAAGCGCCCTTCCACTCCGAGAATGCTCACAGGTGTCCTCACCTCCCTCATCCCACATCTCTCCTTTTTTTTCTTTAGGAAACCCTGATTCTGTTTTTACATCTGGCTTTTTTTGGGGGGTGCTTGACAGCATGGGGCGTTTCTCGTGGGGAGGCATCCCCAGGTGCCCTGAGGTGGGCAGGTTCAGTAGCAGCCATGGGGTTTGCTTGGCAGCTTTGAATATCCCCACCACTTTAGGCAGGACCATGAGGTACAATTGCCCTTTTCTTCTGCATCTTCTCCCCATCAAACAAATTGGCTTTTCCACTGTAAAAACTTCCCAGGACTCATTGGTTTTTCGATGCCGGGGGTTGCACAGTTCCCCCGAAGCTCAGGGACCGCATCGAATCAGTGCTGTCTGCTTGGCGATGTCCTGGGTGTCCACCGTGATCTGGAGCTCCCCAAAATTAAAGCCACGTTCAGGAGCACGGAGGGAGCTGCGCTGAGCGGCGCGGGGCTTCCTGGGGTCTGCAGCACTCGGCGGCCTCATTAAATCCTTCAGAGCCTTTATCAGGGACAAAAACGTCGACTTTCTGGGAAAACGTTGATTAAAGCAACAGCGAGCAGGAGTTGAAAGGCTAATATTATCAGTTTTAGCTCGCTGGGATGGTGTTTGCCTGAGGTAAAACAATCTTGCAGCGGAGAGCGGTGATAAGTGATGCTGCGCCTGAGCCAGCCGGGCTGTATGAGGACGTGGTGCGGGGACCCGGGGGCATCAGGCTGCGGAGGGGGAAGGACGAGGGTATTTAGATGGGAAGCGTTTTCTGCAGGCGTTCGACTGCTGTCAGCCATTTTAGGTTTCTGAATCCTATTTCCCTGGTGCTTCCAAGAGAAGCTTTTGGGGGAGTCCCCAGCTAAAACTCAAATTTGCATTTAAATGGAGATTTATTTTTTTTTTAATGAGCAGGATGCATGGGAGACTAAGACTATTAGGTTTCCTTGTGGGAGAGTGCAGAATTCTCTCACCTTTTACATCCCACCCCCTCCCCAACCCCTTTAATGCACACTTTAAATTAGACATTAAAAAAAGGAATAGTGCGTCTTTAAGGAGAATATAATCATAAACAAATAAGTCTCGTTGCCCTTGCAGCAGAACTAATCTTCCTTCAGCTGAGCTGTGATATAGATCAGTAACAAGAGCCACGCGCAGGGGGTTCCTTTGAAATGCATAATACCTCCTCGTATAAATTGGAGTTGGTGTGATGGAGCTGTGAGATGACATATTGTGGCATGACCCCTCTCTACTGATTGTGGGTGAACCCTGCAAAGGTAAATCTAACACGGCGCACACATCAGACAATTTCATTTTCATCACCCAGGGACAAAAACATAGCAACAGAATCTTTTCAAATGATAATCTGCATGCTGGGTGGAATATTTTCCCTTCCTGCCTTCCTTTTTTTTTTTTTTTGCATGTTCAATTCATGATGTAGGTGAAAGGAATTATAAATTGCTTCCAAAGTTCATTCATTCCCTTCTTCTCATTCTTCCCTTTCTTTTCCTCTTTCTCCTTTTGCTTTTGTTCTCTCTCCCTCTCTCTTCCTCCCTTTCTCTTGCCTTTGTCTCCTTCCCTTTCACTTTTTTCATCTCTCTCTCTTTCTCGCTCTCTCTTTCTCATTTTTATTTTTTCTCTTCTTTCTCTTTTTTCTCTATCTTTTTTTCCTCTTTTTAACCTTTTCTTCTCTCTCTTTTTCTCCCTCCACCCTTTTTCTCTTCCTTTATCTTTTTTCCCTCTTCTTTCTCTTTTTCTTCTTTCTCCATCTAAAAGTTTGACTGTGTGTGTAACTGATTCATTCTTCTCATCCCCTCAGGGACATTCCAGTAATAATGATTTATAGGAGTGCAAAAATCTATGCTCTTGCTGTTACCAACTAATATCCCTCCTACCCTCCAAAAAGGGAGTTTTCTTGTAGAAGATCTCTCCGTACGAAATCTTCTCCCCTGCTCCTCTCCACTCCCCGCTTCGCCTTCCTGTGCTTTTCCGTTCAAGTATTAGGAGTAATCAGCCGGTTTGCATCATGCTGACCAGGAATATATTGTCCTGCAACACCATATCTCATCTAGAACTAGTTACAATTGACTAAAATGATGCTATAGCTGTTCTTTGTTCTTGTCTCCAGCGGTTTTGTGTTAGGCTCTATTCTTCTGAGGCTAAGAACGGTTTAGAAAAATCCCCTTTAATGTGATATCTCCAATTTACCAAAAACTATTCTCCCCCACAAATCAAGATGTGTTTGCAAACCATACGCAGCTGCCAGGTGAAATGTGAATTGTCAGTCCCCATCCAAGATGGTTTGCATAAACCCGGTGGCTTCGTAGTGACGGTGGCTCTGCTGCCTTTGCCGGGGCTGTGCCGTGCCGGTGCCGCGGGGCCGGTGCTGGTGCACACCTTGCTGGGGCTGCGGCAGCTCTGGCGCTCAGCAGCCCCAGAGACATTGCCTCCGGCAGGCACAGCCCGCTGCGCTCCTGTGGCAAATCATCGTGTTCAATATCAAAACAGCCAAATAAATTATACCGAGCGGTATGTCCCAGGACTCTGCTCTGAAGGCAGAGGAGAGCTGAAAAGCCAGGCTCAGAAGTGACCTACAAAGCCCTAGCGAAGAGATGCCAGTCCTGGCACAGAGTCCTCTTGTCCGGCCACTTTTACTGCTATTATTTTTATTAATTAATTGCTCTGTTCATCAACATGCTGGCAGTGCCTCGGGCTGGCTCTCTGGACGTGGCTGCAGTGCTCTGGGCCCTCCTCTCCTCCACACAGTAACCGTAAGTTGTGGGGGACGTTTCTGTGGGGACCGTTGACGTCTCTCGTCTTCGCCCTGTGGGATAATTGCTGGCACAGGCTGAGCAGTTTTGGGGGTGGCACAGGGTGGGCATCGCAGAGCAGAGGTTGCCCCTGGGTGTCCGTTTGCCTTCCCGCACTGTCCATCCCCATCTGCTTGGCTGCAGGACAGCCCCGGAGGGAGCAGGGCAGGGACCTGGGCGCTCGGTACCCTCGCAGCTATGGCATGGCTTTGGGACAGCCCCATTACTTGTCCGTGCCTCAGTTTCCTCATTGCTATAGTATACCCCTGAGATATCTTCAATTTAATTTATGAAGTGATATGAAGAGCTTAGTGATCTCAGAAGTCGCAAGCTCTTACCCCCTTGAGAAGGAGTTTTGCAGGCACAGGGAGACACCAGCCCCACTTGGAAAGGAAAAACAGACGGAGCACGTAGATTTTCGGTGCACTTCGCATAACCGTGCTCACAATTAAATAACCCCACCCCAGCCGGCACCGCCAGAGCACGGGGCGCAGCGGGAAGGCTTATATCTGCTCACAGATTAGGGCCATCATGGGCCCGTAATCCCGTCACTGCCTCCTCATCCCTGATGCCAAGTGACACAGCTATTGTACACGTAAGGGAGTGACACAGAGATGAGTTTGTCGGTTCCACCTAGTGTGATTGCCATTTTCTCCTCGCAGAGGAGAGGAATGAAATTGAAGGAGAAAAGGTCAGAAAGCCCTGGTCATCCTCTCCCCTTCTCCCAAATCACTTGTTCCTCTGGATGGAAACGAGAAATGACAGGTTCCTGTGCCACTTGGGATGCAGGCAGCCCAGAGTAAAACAAAAAGGAAAGCTGGTTGGAGTAGGGGTGGAGAGCAATGAATGTAGCCTGTTAATAATGCATTTCAGAGGCACGGGATCCTGGTTATTGTTCGTGGCATCTGCTAACACCAAAGTGACAGTGACAAGTTCTTTGATTAGAAAGAGGTCCCCACCACCTCCTCCCTCCCACCCCTGCAGAAGGGTTTGTGGAAAACACCACCCTCTGCCTAAAATCCCTGCTGAATGCTGCTGCAGGGGGGGTGTGTGTGTTCAGTTGGGGAAATGGCTTTTTTTTGGTCTTCTGTTTCCACTTTGGTGCAGAAATGTCTCAGCTCAGGTCCAGGAGAATCTCTGCCTGAAAGGACTTTTTGCTGTTTTTTGGTTTTCTCTTTCTTTTCCTCATTCCTCACAAATTTTTCAAAGGAGGAACCATAATGATACCATCTATCCTCCTCATAATTTCAGTGCAAATCGGCACACACCTTTTAAACCTCAGGGCATGGGTTAACAATTGAAAGCAAACGCAATTGGTGGCAGCATCCCTGAGTAGCCATTGACCCTACTTTGGGCAACCTCTGCTGCCCAGGTGGCTGGCGTTGGGATGGGGCTGGGAGCTGTGCGAGGGAGGCGGCGAGCGCCAACGGGTCGTGTTTTCTCAGGTGGAGAATTAATTTTGGTGGTGTTTGTGTCACTGGTGGTTATTTGCTTTAATTGTTGGACAATTGTTTGTTCTGTCTACACATATTTTGAGAAGATTGTACAAGAGGAGTGCTGGTGCAGGCAATGGAAACTCCTGGGAAACAAGTAGCTGCACCCACAGCGGAGGATGCTTGGGAGGTGTGGGTCGAGGCAGCATTCGTGTCTTCCTGCCTAAAAACCATCCTGCCCAGTTCTTTGTATTGGCTCCCCTGAAGTTACCCCTTCTGTAAAGAGCGCCTTACTGAAGTGCTTTCCATGAGAAGTGTAATCAGCTTGGTCTGTTTTGCACCATTAAGTGTTTTTTCTATTTTTATGCAAACATGAAAATCCTCATTTGATCCTTCTTAAAAAATATTATTTTACAACCAAGCACTTTTATTTGGGTTTCAGGGAGAAAGCGCTGCCCTGAGAAGGCCAGAGGGCTTCACCATCGGCAGGAACCTGTACCGGCAGCCCGAATCCCGCAGCGATGCTGATGTGAGCCGATGTCCATAGGGGTGCTGCGGAGCACACGTGTGTGTGGAGGGATGCAGTGTGCGGAGCCCCGTCACGAGTGCTGGCAGGGCAAGGGGGGCGATCGGGTGTTTCATGGGCAGCCCTGGTGCAGGGAGCACTGGGGCTGCTTTGCAGGTGCTGAGCCTCTTTGGTATTCGACTTCCAGGGACAAAATGGAAATAGTAATGCTCAGAGCGTTGGTACATGCAGGCTTGTTCATAAGATCCTGCCTGTACCGTGGGTAGAGGGGCTGGCTGGAAACCCCAGCCCAAAGCAGGCTGTTTTTCGTTTGAGGTTGGAGAACAAATGCAGAGCTCTTCAGCCACGGAAAGACAACCTGAAGTGGAGGAGGTGAGACCCACCATTTGTCACAGATCTGCGGGACCTTGTAGCAAAACAGGATGGGGAAGGAGATGACGACAGGTAGGGAAGTTGAGAAGAAGTGGCTGTGGGACTGTGTCTGTTCAGGCAAGTGAGATAACCCAGCTCTCTAATGCCTTGCCCAGCTGCAAAGCTATCCAGAAAATTATCTTCTTTTCATCATATTTTTACTTACAACTTTCCCCCAAGCCCCTCTGGGACGTTTTTAATGGGCTGCATGGGATTTTTTTGCTTTCTGTTTGTTGAAGAAAGAAACTTTTTCACAGGAAACATGGAGAAAAAACCCTACTTTTTTCTGGTGGAAAAATAAGTGCCAGTTTTGTTCATCTCTATTTCTGTGTAAATGGGGTTGTTAAAAAGAGAGACTGTGCCTGGGGTGTGCAGAATCTTACCTGTCTCATAGACAAAAAACATCATGACCGACAGCATGAATTCAATGATTTTACTGCATTCTGAGTTGGAAAGGAAAATGCAGAAATAAAAGAAAGAGAAATGCACGTGGAAATTGTTTTAGCACGATTGTTATTTTTCCTGAGAGCTGAAATCAGCAGACATCTGGGCTGGAAGGACGCGGGTTCGCAGGCGGCAAGCTGGGCTAAAATACCCACAGATATAAGTAATAAAACCTGTGTTATGTTTAGAAGCACAGCATAAAAAGTTATCAGCAACAAACCAAGGGACAGGCTCCCTCTCCTCGGTGGTGTTGTCCAGACCTCCTCAGTGGGGCACCTGAGCCCGGGCAGGTTTGGGGTTTGCTTTCGTGGCT
The DNA here is from genome assembly GCF_965638725.1 of Aptenodytes patagonicus. NCBI lineage: Eukaryota > Metazoa > Chordata > Aves > Sphenisciformes > Spheniscidae > Aptenodytes > Aptenodytes patagonicus. The sequence continues at coordinate 11,121,617 of NC_134965.1, forward strand.
CAGCTGCAGGCGGGCAGAGGCTGTCAGCTTGAGTGGGTTTGCAGAGGAGACTGATACCAGGCGCTGGGAGAGGCCATGGGATGGTTCTGCTTTGAGTTCATTTGCTGAATACTTGATTTCTCCCCTTTCTTCCAAGATCAGAAGACGTAGCAGCTGGAGGGGTCTTCTGTAGGTGTTTCTACCTGGTCTTAAATAAAATGAAAGAAGAGGCAACAGCAAATATAATTCAGATTGGATGTAAGAAAAACACTTTTTTAATGATGGTGACTAAGCACTGGAAGAGGCACCCAGAGGTGTGAAGGAATCTCCATCCTTGGAGAGTTTTAAAATTCATCTGAAGAAGACCTTAAGCAGCCAGATCATCCTTGAAGTCAGTGACTTTCTGCAGGAGCACAGTGAAGCTCTCCCTTACTTTCCTCATCTGCTGCCCCCTCACCTGTCTGTGCAGGAGATCAGGGTTTGGAAGGTGATTTACAGCTGCACAATTTGGCAGAGAGCGCTACTAACGCGTAACTGTGTTAAAGCCACTCGTGGGAAGCCACCTCGGCTGCAATGCAGATTTCGGGCTCTTGTGCAGGCAGCCTCGCCGCTGCAGGCAGGATCTGCCACCCAGCACCTCCACACGCTTGCCATCCACCTCACACATCAGTGGCACAGTCCTTCCCTTCCTGGCAAGGATGAACAAAGCCCATGGCCAAAGCTCTGTGCTTAGAGCTAAGCATTTGCTCAGGTGTGTTTTTCTCTTTGGGAACAAGATGCCTTCTAGATGCCTTTATTCGATGCCCAGACTTGTTGGTGCTGGTTTCTTGAACAAATCCAGACTAAACCAGAGAAGAGGGGCTGATGACCTGTGGCTGCCCGCAGTCCAAACCCAGCAGAGAACGTGCCTGACCTATCAAAGAGGTCTCCGTGGCAAGTCTGCTCCACAGGCAGGAACTTTTCCAACCGCTGAGCCCTCCTCTCCCTGGGTGCTGCTATCTCCATGCTAAGCTGTACATTATAGATTTTAAGATAAGGTGCTTTTGTTTCCCAGTTCTGTCTGAGTTGCCATTTGAAACTGATATGACAGGCCTAAGGCTAGTATAGAAATTTGTTACAAGTTCGTGTTTTGCAAACGTGTCGCCAAATAGCCTCCCTCCACCTGAGCCTATTTACTCTCTCGGGGATCTATTTTTAAAAGTTATTAGCAGCTTACTGGTTTTCTATCAACCTCAGGTACCAACCTCCCAAAGATACCATTGTACTTTAATAAGCTGCATTTGATAATCCTCAGATAAAGGCACTGGAAGTCGGGGGGGAGGAGAGGGAGAAACTCTTGCACCGATTCATCTCAGGGACATGGGCTAGAAAAGGGTTAAATATACTCATGTTTCTAAATGGCTGAACTACTGTATGTTGTAGTTTTCAACTGCAAATCATCTTTAATAGCAGACATCACGGGATGGCTCATTACATTAAGCTATTTTTCATGCTATCTCCTGTAATATCCTTTAATCCAATGCGTTTCAAATCACCTCAGGCTAAAATAAGAGACATAGCGATGTAATAGCCTAGTGTATTAGTGGGTTAATTGCCCTGTTGTACTCTCTAGTAGATATCTCTGGAATGAGTTCTATATTAATTGTAAATTGCTTAATACATTTAACTCCTTGAGCAGCTTGGTCCTCTGCTATGTCTTTAATGAACAAGAAAAGTTTTGAGTTGTAAATAGTTGTTTTCTCTCAGCCGGCACCACAGGGTGCCTGGCCCTTCCCTGGAGAGCACCAAGCACGCACGTCATCCTCTCGGCACTTAGGAAGAGTCAGCCCTGAGCACTAAAGGGAAATTATTGCTTTTTCCTGGAAGCTGCAAAGTTCTGCTCCAGCCCTGCAGCCTGCAAAGCCACAGAGCCTCGCCTCGCTCGGAGGGTGGTCAGCCGCCAGCTTCTAGGTCAGGATCTGCAGAGGCAGCGGTGCCGGGACGGCGTAGACGCAGTACGTTACACTGTGGCTATCCCCAAACTGGACAATCGGAGATGCTGCGAAGGAAAAAAAAAAAAAGGGAAGGTTTAAATAATACGTAGGATTTCAGGCTCTCGCCTTGCCAGTGCTGTGGCCAGAAAGGGAAGACGAATGAAATGCTCTGCAGCTCTGTCAGAGGATGCAGCAGCGGGTCACAGACACATACTGCTCTCAAAGTATTGTCCATAATGTGCAGTAGCTAGTTTTCTAAAATTACTTTGCAGCACTAGGCAGACATGTCCATAGATTTGCAGTCACTTTTTTGAAGATTGGAACGTAAGTGTCACCGGGCTACTGGAGGGTAATGTCCCTAATTTCTTTGGATTGCTCCCAGTTTGTGTCGGGGAGGTGGAAGAAGTAGCAGGCACGGCGGAGGTTGGAGGGGGTTGTATAATTTGCGGGTGAGACATTCTTTATTAATTTCTTCTGGGACATTCCGGTTTCTAAAAATCCTGGCAAAAATGCTAGTCAATTTAAAGGAAAGGCACAGAGGAGGAATGCTGAAAAACTCCTTGCTTTGAAAATTTAGAAGAAACTCTTTCCTGAAGTGCCACCTATTGCTTAAAACCAGTAGCATCGCAGCAGTGGTGGTAAGGAGACCGCAGGTCAGTGGTTTGAATTTAACCTACGTGACTAAAAGTCCCGTCCACCTGATCTACCTGACCTGAACTGTGCAGCTCAGTCTGTTCCCCAGTGCAATGTGGCCGTGCCGCAGCACACTGACTGTGTTATGGATCTCTTTTCTAAGTCTTATGTCTAAGATAAATATAATACTCATAAAGATGCAATTCAGGAAGCCTTTTATAACACATTTAACTTTAAACATATGCTCAAGTTCCAGTACTTTTAACAGAGCAGCATTTTAATGCTCCTTTCAGCTGAAGTGTTTAACAGAAGAGATGCTTTGCTTTTGGGTTTGTAAGGGGGGGCTCAGGCAGGTCTTTCCCACCCCTGGCCTCCATGAGCACACGGGGTGTCTGATGTAGAGCCTGAGCAGGGAGGTAAAGGGCTGTGCACGTACAATTCCTGCGCTGGGGTGGGAAACAGAGAGTGCAGTGCAGGCTTTCACCCCTGCAAGCTTTCTGGAAGTTTTCCTGACTGTACTTCCACACAGACCTCGGAGGTGGGGACACAGCAGGGCTCCATCTTCTGCATGGAGAGATGTGACGTCACTCGCCACCATCGCATATGGCAGCTCAGAGATTTAAATTCAGATTTTCTGAGCTACCCTGCATTGTCTCTGACTCCTGCATGCACGCACACATGCAGAGTTATTATTATTATTAATACTTGTATAATTCACATAACTTCATATATGATTACTGCATACTAAAACACCCAAGTAGAAATTTCCATTGCTAATTAGAGAATGTTAATACTAAACTCTCATAGATGGAGATTTGTTTGGAAATTAAGCCCCACTAATGCTATTTGTCCTTTGCAGTGAAGCTGTGGAACGGGGGGGACGATGAAGCGGGCTCCGTATGCTCACCCCGGGGAAAGCCGGCAGCGGGCAAGGAGAATGGACTCTTGCTCAGATGAAGTCAACTAGAAATTACCCTGGAAATCAGCATCTCCTTCAGCTGCCTTTGTCACAAACGTAGCAAAACCAAACGGCTGCCTCATTCCAGTGCCATTGAGGCAATTTTTTTTGCTGTAAGGTAACTGTACTGACTTCAGTGGAATTACTTCTGATTTATACCTTGGGAAGTGGGAGAGGAGCCAGACACCCCGGGTAATTCTGCTCTAGCATTGCCTGTACCCATTAACAATTCCTCGCATTTACATGAATAGTTAGTTTGGGCTAAAAGAGATATCATCCCTCTGTTTTAAAACATCATGCAAAGATATTTGTGAGACAATCTGAATGAAAATTTCGTAACTTGTAGAGGAAAAATTCTGTGAAACTAGGGAGCCAGTTGTTCTTTGAAGGAAAGACACAAAGTGCTTAGACTGCTGGAAAAAAATATCCATCAAGTAATTCTCTATCTATAAAATAGGTGGTAATGCAATCTGAGCTTAATTTTGATGACACACTGTACTTCATAACAGTGACAACACCTTAAAAAATGTAATGAAAGGGCCTGATTTATTACTGAAATAATCCATTTAGCACTCCAATAAATAAAGGGAGAAAATACAACCAATGTTTCGGCAGAAGGGAAAAAAAAAAGAGAGAGAAAAATTGCAATGCATAGCAGTTTTCTGTAAATGCATCCGGAGACTGTGGCCACATGTTTTGGGGTTGATTATTTTTCTGAAGACAAACATAAATTCAAAGTTAGATTTGAGATTTAGGCCTGATGTCCACTCTGCATTTTGATGTACCTTTAAAACAGCAGCCCTGTGACTTGGTAACACAAGGACTGGTTCTGACTGACAAGGGGGAGGAGAAGGGGAGGAGAAAATGCTAACTTACTGCCTTACAAATATTTGACTTTGAATATGCTCTCGTAGCCATTATTAAGTGCAAAGCAAACATATTTTCCCCTCATGCCAAATTTGTTTTAATAACATGACGTTACTTCTGCAAATGTCAGCTCCAGCCTCTCTCTCACCATTTCAGAAGCACTTGGCCCACAGTGAAGACTGGCGGGTTTTATACTCCCTCTACATCACTTCTATTAATCTGTTTAATATGCTACAGGACCTGGCAGTGGCAATGACAGTAAAAGCAATAAAATCCTCACATGGCAGATGTTTGTATTCACGTACAGTGTCATGCTGGAGAGAGGAGCTGCCATTTCTCTATAGATGAAGAAAAACCTTCCAACGCAGGAACAGTCGTCCAGCAGAATGAGTTGACTGAGGAGGGTGCTGGACTCTGAATCCAGAAGTTTTAAGGCCACTGTGAGGAAGGATGCAGAAAGGATGTGAGCATGGCTCTGCAGGGCCTGCTGCTTTCAACGAGGAATGTTATTAGTGGTGACAGATGTGGTAAAGGGGTTCTCCTGCACGTCCCCAGCATCGTGGACAACATAAAGCCACGGATCAGTAACATCCTCTTTCTTCTCACTACGCTAGGGGCCAGACCGAGAGGCATTGGCTGAACCTCGGCACGTATGAGAACATGTCGTGTCCCCATCTCCTAGCCCAGGTCTCTTGGTTTTTGCATCAGCCAGTGCTGCACGCCATTTCTGCCATCATTAAATGGAATGGGAAGTGCCATGGATGAAAAAATTAGGGGAGAAAAAGCAGCAATCTGCTGCCATGTGGGCCTTTTTGGCGGGATATTTCGCTGTGTGGCCTCGGCGCATCCTCCGTTGGTGGCTTCGTCCCTTGCGCCCGCGCCTCGGGCGGCTGAGGCTGGAGGAATGGCTCCGGCGCCTGCGTCCCACTGCACCCTGCCCGGCCCTAATTGGCCTGTTTGTTTTGCAATAAGTGATTCCTGCCTGTCTTGGGGTGGATTGTTTTTCACACCATTAAATGAAGTTCTGCTGTATTGATCCCTGTTTTTCCAATTTGACGCCTGAAAAGTGATGAAGACATTTTCTTGTTTTCTCATGTACTTTTGCCTCAGTTCATTTAGGTGACCTGTCTTTAGTTCCTTGCTCTGCTCGCTGTAATTGCTTCTTCAGAGTAATGCTACACCGTAAGTGCGGTACTGCAGCCGGGGTATGTTTTTATGGAAGGATGAAGGAGGGCGAGGTTGAAGTCATCAACCAATATTAACTGTGGAAGATTTGTCACAAATGACATCTCAATAGCAGTGTCTCAGTGTCTCCTGCTGGAGCCTCAGTAAAATAGTGCAGAGGATGAGGGCAGGACCATGGGACAGCTTTGTCTCTTCGGGCTGCTTAATATTTTGCTTAAGAGATGGAAACATTGTAGAACATTATTTTTCTTAGGGCACAGATATCGTCATTTGCGTCCTCTTTACCTTTGTGAAAAATCTAAATACTTGAATGTTTGCATTAGATTTTGCCAAGGATCTATTTTTGTTTAGCACTAACGTAAGGGGTGGATTTTTTCCAGAAGAGATCGATAGAGCGGGTGCTGAACTTAAATTTAAGTGGCAAGTTTAATTAAGGAGGGAGCGATGGTTGCTCCGATGCAGCCTCACTTGCAATTAATTAAAGTATGAGGTCTAAACCGAGCCCATACACACAGAGAAGTCTTCTGGTAGCTTCAGTAGGCTCCAGACTTGCAGACTTTGCTGATGGAAACCAGCAGAAGTGCAGTGAAGCCTGGGGAAAACATGGGAGGTTGGGATTGTTGCCTGTATCCCTGAGCTGTCCCACTGAGCCTGGCGCAGCCTGGGATGCCCCAGCTGCTGAGGGTGGGAATGCAGTACCACTCTGCTGGTTTGCCTCAACGTGTAGGTAGGGACCAAATTTAAAGTTTGACTTACTGAGTGTTTCATAGCAGCATCTTGGGTACGTCTGTACCCACACAGGCTGCCTTCCATTGTGCTCATGTCACTCTGAAGTGAGGCAGGGATTCCCAAGACTACGATGCTCCAGAAGATTTTTACTCCCAGTCTTTTCTGGTATTTTTGCTCCCTAGCTCACAGGGAGACACATAAAACATCCTTGTTTTAAGGAACTTGTTGTTGCTTTGATTTCTTATGGAAGTGGATTTTGGTGGCTTTGCAATACATGGTGGAGTGTGGCACTTGATTTTGCTTTTCATTACAGGAAGGGAGTAAAGCAAGTGCTAATAAAGAGGCAGAATCAGCAACTCCTGTGCAAGGCTGGGGGAATGTGCCCCACCTCTGAGATGCTTCCCGAGGGAGCTCAGCCCTCCCTCCTTCCTTCCCTGCTGTGATGTTGCTTATTAAAGCAGCAGGGGGGGTCTGTGAACGCCCAGAGCCAAGCACAGTCCAGGGAAGCTCAGGTATCGGCAGTATGAATTTATTCCCTGATCCTGGAAATAATCCTGTCAAGAGCAAGTGGCCTGGAGGAGGGTCTGGAGTCTGCAGGCGTCTGGGGTGCGGGAAGGCAGCCGTGCGCAGGGGGCTTTGCAGGATCAGGGCACTAGGGGCTGATCTCAGCACACACTTGTTAGGAAGATGATTAATCTATTTATTTTGCATTACTGCTATTATTATTATGCACATAAGCCTGAATTATGTAAGAACTTTACTGCACAAATTGTGTTTGCTTGCTGCGAGCACAAAATAAAGAGGAAAATTCTTTCCTTTGAATATCTTCTGATCTAAACAGGTGGGAAGTGCTGAGAGAGGGGGCTTTGGGGGGCAGGATCTGTCTTTTGTGCTCTCGGCATCTACTATCATGAGGTCCCTGCTCCTAACTGGCCTTCCAAAGTGTTATCACAATACCAAGTAATATATAATATAGACAAGGGATAGGGAAAGGGATGCAGTAGAAAAATCAACTTGTGCCAATGTATTTTTCTAAGAATAGCAACAAAAATCCAATGTGCATGAGAACATGGTGCCATATAGTCATCTGGGGGCAGAGCTGGGAAATAATGTCCACTGGATCTGATTGGCATGATACATTTCAAAAGGGTAACTGCACTAGACAGTGTAAACATCAGAAAAATCCATGAACAAGGAGGGTTTAATAATTTCTTTCTTTCCCCTCCAAATGTAAAATCCTTGGAAAAAGGCTAAAAATTAGGAGAGGGGGTAATTTGCAGAAATGGGTGATCTGTTCATCACCTAAGCGATAGGAGAGGATTTCTTTTTTAAAAATTTTTTATTGTAAACTACCTTATGACAATTGGTGATAAAAGAGCTGAGCCTTTCAAAAATCCATTTTAATAAAACACCGTATGACCTCATAGATATGCATAGGATTTAGAAATAACATGGATTTTAATGAAGGTACTTGAAAGGTATGGTACCATATTGCAATTTTATGGAAGATCTTAGATTAATGAAATTAAACGTGAACTGCATTGTTTAGATGATGAACTTAAGGTCATATCTGCAGCATTTGAAAGAGAAACCTTGAGTGGAGGGTGTAGAATCATTGATTTAGACCCTGGTAGACAGCTGAATAGCAAGCATTGAAGCATGAAGGTAAATTCCCATATTTCATTGTTAGAAGGTTAGCTGGTGGCTGCCAGCTTTTCAGTGATAATCACCAACCAATTCCACCCTGTTTCAAAAAAGATTTTGCCTTTGTGTGCTAAGACACTTTTAAAAACCATTACTGTTCAAAGCAGGGGCACACTGTTTAAAGAGAAGCTATTTCTGCAAAATACAGGATGGCAATGGGTTGATACTGTCCTTGGATAGTGATGCTATTAAGTTCATTAGGATCATCATCCATTTAAAATGCTTATAAGGAGAATTGAGACTGTTTGCTGGAGACGCCAGAGGCACCTCCTACTGCAAGTCACAACTACATGTCATCCGTAATTAGCTCTTTTGCTTCCTTAAGATTTTTTTATAAGACAATGGCCCTTTCAGGTGTAAGTACTGTTTTCCTCCCCAGACACACAGCACATGCGCACACACAGAGGGAATAAATGCATGCACATGCACGTGTGTTAAACTAATAGACATGAATTTGTACAACAGGAAAATTGCAAGGAATGAAATCCTCAGGCCTTAAGAATAAGTGATAATAGAATGATACTGCCAATTACTGCTCGAGAACAGTGTCGTCACAGGGAACAGCTCATGGAGATGGAAGGATGAGGGGCGGAGAAAAGATTCCCTTTTGACAGTTTGCTGTTAAAGGGAATTTGTCAAGGATGTTAAAATTAGATCTAACTGGGCCAGATCCTCAGATGACATAAATCAGCCTGTAGACTTCAAACCATGATCTGGTCATGTACTCCTCTTTGTTCTTTCTTCATCTTTATTATCTGCATCATAACACTGCCTGAAAGCTGCAATGATGCTTTAAGCTCCATTGTCTTAGTGCTGTACAAATGCAGTGAGAGAAGGTATTTCCATGCTTTCGTCTGCTCTGCGCAGTCTTTTATTGCTTAAAACATCCACACATTTTACAAAACCTACTAAGCAAGTGTGGGAGATGGGGACCTTGTCTAGACTAGGATTTAGGCTGCGATGTTAGTATCAGTTAGACAATCTGTGTGGACTGACCTGTTTTCAGTGTGGGTAAGATGAGCTGCTTTCCACAATGGCAAAGTGATCGAGTTGCCTTTAATGAGTGCTGTTGCATACCAGAGTGAGAACACTGAAACGGGAACCCACCATCCTGCATCCAGCCCTGCTGATTAGAAATATAGTAATACTTAAAAGGAGCATTTATCTTCCAGAGTGGTCTGCTAGGGTGCGGGAGTCTAGCTGGGTACCAGAGAGGGCAAACCTGAAAAAGACGCTCTCAGATGGGAAAAGATCCCGTACTTCCATGTATGTTCTCTTCCAGCCCAAATATTTGGCAAGCAGAGCAAAACTCTGCCACATCATGAAAACTGTCTGAAAGCTGCCAGTAAGGAAATTAAAGAAGAAATAGTGTTAGGTAATGGTCATAAATGCATTATGGTCACTCCTTTCAGTAGAAACTTCCTTGTTTTCTCCCCGGTGTACACCACAAACAGCTTGCACATGATTTATTTGTGTGTGTTTGGGGAGGAGAGGCAAAGGGAATAAAGTCTTAGCCATTAGACATCTAAAAAGGCAGTTAGGAGATTTAGAGACATGATGCTTATTAAAATAAATGGAAGCTGTGTGTCTAAATCCCCTGGTCATCCTTGAAAACCTTGTACCTAATATTTATCTTGCAGTCACTTCCAAATGGGGCATGGCATATCCCATCTCTAGTGTGTATCTAAGTGCAACTGGACAGTAAAACCAGGATCACACAGGGGCCAAGCCCAGCTCTATGCCATATACTGCTTAATGTTCTGAGTAAGGAGAGAGCGTAATGGTACGAAGCTTTGAAATGGTACAGAGCATTTTCTGGGAAACTATAGAAAAAAGTCCAAGTCCCACAGAAGTTAAGAGAACATGGGACCCCTCTCCCATTTCCAGAGGTTTCTGGTATGTGCAGCTCTTGGCATCAGACTAGCCCTGCTGCGTCCAGTTCTGTGGAGCTGATTTGCTGAGCTTTTAATAGATTCATAACTTTCCATCCTGTTGTAAATCTTCCAACAAATATTTTTTAATTTTTAAAAGAAACTATTGGCATTGGTCACTTCAGAAATGCTGACCCATTAAGTCTAAACAGGGAAGTTAGGGCATGTTAAATATCAATTGATTATAAAACCCATATTAATTGATGTTTAGCAGCTCCACTAATGGAGAGGAGCTCATTACATAGCAGTTAACCCTCAATGCATATATATTAAATAATCAATTAGTATTTATTTAACATACAATAACCTCCCTATTAGAGCTAAATTAAAAGCCTCTTTATGGAGGCCTTGCAGAAAGCACTGCACTGTGCTAACCTGAAGCCAGGAATTTGCATTAATAGCCTGAATCTTTGTTGCCTGTGGTGCCCCCAAGATGATTTTAACATATTAAGTGAAAGACTAGAGGGGTTGTGTTTGTTACAGTCACTTGGCCCTACTAAGAGGGACTCAGCCCCTGAGTTATATGACAGAGTATGAAAAAAGTGTAGTTCAGGTAAGTATTTGTTAAACAGAGCTGTAGCAAAAATAAACAAAGTTCTCCCAGTTCTCCTGCAGCACAACGTGTTCTATAGGCAGATCCCGCTCCTGAGGAAGGCCAAGCTGAGAGGAAAGATGGGAAGAAGATAAAGTCTGAATTTCTCCTTCGAAGACAGATGGAAAAGGTTGCGCTGCTTTTCCCAGACCACAGAGCGGGCACAGGGACCTTTGCCATGGGGCAGGATAACCTTTCAGAGCGTGCATGTGCCACTGTGCTATGCCACCAGGGACACCCGGAGGCCAAGAAAGAGTCCAGGGTCACTCGCTCCATTGAAGACAGACCATGAAATGTAAGTTTACCACATCAAACTGTTCTGGCCACTGGCTTTGTTCTTTCTCCCATCCCCAACCCTTCAATCTGGTAAGACTGTGCTGACACTAAATTCAGCTGGGGTGTAGGCTGTGCACTGCGGTGGCTGCCAGGCGTGAGCAAAGGCTGGGGAGATGCTGGATGGATTAAAGCTGAACCAAAGATAAGCCTCATTTATCCTCCTGAGCCTGTCCAGTGCAGAATGCACTCCACTGATGCAATTACAGCCTGTAAAAATGCAGTTTTAACACTGCGCTACCTTTTATGAGCAGAATCTTCAACTAAAACTCTTCCTAAATGATAGGAATTGTGGCACCTAACAACAAAAGGTGAGTCAGGTTTCTCCAGCATAAACACGGTGCCAAAAGAGCACGCAGGTGTGAACCAAACGCTATAGGGCTGTGTGGGGAGGAAAAGAAATGAGAAAAGCTTTGGCAGTGTGTCTTGTGGGCTGTGCAACTCTCATGTGGGCCTGATTCAGCTCACGCTCCCTCCGTGCGGGGAGAAAGGCCCTGGGAGCTCCTCAGCAGAGGAGAGTGTCAGGGAGGGTGCTCAGCGCGGAGAAGTTGGTGAGTTGCTGCTCATGTGGTCCCAGTGAGATGCAGAGACCCGGCAGGTGATGGGTGAGAGGGAAACAGAGGGACTCACACATAAGTGAAAGACCTTTGAAGTAGAAGAAAAGTATTTTCAAATGTAAAAAGAAAGGAGAATGAGGAGAGAGATGGGCAGACAGCAAGACAATATAGAAAGCAAAGAAGTGGCACGGTTGGGTAATAGAAATAGGGCAAACTGGGGAGCTCAGAAAAGGAATAGCTGAACTAAATTGCTCAAAATGAGTCTCTCCTGTGTTATGTTCTGAGCTGCCATTTATATCTGTGTGGCGTATTGAATATTAGCAAATGGATTTACTCCCATCTCTCTCTGGTGTAAAGGGGTGACAAGGAAGAGTATAGCAGGGAGCTATTCTCTTTTCCTTGGAGCCTAGGTGAGTTTTATATTGGGGTCTAATAGGCCCAGAACCTATTTGAAGCTGAATTATACCACCCACGCCCTATGCAATAATTTGTTTTCTGGTGGGGGAAAGCTGGGAAATCAAGCGGCTTCTCCAGAAGTCAATTTTGGTTCTCAAAATGGAGCCAGCTCAAGAAATTGTCATTGATCCACTTCTGAACTTGGAGCAAATTTCCATAAAAATAATCAGATCCTCCCAGCTGCCGAAGTTTGTAACGCCGTGTGTTTCACTGCATGGGACGGGTGGGCTGGGAGAACAGGGGCTGAGCAGCACTTTGGTTTCAGGTTCCTCCTCTTCACCGTACTAATTCTGAATAGGGAGTTAGGTGAGGGAGAGGATGGGAGGCGGTGCCTTGGCCATCCTCTTCGTAACATCTTGGCAAAAATGAGCAAATGAAAGCAGGTTGTTTGGTCTGATCCTCAGCTGATGGAAACTGGAGCAGCCCTATTAGCCTTAAAAAAGCTCGATTAATTTAGGCTCCTGAGAAAGTATCTGTGAATAATGCAGGGAATGGGGCTTCATTGAAACCCCCTGGAAACTTGGGGGAGCTCTGACACTGGGGGAGCTAGGTTCAGACTGGAGCAGGTAACGACAGCTCGATCCCAGAGGTGGGAAGAAAGAAACATGAGGAAGAGCAGGGCCCCTCTGGGGCAGCCCTGATGGTACGGGGTGTTTTATACATGTGTGAAAAGGGGTGCATGCCCCCCCCCAAACCCCTGACTGCCCCCCTCCAAAGGGAGAGCCCCAGCTTCTGACTGCAGAGTGGCAAAGGGAGCCAAGGAGATCCGGGGGTAACAGAGACGGGGCAGAAACAGGCAAATAACCGTAGATTTGAAATATTAGCAGGCTGAGTTTAGTGAAGGGATAAGCAAAATAAAACTGGAGGAGAATGGCAATGCTGTTTGAAGGGTAATAATGAACCTGATAGAAAAATTGCTTTAACCATTTTGGATCTCATGGAAGACCCAAATGTAATTTTATTTTACTGAGAAAATTTAATTGTGTTTCAGGCCAGCTCTGCTTTTCAGCTCTGCTGTGGAGAGTAACGCAAGCATATGTCAACGCCTGCCCCTCCCGCAACTCGGGGAGGACTTTGCCGTTTGCTGTTCACTATGGTAGAAAGAGACCTTCGTGGTCTTTTCCCTCCAAGGACAGCACCAGTCGTTTGAGCAAGTGATGGTCACCTGTATTCACAGGTATATGATGTATTTTTAGCACCTGCAATAAATTACTTCTTTTTTCCTTACAGCTTCTGGAACCATTCCCAGTCCCCTGGCCTATTCATCAGGATTGTTATATTTCTGCTGCTGAAAAGAGGGAAGTACCTTTTTCTCTTACTATTTATTAGCATGTACAATAGTGTGAGGGACTGCGCCAGGGAGGGGAACCCCGTTGTGAGCAGCACTGGGCAAACACAGCAGAAATGACAGTGACAGTCCTCATCACAGAGTGTTAGCAATTCAAACAGCCATGTCAGTCAAAGAATTTGAGAGAAGGGATGTAACACAAGCAAAAGGAAGAATGTGACAGTTTGCAAACACTGAGTGAGTTGCATGATTTTTCATAGGTGTGTTTGTTCTTTAAGTATCTTCAAGGAAATGCAAATGAATTTTATCCTGGACAAGTCTATGTGCAAGCTAGGTCTGTTGGAGCTTTAGGTTAGACAAGTAGAAATTTCTTTCTCTTGTAGAAAGAGATAACCAAAGGGCTTTTTGAAAATTCGAGGAAATTATCCAAAGCCTGTTTTTGCCTAAGAGCACAGGGATATATCATTGAGCCCTAGGGAAGGGCAGTCTTGTGCTAATCTATGAATAATAAGCAGAAGAAAGTAGTAAAACAGAAGCAGTGGAGCAAAAACAAAAACCTCACCAAACAAAACCTGATGATTTTCCAAGGTAAAATTTCGGGGTATGTGGAATGTATTGATGTTTCCTAAAACAACCATTTTAATCCCTCCACACTGCAAAGGTAACATCAAACTTTAAATTTAGGAAATTAGGCTAAACGTTTTCTATCACGCTGAACTTTTCCCTTAGAGAAATGATAACACAGAAGGAATTTCCTTGGGAAAGAAAAGAGTAAAAGATGCTGCAGAATTATTTTAGTTAAACTGACTACAATGCTAAAAATGAATTCTGGGGCAGGACAATAAAGAAACTCATACAAGAATATTAATTCTGCTTCCAATCATCCAAGGAGTTCAGTCACTGAAGTCAGGAGTGAATTCATAGTCTGTCTGGTTTCCACGGGCTTTGGGGAGGCCTTGCCAATGCTATTCTTTCCTGCTAGATTTGCCTGTGACTCTTCAATGGTATTAGTGGAAATAATTTCCTCTATGGAGAAGCAGCCGCCTCTCCCCTGATGCTCTGTCTCTGCTGTGGATTGTTCCATCCTACATCGTATCTTCCCTCAATCCTCCTAGGCAGCACCAAGGGCTGTGCCTGCAGGGTGTTGTTCAGTCTTTTGTCCAGGCACAAAACGCCCATCCTAAGCTAATCATGAAGGCCAGTCTTCTCCTGGTGAAAACACTCTCTGAGGACTCACCTCTGCCATGGTGCCTTCAAGGAACTAACCCACTAATTATAGGAGAGGAGCGCTTGGATTTATATCATACATGACATTAAAACCTGGGACCTGGGGGTGCTGGTCGACAGCCGGCTGAAGATGAGCCGGCAGTGTGCCCAGGTGGCCAAGAAGGCCAATGGCATCCTGGCCTGTATCAGAAATAGTGTGGCCAGCAGGAGCAGGGAAGTGATCGTGCCCCTGTACTCAGCACTGGTGAGGCCGCACCTCGAATACTGTGTTCAGTTTTGGGCCCCTCACTACAAGAAGGACGTTGAGGTGCTGGAGCGTGTCCAGAGAAGGGCAACGAGGCTGGTGAGGGGTCTGGAGAACAAGTCTGATGAGGAGCGGCTGAGGGAACTGGGGTTGTTTAGCCTGGAGAAAAGGAGGCTGAGGGGAGACCTCATCGCTCTCTGCAACTACCTGAAAGGAGGTTGTAGCGAGGTGGGGGTCGGTCTCTTCTCCCAAGTAACAAGCGACAGGACGAGAGGAAACAACCTCAAGTTGCACCAGGGGAGGTTTAGATTGGACATGAGGAAAAATTTCTGTACTGAAAGAGCGGTTAAACCTTGGAACAGGCTGCCCAGGGAAGGGGTTGAGTCCCCATCCCTGGAGGTATTTAAAAGACGAGTAGATGAGGCGCTTAGGGACATGGTTTAGTGGGCATGGGGGTGTTGGGTCGACGGTTGGACTCGATGATCTTAGAGCTCTTTTCCAACCTTAATGATTCTATGATTCCAGGAAAAGCAGAAAGGGAGATCCCAAGGCTGAGACCCCAGGTACTCGTCCCGTCGCTTTGCTGTGCTGCTTGACCCCTTCCCTGTCTCTCTGGTTCCCCAGGGAGACCTGCTCGCCCCCATGGGCAGCCTGTATTCCCTCGGTGAGGGACTCTCCAAGCCCTCTTTGAAAACCCAAATCTAAACACAAGGGTGTCGAACTTTATAAAATGTGGCTGCAAAGACTAAGTAATTCCTATCTGTAACACATTATAAAGTCCTCAGCTAGCAGGCACTAGGGCAGAGGGAAATGGTTATTTTAGCCGTATCATCTCTTACGATCGCTTGTTCGCCATCTCGGCGGAGGGGTGGCTGGCAGCGCACAGCCCCGCTGTTTTAAGCTCGCCAGGCTCCTGTGTTGGCTCTCTTGCTGAAGTGCCTGAGCTGCCTTACAGGACTTGGCCGTAAACTGTGCAGTCCAAGGAAGATGTTGCTTGTTTTCTGAAGGGCAGGATGAAATCACCCTGTGTATGTCCTCTATCTATTGCCTCTCTGCGCAGGGAAAACATAAATGCCTTTCCCACCATTTTATTTATTGGCTTTTCTCTGTTTCCTGGGAAAAGCCTTTTTTTTTTTTTTTTTTTAGTACTTTTGTGTGTGTGTGTGAGTCTGTGTGGGGTAGGCGTGTGTGTGTGTTTAGAAGGTTAAAAAAAATTTCTTGCTGTCAGCAAGTGATGTTACAAACCTGCTCTGACAAGGCTGGTTGTATATTTACAGTTGGTGAGAGCGAAGGCTTCATCAATCTTCACGCTTTGAAAGGGACAGGCCCGCTCCCATGAGCACCTGCTCCGGGAGAACAGCTGAACTGTGACTTTCCAGGGAGCTAGCTGTAAATTTTAGCCATTCCCCCCGCAGCCCACGCATGCTTGAGCTCTTTAACCTTCCCAGGCTGGCAGGAGTCCCAGCAATGAGTTTAGTGCAAAGACTGGGGTTCTTTTTAATTAACCTTTTGTTTCCCACTGCAGGTGTTTCAAAGTTTCTTAATGTTAAAAAGGAAGAGGAAAAAAATTGTTTGCAGAGGTGCATCCACTCTCTTCCACTTTTTCTGTGCTTGGTGATCAAACGGGATCAGCCTTTCTCGTGTTTCTCCTCCACATTTGTCTCTCGGATGTATGTCTGTAACAGCATCTGCTGGGAATCTGCAGCACGGGTTCCCTTTAGGCGTCTGCAGAAAGTATTCCTACGAGTGCACTTTAGTTTCGTCCTGTAAGGTCACGTTTCCTTCCTTCATGAGGCACCTGCTTCTCCAACCCACTCCTCTTTCTCCAGGCAACTTTCTTCAGACACTTGACTCCCTCGGTGTGTTGATGTTCTGTTTAATTAGTTTGGCCTCTCGCACCCAGCCCGCCCAGCCAGGGGAAGTTTGATTATAGACTCGCTGAATGCTTCTGCAGCCCCCGGTCTTCCCAGAGCGCTCGCTCAGTGAAAGGAAAAAAACCAACCCTTCCTACAACTCCAAACAGGCCAGCCTGCGTTAACCATCTTTAACGGTACGCTGGACGAGGCCAGCGAGGAGACAGAGTTTAGAAAATGTAGTAGGAAACCACGGGGAGAGGATTTAGATGGATCACGCTTGGGAGGTGTAGCAGTATTTCTGTATGTAAAAGCACTTGGTTTACTTCAGGTAGGCTGTCCTGTTAATACAATAAAGCTGTATCACTTTGGGAGGGAAATATTCCTGCGCTGTAGGAAAAGGGAAGTATTGTCCTGTTTGATCAATAAAATCATTAGTAGAACAAGAACCTGTTGCACCTCTAAGAAAATTCATATGTGGAAATTTATCACAAGGAAAAAATACATTTAAGCCCCACTTAAAACAATAAAATATATCTTTGAGGGAAAGTTTCAGACTTTTCTGTATAAGAGGAATAATGGTTTCTATAATTTAATAGGTGCTAAATTTGGTGAGAAGTGCCAGCAAATCCATTTCACATAATGATATTTTATCTCCCTTGAAATGGTCATTTTCATGAATGTCTTTTTATTGGTTCCCTTGTCCCACGAAGTGTCCAAGGTGGTGCTGCTCATCCTCACAAGCTGAGCACATACAGAGGCAGGGATGACTAGAGAAACCTATTAATAATGGTGACACAAAAAATGGGCAGGAACTGCATGACAGTTAAATGTGCTCCCTATAAATAAAGAACATTTCTACTTTGGCCCTCAGGGCTGTGGCTTTTTAGCGCTTACTTTTGTAGGAGTTAAGGTGGTCACAGCTATTAAAAACTAGAGATAAGATGCGAAGAAATTCAGGTGAGGATAACAGAAAAAAAAAGAGGGTTTCCAAAGAAGATCTCACTGAAAGTTTCAGCTAGAAAAAAATCTGAAATTGCCCTTGAGTGAGGGATTTTGTTTACATAGGTAAGGGCAATTTGCTTCTTGGTAAAAGGAGTGATTTCTTCTCTCAGGTATATAATTGCAGATTCACAGAGCCAAACCTTTTCCTTATGTAGCTCTACTGAGATGGATGGGAGCATTAGTTACGAAGGTTCACAGACTTTTAGAACCCTCATAGTGTACATTGTATATAAACTAAAACCCATGGTTATGGTTTCATTCTGGTTGATACTTTATGCTGACTAGAGGTAGCAACCACATTCTGTGACTGCTATCACAAAAAATAAACTGAGTTTCAGGAAAGGGAACAGAGACATTTTTCTTGGGAAAAACAAGCAGAAAGTTGGAAGAAAATCAGAATAAAATGGAAGGAAGCGGAAAATATACAAGCGTAGGTATCAAAAAGGCAATATATGATATTCTAGTGTGATAAATACACTTGGTATAAAATGGCCAGTGACATTCACAGTCAACACAAGGTCTTTGCTGCCTTCCTTCTCATGTGCCGCATACCTGCAGAATCAAAATCGTCTTGAGTTTTGCCACCCTTTGAATTCTCCCACCTTAAGTGGCTGGTTGCCTACCTGGGAGCTCCTGCAGCCCTGCCTGTGTGGAGGAACAAGGATGTGCCAACATTTGGTCCCGAAACTGAAAATTCAGAATGAAGCAAGGAGCAAAAGAAGTGACAAGATGAGCCATTGTAGGAAATGATGGGAAGACTATGAAAATGGATATAATAAATAATAAGAAATGTTGCATGGGCCAAAGGAATAATAGATCAGCAATGGAAAGACTCTAAAAGCTGCTGAGAGTTATTGATAGACATTGTGTAAGAAAAAAAAAATTAAAAAAAAAAATCCCTGACAGTTTTGCCTTCATGTTCACAAAGGCGGGTGGCAGGGCAGATGCCACAATGAAAGATAAATTTCCTTTTGCATAAAGAAGAAATATTGAAGGAAACCGAGCAGAGGTGATGGAGAAATTAAGAGTGTTAAAAGACCCTGAAAGCATGTGGTCCATGTCAAACCCCTTTCAGGATTTTGAGCTGAGTCAGCAAAAAGCAGGAAAAATCTGTTGGGGGAAATGAGAACCTCTTTGAAGACCAGTAATGGAGAGGTTCCTGCAAGCGTCAAGTCCAGAGGTCCAAGGAAGCTTTCCAGAAATGAAAGCCGGTGGTACAGAGGAAGGTACCTTGCATGGCTGGGAGGCCAATGTGTATTTTAATCTGGGGTTGCAGTAGAGAAATAGTTAGGAGAAGTTATGAGTTTAATTAAGGAAAACCATCAAGGATTAAAAAATTGGAAGCTGTGCCAATAAAGGGAGAAGAAAACTGACAGCAGCTTTCTGAGGAATTAATGCAAATCATAGGCCAGGGAAAGCCAGAAGATATAACTTCTGCAGTGGCAGGAAAGGTTGAATGTAACACAGTCGAGAAGCGTAATCTGGAATGAAAGCGACGAGTGTGGGACATGCAAGTGCCTGGTCGAGCACTGGGCTGGTGGGTCCTTGCAACTGAGCTACTTGTGAGGATGCTCTGGCTTGTACTGCCCTGGCTGTGAGCTGGGAGAAGGTCTGACGCTGAAGGAACTTCAGGACACAAGATAAAGTGATTATTGAGGTGAATTTAACTGAAGGAAGCACAATTCGGAGACAAGAGGAAGGGAACAAATACTACAAGAGTTTGAGGGCTGCTGGCCTGGCTGGGGAACCAGCAAGCATGAGTTCAACCCAAGCACTGATCAGGCAATTTTCTGTGTTTCTGCAACAAGTTTCAATGAAAGATTTCTGATTCATGCACTCTTAATTAATTAAAACTCCAAGCATCCCTGAAGTAGGTAAGTGCAAGCTAAACAGCTACCATCAAACATGGTGCATCAGACTTTCCAACGGTTAACCAGGAGGAAACTGCTCTTCAAAAACTTGAATAAGCGTTTTGGGGAAAACCAGCATAATTTTGGTTCTCTCCAGCTGTCTGAGGCCCATTTATTTGGTATCCAAACAGCTTTAAAGCACTCATTATCATCTTGCCTAGAGTAAGCAGATAACGGGGACTCCAGGAAGGACTTTGCCTACTAAATCTTATGTCTTTGTTTTAGGAAGACTGCCTGTTCTTCTACAGAAGAACAAAATGGGAGCCTGGATCCGTATTTGCAACCAGCCTCGACAAGAGCTGCATGTCTTGCTGCTCACCTGTGCCGAGCTGCTACTGTGCCCCATACCTGGCCCTTCTTAGCTCTACTTTGTAGATTTATTAAAGCTTTTGAGGATGAATCCACTCAAAAAGTCCCAGGAGTGCTTCAGGAAGCGACAGGGACAGGAGGGGGTGAGCAGCCACCAGAGGGATGCTGGTCCGGGGGGGACGTGGGCCTACGTGGGGGCCTTCCTCTGAGCTCCAGAGGGCTTCTGGGCAGAGTTGAGGGGAGTAAATAAAAGGGAAAGGGAACCAAAAGTGAGTTTTTCCAGTGCCACTCCACTGCAAGTCTTCTGCTGCCTGTGAGGGAGCGCGCCCCAACTGCCTCAGACAACCACGTTTGGTGAGGAGACAGCTGCCCCCAGCTGTGCTGCCTATTAGACACCCCCCCCCATATCCAGGACTGATTAATTTGCGCCTCAGATAGAAGGAAATGAGGAAAAGAAGAAGAAACAGCTCCCTGTGGAAGCCAGCGCATGCCCCACTGTGGGCTGGGACAGACCCTCCTGCCTGCGGGACGGCTGCCTCCCTGCGCCCCATCGCAGACTGCTCCTCGGGGGGGACCGGCGTGGCCCTGCAGAAAGCGCAGCACCTGCGACGGGGGAGGCTAAACTTGGCTCAGCTTCTGTGTGCATCTTCCTCAGGTAAAGTCCTGGGCGGAGGGGGACTTCGTGGGGATTGTCACTCTGTGCCCACCTGGGAAACGGGCCCCGTGAGGCGGTGTAGGACCGGCCCCATGTGGGCATGGCGGCTGGATCAAACCACCCCGCCTCCCGGCTGCGAGGAGCCGAGGCAGCTCTTGAGCGGGAAAGCGGCGGGTCTGTGGGGAGGGTGGCCGCGGCCTCTCCCCTCAGCTTGCGGGCCGCGTGGAGGAAGCCGCCAGAAGCGCCTCAGCAGAGCTCTCCGGCTTGTGGTTGAGCCACTGCCCGCCGCCCGCCACTAGAGGCTGCTCCACACCTCATTAAATAAACACAAACAACAATTAATGAAGGTTCCCGTGCGAACGGGGCCCCGAGCGCGGCGGCGCGTCCCGCCCCGCCCTCGGAGCTGGCGGCGGGTCGGGGCGAAGGGGCGGCGGGGATGGAGGTCGGGGCGCCCGCCGCCTTGGCTCTCTCTCCCACAGGCACGCTGGCCTCCGGAGGGTCGCTCCGGACGGAGGGATCCCGAATGGGGAGATTTTGACCTCCCTTTCCCCATGCACTGGAAAGATGAGGGGACATTTGCAAGAACTTATACCCCAAATAAGTGTATTTATATATAGCCGGGGTTCTGCTCTGGGATCCCAGCAATCCCTGGTGGCTTTGCCAGGCAAAGTCTTGCAAGAAATGCATCTAAACAGATGCCCCGGCTTCCTTGCAAACGTCTCCTCTCAAGAGAGAGATTTGCAAGAGATTTTATTTGCGAGTTGAATTCCTTTGTCTCAGAGGAACTGGCGCATGTGGTGTTTGTTGATCAGGCTGTACCCCAGAAATTCATTCCCTTTTCACTTTGGTTTGAAAAAAAAAAACCAGCAACAAACCAACCCAGAGATGATACGTTCATGTAAATAGCAGCCCTAGTGCTGTAGCGATCGCTTTGCTAGGCTGAATGCTATCAGCAAGTGTTGGTGTGCTCTTGTAACTTACACCAAGAAAGCTGCGGTTGTTATTAATCTCAGTTCTGCTGTGAGCTGCCGCTTTCACAAAACAATATACAACTTCATTCAAGCATGCTATTGTTGTTGTCTGCCTGGCACTTTAGGCTGCTGTGTGAGGGAAGGTTTTATAGGCTCAACATTTACAGTAAGTAAATATCAGCATTTTCACCAGCCTCCTTCCTCCTCTCCCCAAAGCTCAGGCTTTATTTCCGCCCCCCCCCCGCCCTCTTTTGCCACCAACTTGATCTTATTAGTCTGCGAAATTATAGCCTTGTCGTAAACCTGGCGTTCTGAACTAAGGAGAGCCCCTAGCAGCAACGCTCATATTTTCATTCTGTATTTTTCATCAGTGACGTTGGTCCAGGGTTGTTTTTGTTATTATTACTTTTTTTTTAACACTGTCTTGAAAGGATAAAGCTGGAAAGCCCTATCCATTTCCTGGAAAAGCCAGTTTCTGTCTGTCAGCATCTGTCATGCCGTGTACACTATTATTTAAAAACAACTACAGCAATGGACAGACCAGACTATATAAGGGATTTCGCTAATTCCCATATTCACCGGCCCACAGTATTTCTTGTTTAGCCTCCCTATGCTGCTGAGAAGTGCATAGGAAGGCTAAACAAGAAATAAACATTAAAGAAGTGCTGGTACCCTCTTTTTGCAGACAGACGGGGAGATATAACTGCATCCACACAGAGTGGCTCAGGGCTTGAGGTTGCATCTGGCCACCGCTCCCTGCCCTGAGCACGCTGCTTCCACGTTGGGGAGGTGCTAACTCCAGTTTCCAGCCAGCTTTTTTCCCAGGGAAGCTCATGTACAAGGTCGGCCTCACTTGCCCCTTGGCTCTGCAAGCACTTCACACAGTAAACACTGCTCTGCAAATTCAAAGCCACGAATGAGTGAAGATGATACAGATGTAGCTTGGAGGCTTCAGACTTACTTGCAAATTAACATCATTTCTCAGAGGCAGGTGTGATTGTATCTTTGCGGGTAGCTAGGAGGGGAATAGAGTCACAGATACATTATGCAGTCTTCTCCTTACACTTTAATGGGGGGGAAATGAGAACTGACATATCAAATGTGAGAAATCAAAACTTAGCTGTTCAGTTAGGGAGACTGTAGAGGGACCATCGCCTGGGTCTGTGGGGGGGAGAGGATTCTCTGGGAAACAGGCACTGTCAGCTTTCGTGTCTGTTCTAGGCGGTCCTAGCATTAGGCAGCATTGCTGCTCTGCCTTTTAGTAATTTTATGGACCTGATATTTTAAGGCACCAAAGGGAACGATGATGTTCATTCGACATGTGAGATTATAAAATGGTGAAGTGTTTGTTTGCATGGCCTGGATTGGTAATGTCTACTTTAGAGAGCTTGCTGTTTTATTACCCACTTTCTGGTGGAGAATACCAGAAACAGAGAAACAGCAGAATTATTATTATTTATTTTGTTGCAGTTAGGTTTTTATGAAGATAGGTGTACAGATGAATATATAAATATTCCTGAGCAACTGCAAATATAATACAAAAATATGGGATTTGCTTGCCAAAGCTGAATTCCTGCCAGTCTTTGAGTCCTTTCCTGGAATGCTTGTCTGCTGAAGAACACCAGTGATTTGCTTTAACGGAGTACAAAAAGCATGCATTAGTACAAGGAAGACTTGTGGGCGGAGATGAATAGATGGACCATGTAGGCAATGTGAGTTCTCTTTCAACAGTTCATCGTTGCAGTCATTGTGCAAGGTGGATTTTTTGCACCTGTGAAGAGGTGGGTAGATATTCACTGGGGCATTTGGGAATGGAAGTCTCCCAGGCTGGGTTATGTGATAGTAGCAACACACGCACGTTTATACATATTTTTGCACCTGATTGTGCATATGGTTGTGAGTAGAAGTACCCAGGCACTTTCAGGAAAAAAAAAAAAAGACTGCTGATTTACATATATACTGTATGTTTCCCATAAAGCAAGGAGGCTGGGCAATGTGATGTTTTGCTACAGTGGGTGCCCATTTCTGTTAGCTGTGTATTGTTTGAGGGAGTAAGTTAAATTCTGCCTCTAAGGTACACGCATGTACGTCTAGGTACATGCATTTGGTATGGAAATTGAGAAATCTTAGCTGATGAGCTGTGCAGCTGGGGGCAGAATTGAGCCCATGGTTAGTACAGCCATACAGGCATCACTTCCTTCCTTCGTTCCTGGATGCTGTTTCTGCATTGTGAAACATTCCCCTTGTCTTCCTTTTCTCTTTTCTGGAAAGGCCTCCTGTGGCATTTGTTGTGTTTATAGCTTTTTATGGGACTTGCAACTCTGGAGTTTCATTGCCACTCCATAATCGGTGTTAATTCTCCTCATTTTATGGTTTTAAAAATGTACATGCTCTACTCTTACAAACTCTGTAAAATGCCATTAGTGTGTCTTGGCATGATAATATTTTGTTTACAGATGCCTTGCTATTGTAAGCCTCTGTCTTTCTATGGTACAGTTACCAGAAAATGGATTAAAAATTAAATGAACATATTGCTTTGTTTGTTTTTAATGAAAGCTGTTTTCCAATCAGCTCCTTATTTGATCAAAGATTGCATCTGAGTTAATTGTGTGGGTTTGCCCAGTTTATGATTCTTTCTCTGAGATAACTGGGTCAAGTTTTGTTTACATTGTGACCCACATAAACTCTGTGGTAAACCACGCTCACACCTCTTTCCCAGGGCCAAAGCAGTGCATGGAGATAATGCCTGTAAACTAAACTAAATGCACAACTGTAGGCATATAGTTACTTGATGTCAGCATGTCACTTTTTCAAGAGAATTTTCATCCCCAGCTCCAACTGACATTCAGTTTTTGGGTTACATGCATGAATTTTATAGCCTTTGGTAGAGGCAAGAGATTGTCCACAAATTGTGAGTGCTGTTCGTTTATATCCCCAACGATGTGTGTGTGATGGAGAAGCTCTGCTTTGGACTATCTCAGTTTGAAAAGTCTTGCAGCCATCTTTTAAACGCACTTGCACCTTGTTTTGCAGTACTGTGCCAGGCTTCAGACTCTTCCTCTTCCAACTTTCTCCAATGGACATTTCTTCCATCATGGTCTCCTTTCTCACCACACAGCTTTGAAAAGGTGAGAACAATTTGTGAGGCACGGCTGATACCAGCTTTGCCCACAACACTCATCACTGCCAAAAGTAGTTATGAACCCTGCATTTGATATCCTCCCACTTGGTGCTAGTGGGGCCATTCTTACCAGGGTCACTGCCCCTTAGAGACCATCATTTTGTGTCCATGTGATGGCTGTCTTGAACAGAAGTCGTTCAAGACCTTTTTCTTTTTACACTGTCCCATCGTATGGATTGACTTTAGAATCCGTCTTTTCATCAACAACTCTGTAGATATTATTCACAGTCTGGTGATCTTTGCTACAAGAGTTCGGCTATCTGTTGGGACAGACGTAGCCACAGAGAAATTGGTACAGAGGTTTGATGACCAACGTTAAGCAGGAAAAAGAGATCACCGCAGCAACTGTATTTGTGGCACATTGTCAGTAACCAGCTTCCTAATCACTTGTGTGAAAATACCACAATGAAGTTTCCAGAAATCAGTCCTTTTTGGCTGCTTATCAGAGGATGATGCTCTGTTCTCTCCATGAAATATGTGGATGGGAACTCCAATGTCTGTGGATGACCTGAAATATATAAGCTCTTTATCACATAATTGCATTTAATGCTGCTCTTCTCCTTTTAAGTAAAATGTTCCCAAGCAACTGGCTGATTTTTCAGTGTTGTAAGTTACTCTTTTGGCGCTCTGGTAGAAAAATGTACAAATATTATGATAATGATGTTCCTGGTGACTGTGACAGTGTTGAGTGACCCATCACAGTCAGATATTGTGCTGGGTTTGTGTGGCTGTTGTGAAAATGACATTCAATTAATTTGGTTAGCAACATTAAAATTGATTATTGTCCATGAAAATGATAATTGGGAAATCAGTTATTGATTAACGTAAGACCAAGATTCCAACTGTCTCAGCATAGTTGCAACTTGTGTTAAAATAAATCACTTTTTGTGACTCCTGCCATTTTAGCTGAGCGGTATGTTCCCTTCATATAGTGTGTTGTTCCAGAGTGGATCCTCACCCATCTTCTCTCACAGGCTAGACAAACTGGTCTGGATGGTAAATATGAAATCTGTGCTGATGTCTTTACTGCCAACACCTATTTCTTCATTTCTTCTTTGTGCTGTTGCTACCTAGACATCATATCTGACACCTTAGGGCTTCCCTCCTGGCTTCATGATAGGTAACAACAGAACAATTAATCCAAGAACACCTTGTTCTCTACCTGCTTGGATGGGAAGGTAGGAAACTGTTTCTAATCCTGGGTCTCTTGCATGGAAAGAAGCACTGCTTTATTGCCACTGTCTCAGCAGTCAAATGAATGTCAAAAAATACTGCTATTTTCTTATGTTTACACTTAAAAGCAAATGTAATACATATTTTTAAAATTAGTATCAGCATTATTATTGTGCTTACACTAAGAAGCCCAGTTGTTGACTTAGCCCTACCTATGTAGGGGCTGTACAAAACACAGTTAAAAGGAAGCCTTGGCTGTGATGAACAGAATTCGTTACTTGAATATGAGTGAAGATTCTGTAATTCTGATTGCAGATGATCCCAAGTAATTCATTGACAGGCGTGATGTTGCTCCAATTTGACACCACAATAGCAGAGATGAATCTGGCCCAAAGTGTCTCTCTAGCGTGTTCCTTTAGCAAATTAATACTACGTTTTGTCCCCATTCCTTCCGTGGAGTGCCTTTGCTGCTATATCTCGCAGCACTCTGCAGGGACGCAGCGAGGGTATTTTGCAGAGACAATGTCTAGCTTTGCATTCATGTCTCTTAGGAGAGAGTACCTATCATGCCTTTTTGGCCTATATTTCATACTGTTCTCTGTGAATAACAGGATCTGATGATTGAAATCTACTACCTGGGATCTGAAATGAATTGTTTGCTTTCTCATGAAACGTTGCGCTTCTCCATTTCCTTCCCCTTTGCACACATATACATATGCGTGCATTCACACAGACACACCGGGGCTTCATCATACAGCAAATTGCTTATACACATGTAAGCAAATATCTTCTCAAATCATCTCTTATCACCAAGTGGGGTGTGGTGCTTGTTGTTCAAGGGGTTGAGGTTGCCTTTCAATCTGCCAGGGCCAGCCTGACACCAAAAATAAACAGCATAAGCCTGGAACAGTTGTCACAAGGGGCAGAGAGAACTTGTCAGGCAGGAGTGTGTGAGCCGGCAAGATGATAATGTGGCATGACACTTCTGAAATGAGACACCGGTTGCCATGGTGAGGAGTCAGGAGGGACTATCCCTCCAGAGGCTGAAATAAAACATGCTTTAAATGATGTTTGATTAGAATTTAGATCATGTAACTGAGTGGCTGGACCTTTTTTTTTCCTTTCCTTTTTTTCCCCTCCCTTTACTTGTTGTCGTTGTCGGCTTTGGCTGCTGGCAGAGTTCACTTTGGGAAGAAAGGGCTCTGGGTCCGGAGCAGCCCCAGCTGTAACCCCCCTCGCTCCACCACTTCCAGCGTGCTGAGAGGTTACTTAGTTCCATGCCCAGTCAATTATGCTCCTTGCTAACTCTGCTTGCATTTTCCACTTGAGTCCATCATAGTTTAAACCAGTTAAAAATTATTCCCTCTGTTCTGAAAAACAGTTAATCAATAACACCCTGAGAATATTTCTTGTCTTCTTTTGCTTTCCCTGACCAGTCTACTCAGGGTATCCGTCATCTTGTTAATATATATTAAAACTACAGCCCATGAAGTCTTACGCACAATATCCTTCCTGGACTCTTCATATTAAAGGAGGATGTGAATGTGTGTGTGTGTATGTGACCATCTAAGTGGTAAAAGGAACCTGAAACAGAAAGAATTTGAGAGAATAATGCAAAGCAATTGTCCTTGTGGCCTCGTAGATGGAATGGGACTTTTAAAAGTAATTTTAACTTTCTTTGCAGTTTTAATGCAGCACACAACCAAATGTATTTTTTATGTCTTTCCCAGCAGAAATGGACAATAAAAGAGCTGGTTCTGGGGTACAGAACTTTCTAACTCTGTGGTGCTTTTTGGTATATCCAGATGTTCAAAAGTCTTGAAGCAGGTATCCAGTGTCTGGATAAATCTGCTGGAAAACAATAGGCAGCCAATTCCAGTGCTCCCTGGATGCGGACAAAAGCACTCGGCAAAGAAGGGCAAATGCACCAAGTTCTGCTAATTTCAAGATCACCTGAGGTCCAGTTATTTATTGATGTAAATCAGCTAGCTTGGCTGGTGCTGATGCACACAGAGTCCCAGGGCCTAACATTTGCTCGGTGTCATCTCTAATCGGTTGTGAGTGGAAGGTGTTAAAATACAAGGGATTTTTTTTTTTTTTTTGGTTGCTGGAGTGAACTAAATTTGATGACTCACTGCTGGGAGTCGTTAAGTCTGCATTGGATAAGTCAATGCAGAAGCAGGTTTTATTGGCAATTTTTTGACTGAAAGGCAGAAAGTCAAACGATCATGGAGACTGTACTATAGCCTACACTGGGTGGAGATACTTTGTACAATGGTAAAATTCCCGTGGAACTGTGAACAGGGGTGTGTGTGTAGCTAATAATGATATTCTTACATACATACTGCAAATGAGCTCCCCCTTTATCAGCACATTTAAATTGTGGTCATTTGCTTTGGTAATTGAAATAGTTACACCAGGCCAGTGAACGTGTGACTACAAGTACGTTTTTCTCGGCTATTAAAATCTCTATGCAAGACCATGCTGATTAGAGTTTCTATTGTGTGTATTTAGAGGAAAAAAAGACTATATAGCGGCTATGCATGAGACAGAGTGTATTCGAGGAGTCAGAGGGTGCCCTGTAATTTATGAGAGACAAACATGTATATTAGATATTGTTAGAATACATAATAATCCTCTGGCAATAATTTATTCAGCTTGCAAGGTTAGGATCGCCATAATTCTTGGTTGCACTCTAATGAAGACTGCTGATGCTTATTATACATTTTTGTCTACATTAGAGGTACCTGTGAATATATGGATACTGTACTTGCCTCCTGCTACCCCACTACTCATGGAGCTGCCAGTAGGACTATATTGTGTGGACCATTTGTCT
Organism: Aptenodytes patagonicus; assembly: GCF_965638725.1. Taxonomy (NCBI): domain Eukaryota; kingdom Metazoa; phylum Chordata; class Aves; order Sphenisciformes; family Spheniscidae; genus Aptenodytes; species Aptenodytes patagonicus. The sequence continues at coordinate 11,150,166 of NC_134965.1, forward strand.
AAATAGTCCAGGAAAGTGCATCAGCTGTATTGGCTTCTTGTCAGCGGTTCTCTGTAACTTTGTGCCCATAAAATCACCTTCTGCAGATTTAGCCTGCTTTTCTCACACTATTAGGTCACCCCTGGCTCCAGGGTGACAGAAGCATCATCAGGAAGTCGTGTTCTTCAGCAGTACATGCTGTCCATCTGCAAATACAGAGAAACCACATAGATGTTCCCCCTGAAATTTTAAACTGGGCGCTCAAACCTGATTAATTTGTTGGTGGGATGGGGTGGGGTGGTCTGGACTGAGAGGAAAAAAAGGAGGAAGGGAAGAAATCAAAACTTTCCTTCTCCCCAGAACTCAGTGACTTTCCATAAAACTTTTCCTCCAAAATCAGTTTATGATTCCACCCATAAAGTCATTTCCAAGTGATTTATTACCATCTGACAGTCCACTCCAGGAGTTTTGGTGACACTACATGGGTCTTTTGAGCTTTATGGTCAAATTTAATGGTGATCGCTGCAGCCAAATGGATGAAAAATATCCATTTCTTCACCACTGTTTCTTGTATTGGCCTCAGGGATTAGAAAAGTATGTCTTTTATTTAGTTACACTGTCAGCAGCAATTTTGATGTGAGTTCAATTGCTCAGTTTGGAGTTCAAATGTTCCAGTCTGAACACAGTTGCGTGGGGTCGTAAAGCATCTTGAAAACTGCTCTGCTGCTTGCCCCACGTCTGCATGGAAAACTGCCCAGGGACTGTGATGGTCATTGCTGGGTCTAAATACCAAGTATGGGAGGGAAGTAAAGCCAGAGAAGAAAGGGAGAGTCCTTTTTGAAAGAACAACAGAGAGAACTGAGAGTGCATGGGTGAGAACCTTGCTGAAGGCAGCATGGACCTTCGATGGGTGGGTGGGCCATATATCAAACACATGCCTTTGTGTTGTGGAACAGCAATGTGGAGGCAGAATATGGTAGGGTGGTGGGAAGAAGTAGGGAGCACGTATCAGATGAAGCAATGGGCCATATCATGTTTAGAGTCTTGCCCTACAGTAAAAATTCTTGGTTCCTATAGTCCAGAAGGGAGAAAAATGTTCATATTCACAAGGCAATGGAAATAAGCAGGGAGAGAGAATGTGAGGTAAGGAGCTCAGTGCTAAGAGAGCTGGATGAATTGGTAGAGTGATGCCAACATCGGAGTAATGAGAGGAAAAACCTAGTTTTGAATGGGGAAGCCTCAGTCTCTCACTCTGTTCATGGGCAGTTTTCTTCTGTTAGAGACTTGCGCTCCTGGCAGCCTCATTTTGTAACCAAGATGTTTTTCTGCTTAGCTGATTGCAGTATGTATTCTGTTCACGTCATCCTTAAGAATCAGTGGTAAGGAAGGGGTTAAAATTATTTAACTGTAGGGCTTTTTGGTGCATATTAATTAGGTATTGCTCTATTTTATCGCTATAGTGCACTTTGTACAGCAGTTTTAAAAACGCTTTAAGTAATGTTTGCTATGCTTCCTGCAGTCTAATCTGCCAAATAATTTAGGTTATCCACGCCATGGAATTTACTTAACACTGACGTAGAAATTAGCCCTGAAGTGCTGGAAGATCCCAGAGCTGCTGATTATGGTTGTCTGATAAGAGCATAGGCCTATAATGATTTTATACAATGTTTTCATCTAATGGTTCATCTGGTTTTGAAGGCAGTCAGCATTTTGATCAGAGAGACGCACATTATGATCCTCACCACCAGTAAAGAGTCATGAGAAAAGCTACTCTTGCAGGCTACTTGGTTTGCAAGGCTATAATATTAAACGGCAGATTCGTGCAGCCATGCTGTGTCTCTGGCCTTGATTCAGACAAGATCGCTCACTATGGTAGTGGCACTACTTAAATAGCTAAAAGTTGTTTCATTCCCCTTCCTGGTTTGGGACTTTAATAGCTGTGGAGTTCAGTGAAATGGCTTCTGTCAATACAGGGGTTGATTTGCCTCTAAGCCGGTACCTGGCTGACGCTAAAGACAAAGCTCTTTTTCACCATGGTGCTGCAGGTACTCAGGAGACAAGAGCTGCAGTCATTTGTGATCCTTTTGCATTTCTGGAGGAGGCAGATGCTTATTGTGAAGGTGTTTGTAGATACAGGGATCATGGAGACTTCTCTGTGGATTGCAGCAAGGCCAGGATGTCACCCTTGGTCCAAAGTGATCTGATCAGCCTTTTCTGCCCTGCTCTTAGGGTGACTACAAGAGCCTGGTCTCAGGTGGTGTAAGTCACTGTGGCTTCTCTGAAGTTGAGTGAGTTATGTCAGTTCAATCCACCTGTAGATCTTAGTCTCCTGTTTCAGGGCAATATTTCTTTCCATTAATTCTAGCTTTACCTATTTTTTTATTGAATCCACAGTGAGGTCATTACAGAACTATAAACCTCAATAACGTGTCTCTTTGAGAGTGCTTGATATCTGCATATGGCTGCCTAGAATTTACTCTGCCTATTGAACCTGAATGCATCTAATCAACTTCTGGGTACAGGGTTCTACAGGATAATTAACAAAAAGCAAAGAAGAAATGATCTGGAAATTATTATATAGCTTCTTGAAGTACCTTCTGTGGAAACAGATTTTTTTTCTTGAACTGAGCATTAAAACCTACAAGAGTCTTCCATGGGGAATTTTCCAAGTTTTCTTCTTCCCATCATATTTCCACCCTCTCGTCTTCCTTTCCTTTGGCCAAAGCACATACCGCTTTGCCACAACATTTGCATGTGCTATTGTAGCACACAGCTCTTCTGATCCCACATCAGGTGTCAAATCTTTAATATGATTTCCTACATGTTTGACTAATCAATGCAGAACATCATCATGAAAGATAATTTTACCCTCTGGCACTTCAGGGACAGGATAATGAGGCCTGGTGTTTTCCATTTTTTATTCTTCCACAAGAATCTACATTTTTTAGTCCCAGCTAATTGATTTAAGTTCATGGAGGAAGGTTTTTTCCCCTTTCCCTTCCAGTATCTTGGATATTAATGGATTCTAGTGAGCTAGCAGAGCTGTGTGATCAGTATGTTTAGAGATTCAATATACTGCCGTTCTGACCTTTCAGAAGCCAGGGGAAAAACATTAGGCCCAGCATGTTGATCCCACATGAACACTGAAATCTCAGGCAGGTTGGAGCTGCTTGAGCTGGCTGGAGATGGAGACTTTCTGCAAGAAGGGAGGTTTGTTCTCAAATCATTTGCCAAACAGGAGGGAACTGGGTCTCGCAACCCAGTGAGACGTGGGGAGAGTTATAGCCTCACTTAGGCAATGGTGGAAGGTGGAGGCTTTCAGAAGAGATCAGGCATCCATGCATTGCTCTGAAAACCCTGGTCAGAGAGCATGGCACAGCAGGGCATGAGTGATAAACCGTGGACACAGGCCAGATGTCTCAGCTCCGGCTCCCCTGATTTCATCAGAGGATGAAGATCATCATTATCCCCTTCCTTTTCAGCAGGCTGTGAAGCCTTGATTTTTTTGGAGGAAAGCTGGGCAGGCTCCTCAATGATCATCTGTGGGGTTGAAGGAATGGGACAAAGCCGATTCCAGCAGTAGTTGAACTCCATCCATCTCAGCAAAAATATCTGTTAGTCTAAATATCCTTCCCTGAGACAGTGTGAACTAGCAAGTAAAGAACTGTTTTACTTACTGAGGCACCACTGATAGCATGATAGCACTGACAGAACATTTCCCGGTCACTGATATTGTCCCTACTGGCCACTGATCCACTAGGTCCACTGGACAAGACCTAAAAGGGAGTATTTTCCTGCTGCAGCATGTACCTGAGGCTCTAAAAAGTGTGAGCTAGACATGTTTTTATGAATAATTCGTATATTTCTTCTGTATTTTACCACCATTAAGTAGAGTTATTCTTGTATTATTATTTTTTTTAGGGATGGCAGCAGCTTATGACAGATTTGTTTAGGGTTAGCCCTATTCATAAATTAAGTGGCAGATAAAATTTAATTTTTCTTATAAGAAAAGCCTATAGCTCCTTAAATTGCTCATTTAACATCACTGAAAAGTAATACTCCACTTTAGAATGGACATCGTATTAACTTTAAAAGGCCTATTTAAAGTGACGGTTGTCAGTGAGTGAAAGCCAGATATGGTAATTTCGAGTTACAAATCAGAGTGAGGAAACTGTAGAATGGACAACCTTGTTAACACAAGCGCGACGGAGGAAGCACTGGGGTCAGAGTGCCAGCACGGAAAGGAATAAAGACACAGCACCAAAAATATGTCCTATAATTAGGGCAGCTGTAAGAGTCAAGGTTGAAGATTCTTCACCATGACATGTCTGATATAGAAAAAGTGATAGCCAAGAGTAATCACTTACAGGCACCGAGCCTTAAAGGAGCAGCACTGCACTTACCCTGGCTGGGGCAGGGAAGCCTGTAAGACAAAGAACGGGGGGGGCATGGGGTGACTCTGAAGCAGTGCATGTGGGGAAGGGGGTAGGGAGGAGTCGGAAATTTCAAGGGTCAACACTCAAAGGGACCGAAAACTAGAAAAAGATTGCTCACTCAGCAGAGAGGTTTTCTGATCATGGTGTGGAACAGAGTGGTTTCTCACAGAGCGGGATGGGTTACCCCGTATGCTGGTGGGGGTATCCTGGCTTTAGATCAGAGTGGGCAGGCACAGAATCACCCCTGGGGGGGACACCGAGGGAGGAAGGTGACAGGAGGAGGCTGAAACAGTGTGTGTTTGTATGTAAAAGGACAGACATAGGCATGCATATGTACACTGGGCAGCAGGAGAACAGAAGCTGGGGAAGGGAGAATTTGGTGGGCACAGAACCACACAGTCATTCAAATGGCACAGAAAGGATCCAACCTCCAAGCAACGAGCATCAGGAGGGCACACATCCAGTTGGATGAGCAGCAGAATGTGGGATGCATGATTGCTTCCTCCACCTCGGCCTTCCCCAGGGCCAGGCGTTCATGGAGGGGAGGGACAGAAAATGTCTGGGGTCTGGCTCAGACTCTCGAGGTCAGCCTGCAGAGATCTGCCCCTTCGTTTGGGTTTGGTAGGTAGTGAAACAGGGGCAGGACCAATCTGCAGCACGCTCCACGCTTCCTATGGGAGTCTTCATGGACCTAGGGTGCATACACAGGAAAGGAGTGGGGACCCTTCCTCGGCATCCTGGCACTGCAGACCTGGAGAATCTGTTGCGACCTGACCCGTGGCGGTTGTTTGACAAATGCTCTCTTCTGCCTGCAATCCCTTGGCAGCTAGGTCAGAGGGGAGCAGGGGGGCAAGGAGACCTTTCTATTAGTGGAGAATGTCTCCTTAGAACAATTCCAGCTTCCTGGGAATCCTGTGGGATCTGTGGAAACCTTCCAGGCTTTCTGCCTCCTCTGTGACCCTCTTCAGCAATGGCTGCATAAAAGCCCCAGGAGGCTGTCACAGGAGAAGCTGCCTCCTCTTCTGCTGCCTTCTGCTGTATTTGCTTGGGGAACGATCCAGTCCAGGCAGTTAACGTGGAGTGACATGGGCGCATGCTTTTCTCCCTCAATCCCCACCTCCTCCATGGGATCCACTTGAAACGATAAAGGAAATTCAGGCTGAACAAGTGCCTTACCCCCAAACACTCTTCTTTCTCTACATTGAAATGTATTCCACAAGAACTGGTGTAATGTAAGGTAACCCACCTCCAGCCGAGCTTCCCTGTCCTGCATTTGAGAGCCCTCTGGCTGGAGCAGGCACCTGTGGTCTCTGGGAGCTGGGCAGTGCTCGCTCTCCAACTCCACATTTCTGAATAACCCACAACACCTCTCTGGACCAGCCCGTTCCTCGCCTAGGCTGAGTAATTTCTTACGATATTTAAAGGTTTATAAGTAACAATGATGAGCCCTTAAGAGAAGCACTGTTTGACCTTGCTTTGGGCTACTGTGTCCCCTCCCATTGCTATCACAGATTTGGTTACCTGATACCAATTTTTGCCTACCTGCTTGTAGAGCCAAACCTTTCTTCAAGGGCAGGAGGATCAGCCTGCCTCTTTGGACATCTTCAGCATCCATCATTTGGTTTGCAGAGTGCTCACTGTGGGTTTCAAAGGCTGACATGAAGAAGCACCGCTCCTTTGCACAAAACCCCCGAGAAGATAGTCACCGTGGCACCGGACGAGGAGTTTTCTGGCAGATCAAAGGCTATGAGTCGTTCAGCTTCCCATGCAGCCCCTTGTCAGCCAGTTTATTTTGCCTTTGTCTTTGTCGACCTGTACTTGGGGACGCTAATTCGATTTTCCATTGAGAGGTGCGGATATCTATATTATTTTCCTAAAACTCCAGAGAATATTATAAATTTCTTTTTATTGCTTCCAGCCATGTTATTTAAAGTAATTAACCTTAATTTATAAATTTTTATATCAAACTGCCTTTTAACTTTTAGAACTGGCAGGAGAAGTCCATTTCCCAGGGCTCCTAATAGTTCTCCATTTAATCAAAATTCATCCATCAGATTCCAGTGTTAAATCATCTTTTAATTGGGAGTTACATTCTGGTTAATAGTTTTATAATTCGCCGCCTCTAATAGTTTTTACCACAGGGATCTACTCCATTTTTTCTCACTCTATTATTCCTGGTGTTCAGCAGGGACATTTTAAAAACGTTCACTTCCCCTGCCTGTTCTTTGTGATCTCATTAATTCTTGATAGCAAGTTCCCTTTCTCCTCATTACTGGAGCATAACTACCTTTATCACTAGGTGAAACCTTACTCATTTCTACAAGTGCTCTCCAATTTTTTTTTTTTTTTGCCTCTTAAAAAAAAGAACAACCTGCAATTTATTTCAGCAAATAAGATTATATGTACTGTGTATGGTCTTAGGACTTGACATTATTGAGATTTCAGACTGGAGATTTTTGGGGCAAGAACTTTCTCTAACTTTGTGTTTGCACAGTGTTTCTCACAGCGGGGTCCTGACATTAGTCAGGTTTTCTAGGAGATACATCCAATCAAAAATATAAACTACTAATACTGGTGACATAAGAGGACAATCCAGGAGTCATAAAAAGGAATTGATTGACAGGAATGGCAGATCTTTGTGGAGGGGTTCATTCGATGTGAACCTGCATGCCTTTTGCATAGTATGTGCTGTTAACCGCTACTGACGTTCACCCGCACGGACAGGGGCAGAATCAGGCCTCGGCACTTCTTAATACCAAATGCCGGCTTATTTGCAGATGAACTCTGCAGTGTAGCACTTAATTGTCAGACACGCCGCGTGCAAATGGCCTCGCTCGATGCAGCTAAGCAGTTAGGGCAGTGTTACATTAGCTTGGTATCCTCCCAAAACAATAAAAAGAGCCCAAGGAGAAGTAAATAACGTTGTATATGAGGTAGTAAAGCCAAGCTTGTCGTTTTTCAAAAAATGCCTAGAATTAGCGTAAAATTAAATTTGAAACCTTAATCCTCCAAGGGCTGATTCTCAATTTGCAGATCCACAAAACCTCTGCAAATTACCCTACCAATCCTACTGACAGTCTTATAGGAATATGTTATATTGACTACCCAAAGTCAGCCTCTGCAAAGAAGAGCACATTGTAAAGTGCCATTGGTGAGAGTAAGGAAAAACAATCTCCCAGGGTTTATATCTTAGTCCCTTGAACAGTCCTGTAGAATAATTTCATATATAACTTCCTATAAGAAAAATAGGATGGACAAGTGTAAACAGAATTATTATACAATTATAGTGGTCCTCGGAATAACTATAACGCTGTCCACAATAATTTTTATGTCTCCATAAACTACTAGCGCCGCAGTATTCTTTTAGCCCTTCTTTCGCCCCATGCGGTAATGTAATAACTTTTCCTACTTAACGTATGCCTCAGTGTGGTAATTTGATATGACAATGATTACGAAATACTCCAGCAGTTTTAATTGACTAATGTTGAGATCATATCACCAGAAACAGACAAGATCTTATCTCATGTATGACTTCCATCCCGCCTGACTGTTACAATATTTATGTTAATAAGGATCTCGGGCATTAGCCAAGTATTAAGTCCTCAGCTGTGGTAACTACATTTAGAAGCAAACAATAATTTCACAGACTGCTGGCCACCCTCTCCTTTGAGTGCAGTAGTGATAAATAAATAAATAAAGATTTAGCTTTTCGCTAGGTACAAAATATATCTAAGGAGTTTTTATGTCTGGAACCTAGATTTCAGGATTTCTTGTGAGAATTATTACAGTAATTCAGCAGTTAAAAAGTCGCCAAAGGTTGATGCTGTATCTGAAGAAATTACCATAGCAATCTAAACTAGTATTATGCCTCTTGTATGCATAGCAGGCATACTATTACCTCCTCTTTTGTTGCTGCTGCAAACATTTACTTGGAGAGACCTTATTGTCAATGAATTTTTGACAGAGGTCAAAGTATTTCTGAGTGAAACTGAAAGAGGTCTGGGACTTATATCAAACAGCTGACAGCATCAACAATAGTGTGTTTACTCATCCTGCATGCTGGAAAAATTAATTAAAAGTGTTTGTGAGATGTTTTGCGCCTGCAGAAGCCTTATATGCTTTTGGTAACAAGCATGCCGGTCTTGTCTGTGGGTGGGGGAAGCATTGCAGTTGGCGATGGATCTGTTGACTGGAGATCGTTGGGGTTTCTTTGGTGGGGCTATTTAGCAAAAACGTGATTGAGCGTTGTGATGAGTCAATGTGCGACTCGGGTAAGAGATTCCCCATGGATTTTGTTTCACGCTGCCAGCAGTGACACAAGTGCCAGGTACAGACGGGTCCCCGTGGCTGCTCTGAAGCTTTGTGCAGCCACGTGGCAGCTGTGGTGTGAGGAAGTAACATCTCAGATGTGCGTGGTCAATGACGACAGGTTTTTCCTCACTCTGCCAGGTTTCTGGCGTAGCCACGAAAGGGGTTTGTTACAGCCTTCCCATACTGAAAAGTGCCGGTGGTCTCTGCGAAGGATGGCCGTGGGGTGCGTGCAGTGCATCGCAGCGTACTTATGTCTGCAGTCGTTCTGAACTACAGCCAGGAAATTAAGGTTCAGTTTACCAAGAGGTCTGAGAAGTAAATGTACAGCTTGCACTGCCGTGTTTAGATGGCAGTCCGAAGGGCGAAAATAGAGCAGTCCATAACAAAACATCTGTGACTCAACCTGTGGTTTTTTACATCTTTTTAAAAAGGTCCAAGAGTCCAAGTTGCCTGAAACATTTGTAAATTTTATAATGTTATCAATTCTTCCCAGCTTTAAAATACTCATTCCAACAGGAAGTTGGTCATCCAAAAAACCATGCAGACCTGTGGTCGCTCTATCGCATCACTCTGTTATGTGCCCATTCTGTTAGGACTTCATGGGATCTTAGTGTGTGCTTAAATGCTCTCCTGCAGAGAAATGGAGACCTCAGAACACAGAAATTAAAGCACATGTAATTGTTCATTTTTTTATTTTGACTGATGTGCACTCAGGGCTGGGTCCTTGCAGTACTTAACTTCCTCCTACTTTTGGGTCATTTTAGTAACAGGGGAGAGTACTCTGTCCTTTTACGTAGTAATGCTGAAACCTCTCAAAGGCTTTGCAAACTCTTCTGAAAAAATGCTGCAAGATTTAATGAGATGTAGTAACTTTTTCATAGATTTTTTGAACTTTCCTGTAAAATTGTTGTAATCTTAGAGAAAGAGCTTTATCCACCTCCATGTATGCTCATGTGTGTAGCAGTATAAAAAACCCTTGTCCTTAATTTGAGTGTTTCAGGATTATTTCAATGAGACGTGACTGATTTTTTAAAGAGTTTTGTTGGTTTCTGGCTTTTCTATGCAGTGTTTCATTAGAGAACTTTTTTTTTTTTGCAAGTTATATTTTATGTATCTTATAGAGATGGGAACTTATGAGGATTTATCTAATCATGTGTCACTGAGGACCTTGGACTCATACTGCAAAGTCCTGGTTGTTGGTCACTTGCAGTCATAAGCCTCCCCGGAGTCTCTGAAAGCATTGCTTTCTCTTTTACATCTATAGACGGGGAGACCATGGGTAAAGTGTCAATGTTCTTTATGTTGTAAAACACTGTAAAACACTGACTGCTACAGTATTACAGTCTTTGTCTTCACCTGAAGTGTTCAGTGCTGGGAGATACGGGTCGTGGCAGACTGTCCCCACCAAACAGCTCAGCGTATCCTGTACCCTCTCATGAATAAACCCACTATGAAAGCAGTGCTTCAAAGCTTTTCTAGACCTGGGCCAGCAGGCTAAGCACCTTGCAGACTCATGCCCCAAATTCAGATAAATCCCATCAGTGATGCAAATTAAAGATTGGTTGGACATTAAAACCAGTGCCTTTCATTTTGTGAATATATATATATGCACACACTTTTAATATTTAATATTCATCAAGTATTTTCATTCTGTTACTCTTCACTAATGCATTTTTAAATGCATTTCTCTCGAATCAGCCCAGTGTCCTCTTTCATGAATCCTTATCTCTGTCCTGTGGGCATCTATATGCCTGGCCTAATGTTCCACTCTACAAGTACTGAGCTGTTCATAACCCTAATCATACAAAAACAGATGATTCATTACTGAAGTGGATGAAAGAAGGCATTAAATATTGGCATAAAGGAGAAAAGATAAACTGGTACTGGAAGGTTCATCTCTATTAGCTAAAGTGTTTGGGGACACCACAGAAATAAACCTAGGGTTATAAATATTGCCCTTGATTAGGGACCTAATCCAGGAGAATGAACTTCTGTGCCCCATTTAAGACAGTGGTCTGTCTGCATGGCTCTCACTGTGGGATCAGGGCTGATTAGAGGTGGAACGTGCAGCAGCTGTCGTGGGTACAATAGTTAAGGATTTGGGCTCAGTGTTACACTGTTGTTAACTGTGGGCATTCACAGTCATGAAATAACTCAGGAAATACTGAAAGCTAAAAAAATCTTGTGGGCTCTTTTGAACTGCAGTGCGAACCTTAGGGATCTTCATCTTGGCTTTTCCTGTCAGGTAGGAGGATTAAGGGTTTCTTTTTTAAAGGCAAAAGACAGCTGATTTCACGGGACTTCAGGAGCTGAGGGTATAAGGAGAGGATCAGATCTTGTAAAACTTCTGATTAAACAAAAAGAAGAGGGAAGCAACCCTGCACTGAAGAATTGCACTCCTGTAGAAGGACATCAGTGATTGGGAAGGTAATAAATACCAGCACTGCTTACCATGCTGGTCTCAGATATGAGCTAGGAGACAATGTCTGCACGGCCAGTAGCAAGTTATCCTTTGATGCATCAGCCCAAACCCTGAAGATGGGCCTTTAATGAGAGGCCAGTGGCTGAGCAGGGCAGCAGGTGCTGGGTGGGTGAGTGGGCGGGCAGGGAGGCCGGGCTGCTCCCCCGCAGCAAACCTGCCTGCCCTTGCCATCACGGGGGCCTGCAGCTGTGGGTGGTTAGCCAGACCCTGGGGAAATAAGTGAGGAGCTGGGGGTCTAGTTTCCCTTTTCCAGCAGGGTGAGTGGTGCCTGTGTGAAGCTGCTGCAGGCTGGTGGGGCATTACCTGCTTGGTGCGTGCCTTGGAAAGCACATGTAGAGCTGCTGCTTTGGCTCTGAGGCTTTGGTGTGAGGCCCATGCGTGCGGTTCATCTGGAGGGGAAGGTAAGGTGTTGCTGCTCTCTTCTCTGGGGCTGGGATGTGGAGGTGGTGGGTATTGCTATAGCAGTGTGGCGTCCCTGGCATGCATAGCAGACTTGCTGTATGTCTGTGTTTGGCTTCTTGTACTTCTGCTTGGTAGAAAGCAGCTACTGAGGGGCTTGTAGGGCTCTGATGTTTTGTTTCTCCTTCTCTGGCTTCTGGGGACATGCCTGGGGGTGTGGGGGCTGGCAGCCCTCTGCAGCAGAGTGATCTCTGTCTCTGGGCCACCTTGAGGTTAGGGGCCAGAGTCTTCTCTGGAGAAGAGAAACAAGGTGAACTTCCCAGGTGAGAAGCCCCTGAGAGTTCAAAATAAATACGTGGGGGACAATTTTATTCCCCTTTATCACTCAGGTGGTTTCTGAGCAGTGCTTCTCTGGAGCCCATGTACTGGAGTCCATGAAATAACTGTCCCTCAGACACCAATGAGATGTTTCTGGAGAGCCAGGGAATCGGGCAGTCGGGAAAATAGTCCTGAGCATCAACTCCCCCTGCCGATGTCGTGTTCAGCTATGTGCTGTGATGTAAGGCAGCCCTAAATTACAAGCAAACAAACAGAACCCTGTCGTTCTTCATCTCTCTACTGTGTGGGCAGAAACTCATCTGGTAGCCTGTAACAAAATGCCTGGGTGGATAGCAACCAGGGAGGCAGTTCAAACCACTCCTCCTGTGGAGATGCTGCAATTTAGTGAATCGTTAAGAAATAATACAGGGTGTATCACTCTCCTCTCCACAGTCAAACAGAAAACATGCAACATAGTCTTGTATGTTTATTTTGGGTGAGGGATAACGGCCTTCAGAACAAACACCAGCTATTTTTAAAGGAAGGAAAATGCTCTGTCTGCACTCCTCTGTCCCCCAGCTGACTGCTGTACCTTTTTCCAAAAAGTGGCAGTGAAGGGGGGAACCCTTACAGAACTAATTTAGTTAAAATTTACACTCCTTGATTTTCTGCCTCTTCTTTTTCCCCCTTCTAGTTTTGTAGCTATGATGCAGTATTGATCCAAAGATCTATAGGATCATACCAAGGCTCCAGGTGGGTGGCAGAATTGAGGCTAGGCTTCATTTCTGTCTGAATGGTGCAGAAAATAATTCCACTTTCCAGCTTTTATTGCTCAGAACATTGCATTTCTCTCATTGCAGTATATGGGAATTAGCTCTGGAGGAAAGAAATGATTTTTTTTTTTTCCCCCCCTTGATGTAGAGTGGAGCAGAAGGATTCAGGAAGAAGTAATGTAAGAGAGCAGACAGCAAGCTCATTGCTGTTTGAAATAGGTGCAGCTGGATTGCTCTAACACAATGGGACTTCTCATCTGGGGTTCAAGTGGTGTTTCTGTGGATGGATGGTCCCCAGACTGCAAATTCCTTGTCTGGCTGGGATAGCTTCCTGCAATAGTGCAGTATGTTAAATACAATAATAGCAGAGGAGCATGCAGTTGTTCAGCTTTGTTCTAGGTGTCAGTGTGAGGGGATGTGTGATGGAAATCAGCAGGACTGCAGAAGGTAGAAATGCCTGCAGCTGGAAAATGCCTCTAACCATCACTGGTACTCAGGCGAGCTCAGGTGGTCCATGTGAGCTGCAGTCATTTGACTGCATCACAGACCTACTTGCACATCTTGAGCTGTCTGGGACACTCTCCTGGACACAGCTGGAGCTTGGTCCCCACTGTGGCTCCAGTACCAGCTGTCCTGAGGGCTGTGTGTGTTTTTTCTAGAATGGCTCCAGGCTATATTAAACACTGGCTTTAGGGACCAAAGGAACCTGATGGCTCTCTGGAGCCAGACAGGTCGCCTTGAAAGTGCTGAAGTTACGCAGATGTGAATTTGTAGGTGGGAGAGAAACCAAGTGACAGTGGAGCAAGAGAGTACATATGTGAAGATGCAGACACCTAGCGCTGCATACTCCAGCTTCCTTTCATGGTACCTCGCTAATGTGCACAGAAAGGCCACCACCACCAGGCTGGAGAACAACAGATGATTAAGCTGCTTCTTGCGAAGTCTTGTGCTTGTTCTCCTTTCAAATCATCGTCTTTGTGGTAGGGTGGCGAGTTGCCTGGTTCTTTTTTCCCTCACCCTACAGCAAAGACATGTGTGTGGCTCAGTGACTGAGGAGAGCAATTGAAATGGTGACCCATATTGGACTTCTAACATGGGCATAGTTGATACAATTTGCTGTGTGAACTTAGTAAATCAGAGAAGTAATTTCCCTGCAAGAGAAGTAGGCTGCCGCCTGTTCATGAACTTGGCAACCTTAAGTCACACCTCTGGTATTACATCCTGCTAGGAAAGTTTTCAACAGAGTCATTTCCTGATAAAGGGGGGATGGGGGGAGAAATTTAGTAGCATGTTGAGGAAATAGTGCTGTCTGTGCCCAATGTCCAACCAGGAGAGAAAGTAACTGGGAGAAGACTTTCAAAATCCAGTGGCATACTCTGATAAACACAGCTCACAGATAATATCATTACTATGTTAAGACTGGTTTTAGAAGCATGGATCCTGGGAACGTCTTGTCAGTGCCAATGTCTCAGGCAGGAGTGGAGAGGAAGTAAAAAATAGTCTACAAGGGTTTAGGTTAATTTATGAAGGTTCATGTAACACTGTAACTGGCAAGATGCTAAATGTTTCTCATATCGGAGAGATGCTCTCAGGAGAATACCTGTCCTTATGAAGCATTTACTTCTAACATAGAATAGATGCTTCTACTACCTGGTGTCTCTTTAGTCATGACACTTTATGTGATAGCAGTGGAATTTTCTTCCCCTTCCCTCCCTTCTCTACTGCTCACCCAGCTTGTCCCACCCAGGGACCCCACCAGTAACCACCCAGGGTTACTACCTAGGCAGGTCTCTCATGGGCGCTAATCGCGTTAGCACCCTGAGCAGAGCCTGCTTCGGTGCTTCTAGATGAGCGTGTTTGAAATGCACCGAAACTCAGGCTACAGGATTTGTGCTTTCTGTCAATGACAAGTGGAGCAAATATTGACAGTGCCTCTCAAAGACTCCAGTTACTATTGCTCTTGTTAATTCAGGGCAAAATTTATCCTCACACCAAAGACCCATGTTAAGTCTGTGCTATTGAAACAGCTGGACTTCCCTGTCCCATTTCTTGCTGTCTGGGTAATTTGGAGAAAAAGGGGCAAACCTGGGAAAACTGAGGATGTGCTGTGGTCATCTGTGGGGCTTTTTTAACTTTTCTTTTTGTCCCCCCCATGCTCTGCTTTCCTGTTTCTGACCTTGTGTTGGACCACTCGTGTGCAAAGGTATAATATGTTTTGTTAATGGGGCTCCACTCTCAGATAAATTATTTATTAAACCATTCTGTAGCCCAATGGAAAAGATCTCATTGCAGTGAGAGGCTGAGTAGGGGCAGTCCATGGGGCTTCTGCTGAGTTATTGACACTTTCTGCGTTCACCTTCTAGTTCAAGTCTGGATTTGGCACTGTCAGACCAGTACTGACAGTGGCTTGCAGTGAATGCAGAGGAGCTGTTCCTGCTTTGTCTGCCATCAGGCCTCCTCGTTATTCTGCTGTGTCCCAACCAGCCTGAGTTGCTTTGTGCTTGTATGTTTGGCTACTACTTATGCCTGTCTCGGGGATGGTGAATTTTGCACTGTTGACTACTCCAGACAATTTTAAATGGATTAGGGCAAGAGAGAAAGGTTCTTGGTGAGAGTTTCACAAAATGCTCAACTAAAGGGGCAAAGACAGAGGAAAAGACATTCCGGTTCTTGTGACTGTCAAATGCTGAAATGAGCTGCAAATCCTGTTCTAGAGGCTGGAGCATAGGCTTTGCTCTTGCTGGGGATTTTGGTCATGTGTGCTGAAATAAGAACAAATCTGGGCTGGGGGCAGGTGAAGCCATTAGGTTAGGGTGAGATAGCTTGCACTAGTCAAGATGAGCCATACTTGAAACCAGCTGGTTGGTGTATGGATTAGTTGCTTTGCCCATTTACTTTGATGTTTCTGCTCATAATTTGTGCCCCTGTAAAAGGTTGAGTGCCTTGCTCAGGCCCTAAAGCCTTGCTGTATCTTGTAATCTGGGATTTTTGAGAACTTGGAATCATGCTAGAGGTCTACAGCGCCAGAGACAATGAATGGCAAACTCATTTCCAGCTTTGCTTCAGTTACCAGATTTTGGAAGACCCTGAGGGCTTCAAGAAGTGCAAGGGGAGGAGTGTGTGGAGGCTTTCCCCCTCCTCAAATCTCTAGTTTGGATTACGTGCAAACTAAATTATAGGGTTCTCTGCATCAATCCTCCTTGGATGCAAAATCCTGTGAAACTTTCAAAGAATTTCTTTTGACTCTTGTTACTTCAAATTGGGAACGGGGGGAGATGGAGACGGAACTACGAAGAACCAAATAGTCATTTTCCTCCTGAAGCTAGCAAACTTCTGGGTAATGCTCTGAACATCTATCTCTTTAAAAGACTCCTAGATTTAAGGAAGAAAAAAAACCCTAAAAAAGACATGGAAAAAACCTGGATTAAACTGTCAGTCATTCACTGTCACAATCTATCCAGGAAACTCATCCATGCCCCTACAGGTAGCTAGTTATCCCATCAGGAATTTCATATTCTTGTCTGAATCCTGGAACACAAATTGGTTCAGCGCTATGGGTCTGCCTTGATTAGGGTCTGCTGACACAGATGTCCACAGCATGTGTTCCAAAAAAGCCTGCTCAAATAACTGCTTCTTTCCCCAAAGGGATCAAAGGTTGAGATGGTCTTCCCAGAGTTTTAGCCAGGCTGTGCAGAGCATCTGCAAAGTTTAATCCCCTAACCTTTCCTTTCCTTTCCTTCCCTCCCTTTTCTTTTTTTTAAGGATGGTATAAATGGAGTTTAAGGGTTTATCTTTTGTCTTTATAGAAAACAGCTATTATTTGTAAAGAACCCCTGGAAAAGAAAGTGCAGCCTTGCCTTTATCTGAGAGACAGTTGGGTTTTGGCTACTCTGTCAAGGATAAAGCCCAGAATACCTCTATACACTTGTGCAAATATCTAATGTTGACATCTTTTGCCAGCTGCTGTTGTGGCTTCCTTTTCCTTGATGAACAAAATCCTCTTGTGATGTGGCCTCTGAGTGCCATTATAATTAAAAGAATTAAAATTCAATTGGAGTTATTGTTGTTACACAATGCAAAGTTCAACACCACTGAAGGCTGATTTTATTGATTCTGTATTGGGTACTCCACGGAAATAAGTTACCTTGACACAAACATGGTATTGGCAATAGAAGGCACAAATGGTCCGGCTCCAGCCCTTGCTCACTTTAATTTTATTGTTAGCAACACCTTTCACAAAGAGAAGTTGTGCCAGCATTTCTATCTTAAAGCATGTTTTTTTTCAAGATCACTTCAGTCCTGGAATTATCTCCAGCTTAAATAGCAATATCAGATTTACAACCTTGGCAGAAAAATATATGTATGAGAGTTAAATGCTACAAAGCTTGTTAAAATTGCAGCTGTCAGTGGCAGCAAGGAACCTTGCTCTTTCTTGTAGCTTGAGTAGTCATCTTTGGCTGCTTTTCCCTTGCACCCTTACTATTCAGGCTTGCATATATCTATTTTGTTTCTTTATTTTAAAGAGCAGGCTTGAATTAAGCTTATCTGAATCTTCCAAATCTGTTTTGTTAAGAAGCAACCAACTGTCACCATCAAATGTCTCTTTTTTCAACACAATTATTTCCAAGAGACTGAATATTGACCTGAAATCAGCTGTTCGAGTGTAAGATGCTTTTAAGCACTGATGAGAATTGTTCCTGTTCTCTGAAACTGCTCCTCTAAGCAGAGCAGCTGTAGTTCATGCTAGATGTATTAATGGTTCACTCAAACATGACAGTGGGCTGGACAGTAGGAAGGTTGAAATTGTTGTGATACGGAGACTGGGTGTGAGAAGTGAAGAAATCTTTCTGGAAGGTAGAGAGGCTCTTGGACAAGAGCATGGAAAAGCTTGATCTTTGGAGTCTTCTAGTCTTTCTATTGGCATTCTCAGTTTGGGGGAGAGACACATACGTGTTTCTTTTTTCCCTGGAGTGCCTCTTTGCATTGGAGCTTCTGTGTTGTTGCAGTATAATTAACTAGTAATAATCACCAAGGATTGACTGGAGGTGGGAGAGGATTTCTGGGCATGCCCCTGTCTGTCTGCTGGGGAGATGGATCAGGAGCAAGGAAGCAGCTTCTAAGACTGAACCCCAACATGGGAGCGACCAGAAGATGTGGTCTGTGTGTGCTTGAACTTTCTCTTCTCCAAGTGTCACCCTTCCTATTACACAGGTTTGCCAGTCCTGTAGTCATCTGGTGCATTGTCCAGCAAGTACATGATGACACTTAAACATATGGCTTAAATCTTCCCCTTGGTAGAAAATCTGGCTGGGAGATGCCCTTGCAGGAAGAGCAAAGGGCTGGATTACAAAGGTGCCTGTGTCTGAATTTTGTTATAACACTGGTCCCTGTGTCTGCAGGCAGACTTGTGCCAGTGAGGCTAGGTACGTGAGAGATCTGTATGGTCTACAAGGCTTACTTGGATTTGGGAGCTACCCTGGGGCTGAGAAGTCATGCTACCCAGCATTCCTGGGATGCCACTAAGCAAGACATAGGGCAGGGAACACAACAGCCTTTCTCTGTTAATGTTGTGTTCAGCACTTCCCGAGTGGTGTCTTCTTCAGGGGAAAAAAGCTGGTTGGGAAGGAAAAGTGTTATTAGTTGTTTTGACAAAAGTAGCAAACTGCCTGGGAGGACCTTGTGTTCATATTATGTGACTGCTGCTCAGCTTATTGCTCATTAGCAAGGAGTTACCTAATTAGCAAGGCAAGCTGTTAATTGTGTATTGCATTACTCGGCTTTAAAAATTCTTTTAGATGTTAAATATTTTGGTGATAAGGAGTTTCCACTAAACTATTTTCTTTCTGTGTAAATTTCTTTCATCTGCCAGAACGGAATAAATCATGAACTGCTGTAACCACCACAGATTCGGGAAAACCAACTGAATTTCTTGTGATGGAGGTGGCACTAATGAACAGTAATTTTTTAAAAAATATAATGGAAAAGACTCGGTAAGGTTAATAAGATAGTAGAACCCCTGTGTATTGAATCAGTCTTGATAAGAGAACAAAAACTGCATGTTTGCTAAAATAACTTTAAAAACAAATAACATTGACTTTCCACACCTAGTGGAGACCAAATTTTCACTTGCTTGCATGCCTGCTCTCCCGGCATGCTAGGACCTGTCACCGTTCCGGCTCTCACCAGGACAGTGTGACTTTGATTTTTGACTGCTGGGCAATCTTTTTCATCAGATGGAGTTGGATCGCAAGGTGGAAATTAGGTGTCCCTGCATCTTTCCACTCCTTCAGCTCACATGAAAATTTTGTGTTGAGGACATGTATCCACTTCCTACTGGCCCCACCACATGAAGCTTTGATTAGCAATTATTTCTGAGATATTAAAAAACACAATAGATGTTGCAGGGCTCTGGATTTTCCATTATGATTATTAAGGGAAAAGAGAGACTATGGTTACAACTCAATAGTTATTTCTCCATGTTAGAATGTAAATTATGATCATATGTGCCTGTATGCTCACGTACCAAATACTTATATGTGTTAACTGTGTCTTCATTTGCCTTGATTAGCTGGATTCTGGTTTTTACTTTTTGCTTGGGGCATGGGGTGGGAGTAGAATAAACTAAAGCAGACAGTACCAAATGCTTTGTTCTTGCTGTCTTAGCAATGTGTCTTCACCCTTACCCTACTCCTCCTTTCTATATGCGAACTAGGATAGTAAAACTTTCGACTTAGCTTTATGGAAGAATGAAACCACTTCAGTTATTACTGAATAAAACACAGAAGGGACCTCTGTGTGCAGGAGCTGACTCTGTATGGTGTACGTATCATACCAGTTCTTTAGCTGTCATTAAGCTGCATGAGGACACAGCTCTGATCTGTTTCTTAGTCTCATAATCTCTGAAATAAGGCGCTCTTCAGTAAGCACGTGTCCACTTACTTGGTGATAGTCTTGTGAGCAGCTTATTTGCTGTTGATTCTCAGGTGTGTAAGTGTATGTGCTTAATATCAGGTGAGCATGTGTTTTGAGTGAGCTCTTTCTTTGGGACCCTAAACTGTAGGAATATCATCTTTCTGTTGCTTGCCTGCCTGCCTTGCAAATGTATAGCAAAAATGCCACAATGGTAACATTCTGGTGGTAGGACTTTAGTGCATTTTCCAAAAGATGCTGGCATTGGGTTCTTATAGAACCACTTAGAAACACAGTTGTGGAGCCAGGCTAATCCAGAATACTGGAACACTGCGCAATCGAAAATGTGCATTACCTTTAGCTGTCAAATGACTGAGAATTAAAAACAGCCTTTGAAATAAAAATCGACACCTGAAAGTATGGTGGTCAGAAATATGAGGCAGTAGTGCAGAGGAATCTCAGATGAGATGTGCAGCTTCTGGGGGGACAGGGCAGGTACCCCACTCTGTGCAGCACCTGGCACTGGGAGGCCTGGAGGTCCCGGAGCACTCCTGAAACAGAGGTGAGTGTGTGACCTGTTCTTCCAGACACTGATACAGCACATCAGTGTGGTATCTTTAAAGTAGTAAGTGTCCACTTTAACTATTTCATAAGGGCTTTTGCGTAAGGAAAATAAACTTCCCAGTGGACAGTTTCTCTTGGGGTGAAATTAGAGGTGAAGAAATGTTTTGGGCTTGTATCACTGATTGTGCTATGGGTTAAAGTTCTTATTTGATAGTCAATAAAGATAAATTGCACACAAAAATAGCTACTACTGCTGGAGTGAGCTGGCAGTTTGCAGAAGGGGGTATGTGGTATCTTAACGTGTAGTCAGTTGTAAAGGCTTGGGAAAAAAATTTTCAACTGCACATTATCTGAGTGAGCTTCCATATTTTACCATGACACCGACTCCGAGACTCATTTCCCTGGGTTAAGTAGTGTGGGGTGAAGTATCTGCCGCTCTCCTTCTCCCTATCCATCTGCTGCGGTATTCTGGGCATTTAACCTGGAGCGCTTGCTGATGTATGACCAAATCAGAGAAAAGAGGCCGCGCTGTTTAACCCTCTCCCTTTGTAGCTGCACTTAATGAATGTCACACGGGCCCACTATAGAAATGATGGAACATCCATTCTGGCAGCATGAACAGAGCCCACCGTGCAATGATATGATGAAATATGCTGAAAATATTCACAGGAGCCTGTGAACATAAACCCATGATTATTTTTTCCCCTTAAATCTCAATATTGTAGCTGGTCCCGTCCCCCCCATAATAAAAGTGCAGTTCCAAGCAGCGTCTACTTTTTTGAGGGGAAGAAAACCCTATTTTCTTTTTAATGTGGCTGTACTGAAATGGCTAACTTATGCTAACCAAAATGTAATTATGTTGTCCATGCAGGTCTCTTTGTCTCTCTAAAAAATGTCTTGTAAATAAGATTGCAGGTCTTAATGACTCTATCCAGTAATTCCTGGGCTAAATTTAAAAGTGATAAAAGTAGGACTATACTTTCTTTTGCAAAAGTTATTTACGTGCAGGTGTGTGCTGTCTGCTGGCCCAGTTCTTCTACCTTCACTCATGGGGAGTCACAACCGGTTGTTAAGAACCTGTGCCTTTTGTAGGGCTCCTTGCTGAGCAAGTCACTGCTCAACATCTCGGAGGCAGGCATGAGTGAGCCGTGGATGGAACAGGAGGAGCACGTAGCTGCAAAGCAGCTCTGGTCATGAAATGCAAGAGTCTAATCCTCACTCCTTTCACCATTTCATGCATCTTTCTCCACTGAACTACCTTTCCCCCCTTCTTAATGCAGGCTACACCTTGCTACTTCTCACCTCGAAACTTTGCACCGGATCTCCCCTTTGGATGTCATTTGTGTAATCAGAATTCAGCTGGAGAGAAAATGTAGTGAAACTTGCTCTTGGTTTGAATGGCTATACAAAACCTCCTATGTCACTTAAGTTCCCCTGAAGCACCATGATTCATCAGCCTAATTTAAAAATAAATAAATCAGTTGTCTCACTTGAAAAAGAGAATATAAATGTTAAAAGCTGGTGGCTAATTACTTCTGTTAGACTCAGCTTCATGCTGGTAGCAAATGTCTGTCAACTCTTCTGTCAAAGACTAAGGAAAGTACTACAAATGTATAATGATTTCTTGCTGTGTTCCAGTGATGCTTTTCATAGAATTCTTCCCCAAATAAGAACACCAGCACCCTTGGGGTGTCTCAGAGTGCTTTCCTAGCTGATGTACTCTTAATTTATGAAGACTGTGTTTATACTGGAGAAGGGAGACCAAGAGAAGCTTGGATCTCAACCTTTGCTTCTCTGAGATAATCAGCAAACAATGTGAATGTGTGTGTGTGTGAACACAAGATATGTAAATAAATGGATGAAATACTGTCACTGGGACCTTCATTTCACCCAGGCTATTGAATCATCTCATCATAACTGCTTGTTATTAACCAAGTGGCATAATTCCAACTTAAACTTCCCTTTTGTTTACTAGAGACTTGCTGAAGAGCGAGTGCTGAATACTTAATTTTCAACCTTCTAACTACATGTATTTATAGAAAGACCAAGCAATGTTTAACTCTAAGATCTAGAGCTAGGTGATGAGCAAGCTAGGTGTGAATCTCAGCTTTATTTTTAAAAGAACATTTCAGGTCTGTATTTTAACAGAGAAAAATCTTACGAACTTGATCCATTTAAATATAGGATGGTGAAAAACCAGAAGGCACAATTTCTAATATTTACACACTCACTTTAAAACATCAATTTGTTCATTCCTTTAACTTTCACGGATTTTCGCAGGAAGCACAGGGCTGAGTGTGTGGCTTATGTCTGTTTCCCCCAGTCTGTCAAATTAATACCGTAGCTCCAATTGAACTTGACTTCTGTTTTGATGCACCAGGCAGGAATTTGGCCTGTTATAACTGTAAAGAGTGTCCGAAATACCATTTTTACCATGGATACAGGCAAATTCATGCTGACATTAATACAGTGCTGTTATGTCCTGGTCCTTTTGCTGAGTTAAAAAGGGAAAATATGCCAATCACGGAGCATATAGTCATAGTATTAGTCGGGTGTTACTTAGGTGAGATGTTTTAGTGTTCCTGTTAAACATCAGGGAGGTGAAACAGTATTTATATCAAGAAGTTAGTGGTAAGGAGCCAAGTTTTAAGGACTGTTTGTACCTGGATAATCGGCTTTCCCACTGCAAGGAACAGAGGACAAACAGCCCAGGAGTATGGGCAGGGAGTGAGCCTGGCATTCGGGGGATGGACAGGTTGCTCACAAGCTTCTGCTGCCTGCAGGCAATTCTGTGTGTGCAAAACTAGGGGGGGAAATATCCCACCCTTTTTTCTCCAAGTATGACTGCTGTAAAACAGTTGAGCAGGCATGATAGCTGCTTGTGTCTGTGTGTGGCTGTCTTGCTCTGTGCAGAATTTTTTTGCGTACTTTCCAGGCAATATTCCAGCTTGTCAGATGGAGGGAAGGAAGGTGATGCTTTGCATGAACCATCTTCGTAGAAGGTTACATGCACCTCTTCCCCCAACCAGCCCCCAAAGTTGAGCATTTCTTATGTGATGACTAGAGGCTTAAAAGTATGAGTGATTGCATTGTCTGCTGCTCAGGGCAAAGAGCAACTATGCTCTGGACATGAACCTGCTTATTTCTGGTCAGCAACTCAACTAAAAGGGAGATTATTTTCTTAATACTTCTCCCCCTTTTCTTCCCTCTCTTGCCTAATGTACGTAATAAAGCAGGCTATTTCTGCTATAGGAAAAAAATGACTAATTTACTTTATCAACTGGCATAATTGAGCAGGATGTGCTGTGAGCTTCTGGTGCTCCGTGTTGGTTCGTGGTGACTCAAAACACATCTTCCTTCTTGCAGCTTCTGCTAGAGCTCAGAAAAGGTGAAAGTGAGTTGTTAATCATACATGATGCTGTACATCTTAATAAATGTGATAAAATTAGGATGGAAAGGTGGATGTGGCTTTGAGGCTGAAGGACTGTGCTTAAAAGAGCAACAACAGCTCCCTCTCCTTCTGGAGCAGTGTGAGGGGAGTGAAGCTGGGAGGGAGCAGGGCTCCTCTCCTGATGGAGCAGGGCTGCTGCTGACAATTCTCTATTGAAATGAGAAGAGTAGTAAAGGCATCTCAATAAATTCATTTAGATGTTTACAGAAAGGATGAACAGCATCATTTAAACAGGACTTCAACAACAAGCTGTACCTGCTCTTTCTGTTTTCACATACTCTTTTCTGGCCTTCCGTTTCCCTGGCGGAGAACCACCAACCTGATTAACATATTAAATGAAGCAGAACCCAGGGCTATCTCTGCACATTACTGCTTCCTTATGGTATATGAGCAACTTCCAGATTAGCAGTTATAACCATCCTCCACCCTCCTAACCCAGAATATCTGTATTTTAAGGACATTGCGCACATGACAGAGGGTAACCGCATCCCTTGGATTTTGGGTTCTTAACCTTTGGAAAAGGGTTTTTCTTTAAGTCTTTAATTCTTTTAGAGTACCTCAATGCCACCTGTCCTTATCTCCCTGCACAGCCTTCATTTTACCCTCTTCTGGCCCAAGTCTGCATACGCTCGGCGACACACAGGCTCTCTCCTGGAGCTGCTTGCATGCTACCCTCCCTACCCAGGGCAAGCTTGACAGAATGGGTGCCCCAAGATAAATAGGCACCTTCTGCACATAGCTGAAAATCGAACCATCCCTGTGCTGTGCTCATCTGGAACCAGAGCTGAATAGATTGTCACGAGAGCCTGGGGACAAGGGGAGCGGGGGGCTGTTACTGGGGCAGTGCCGTGGCGTTCTGTCCTTCTGCGGAAGGCTGCGGGGACAGCATTGGCTACGGTGAGCTGTGGGCCCGAGGATTGCCTCGCACTTGGATTTGTGTCTGCAGCACCCAGCTGCAGCGAGGCACATGAGAGCCAAAGCTGCTGCGACACAGCATATGGGGCCCTGTGGTGGTGCATGGGAGGGGGGCAAGAAGAGCTGGGGGAGGGGAGAGGCATGCATATAAATCATTATTGGCGAACATCTCAGCTCTTGAGCCAGGCTGTCGCTTGCCGCTGCTCGTGGTGCAGCCCAGACATAAATCATAATTCCCCTACAATAGATCCTTTTGCAGCCGCCATCAGGAAAAGTGTGTTGGTTTTATCGATTTTTTGACACCGGGGCCCTGGCAATGGCCGCTCTGAATCATTATGAAATGAAACTGATTAGGAATTCATGGAATACTAAATAAACTTTACGAGCCCGTTGTAAGTTTTTGATGCATGGGGAGCGGAAAATGAAAACTAATGATATAAAAATTACACAGCGTGCTGAGTATTATTATACTGCTATTGATTTGTTTCAAACTGTACATCAAAATCGAAGTGTGCTGGGTGTGCTTGGCTGCAAGGCTGATGCTCAAAAGCTTTTGAGGGTTTTTTTTTAATGCTGGCTCCAGCATTTTTGGCCAGCTAGAGAAGGTTAGTGCCACCACAGAATTGAAGTGCTCCCTGCACCTGCCTATTCTTCTGCAACCACCCTTTGCATGGTTATCACTGACTTTATTCTCTTGTTTGCATGCGGACTCTCATGAGACAAAAATATATTGACGAGGATTTTAGCCTAAGTGGATAACTCCCCACACGCACTTCTGCTCTAGGGAATTTTACTTCTGTTCCTTAATAGCCAACACTGGAGAGAAGCCCAAGACACTTGACAAACATTTATGCAAAACTGCACAAAGGGATCATTTGTTCTGCCACTAACTGCAGCCACCTCGGGAGTGAAGGATAACAGCTGGTTATAATGCTGCCCATCAGTTTGGGGCAAGAACAGATAACTTACCGTTTTTTAAACTTTTCTTTCTATAAACAGACAATTTGTAACATGATCATAATAGCCCTGTCCAGACTTAAAATCAATGGAAATAATGAGTGGAATTGGTGTGATCTATTTGCTTCCTATTTACTATTTTTGACAGCAGAATTTAACAAAATTAAGTAAGGAAAAAAAGGTAAAAAGGCTAGGATTGTTTCAGTGTAGCCTTGAGAGAAACTGCTGAATAAGAGCAGGGTGTGTGTGTATGGAGAGTTAGATATATTGCTGGTATTGTCGTTGCATGTTTTTGTTGAAATAAAAAGGATCCTCGTGCTGCAGCTTGCCGTGCTGGACCAGGAAGGTTCTGTCCTGGCTAGAGCAGTTCAGCTCTGTCTTACAGTGCTGTTGAAGCTTTCCCCAAAGCACCCAACCTGGCCCACTCCTGCAGGCAGGATGCTGAAGGATGCTGCTGCGGCTCATTCTGTTATGATTTTCTTTAGAAAAAAACCTGCCCTTAAGTAACCAGCTTGCTTCTTCATGGTATCTGTTCTGCTTGAGTTTCATGTGTTGCAGAACCATGATGGGACATGTGCTGTTGTGTTTAAAGCATTATTTGGAAAAAGCTTTTTTCATTTGGGTGCAAAACCAAGTTCAGATTTAGTAATCTCAGATGGTGTAAACGGATTTGGTAGGTGATGGAAGCAGCAGTAACAAATAGGCTGTAACAGAACTAACCAGGTACAGAAACCAAACCTCCTTGCTCCTGCAAAATTAACACCTTACCCTGCTGGCATGGGCACAAGCCTTTTGGGTGCAAAGAGCTTCAGGTGTCCTCAGCTGTGGGCCAAATACTTCAGCTCTGGAGGATTTTGCAAAGCCAATGGTTTGGGGATTCTGGGGGTCTTGGTGAAAGCTGTGCTAGAGCTGCAGGGGTAATCCTGCCTCTCATGAATGCGGCTGTAGTGAAGTGATGCAGTTCCTTGGGGAGACTGCTGATCACAGGGCTTTGAGTATCTCTGAAAGTGAAGTCGCATGCAAGGGCAGGAACTGTTTTTGTAAGCAAGTGATGATACCATGATAGCTGGTCGTGATGTCCAATGGCCTCAGCTCCCGGATGGGAGACAGATGGGGTCTCATGGGGGTATGATGGCTGCTGTAGGATCATCTGGCAGCTTAGCTGTGCTCTAATGCAGGGGTCTTTTTAGAGGTAGGCCTCTGTGTCAGCTCTATTTCTAGCTACCAGTGCTGGTGATCATCTCTGGCCTAAGCATATTGCCTGTAAATGAAAATGTAATACTAGTGAGTAGGAAGAAAATCCAATGGAATCAAGAACAAGAGAGGTGGAGAAAACTTAAGCAACTGGAAATAAGCTGCTGATCCACAGAGGGCTAAGCTGCCATGTCCCTCAGTCTCCTGAGACTACACTTTTCTGTAGGTAAACCTCACGCAGCTCCTCCTGTATCACTGATAAACTTGGATGTCACTGCTCCTGGCTGCGTTTCAAACATCAATTTGTAAACTATGATTTCCAGTTTGGGGTGTTTGAATCCATGTGGGCTGAAGGCACAAGATCCTTCATCTTGCAAACAGGTCCTCTGGGGTTCCTTTCCATTCCCAAGCATACAGAGAGCTGAGCGTGCTGAGTATTAACAGTGGATGTTGTTACGCTTTGGGCCAGGAGGTCTTTGGTCAGGGAAACTGTAACCAGTTGTGTCTGTGGCCATCGTGGTATTGTCTAGCATGACACTCTCTTTGCCTCTCAGCTTAAATGTGGACTGGATAGAAAGAAACTGTTACCTTCAAATTCCCCTGAAAACTTTGCTCAATGAGTTTGAAAAGAAATCTGAGGGGTAACACTGAGCACCCCCATTTATTTGGAAAATAAAAACCTTGTTTCCATCAGGTAACGCTGCTTCACGTGTGAGGTCCTGCTCCTGGCCCATGTCTGAGCAGTCTATCTAGATATAAAAAGAAATATATTGCATTCTTTTTAGCCATTGTATATGGGTATACCATGTATTGAAGTGAAAACAGCTTTAGTATTTTCCACTAGACTGGAAGATGTGCTCAACTGTGCCATAGACCTTGTGCAGCTCACAGCTAAGGGTGCTCACAGGTTAGCCCAAGGAATAGCAACTCATGTATGTGGGGATGTGCTGGTTTTGGCTGGAGTAGAGTTAATTTTCATCACAGTAGCTAGTGTGGGGCTATGTTTTGGATTTGTGCTGAAAACAGTGTTGATAACAGAGGGATGTTTTCGTTCCTGCTGAGCAGTGCTCACACAGAGTCAAGGCCTTTTCTGCTCCTCACCCCACCCCACCAGCGAGCAGGCTGGGGGGGGCACAAGAAGTTGGGAGGGGACACAGCCGGGACAGCTGACCCCAACTGACCAAAGGGGTATTCCACACATACGAGGTCATGCCCAGCACATAAAGCTGGGGGAAGAAGGAGGAAGGGGGGACATTCAGTGTTTGTCTTCCCAAGTCACTGTTATGCGTGATGGAGCCCTGCTGTCCTGGAGATGGCTGAACACCTGCCTGCTGATGGGAAGCAGTGAATGAATTCCTTGTTTTGCTTTGCTTGTGTGCGCGGCTTTTGCTTTACCTGTTAAACTGTCTTTATCTCAACCCACGAGTTTTCTCACTTTACTCTTCCGATTTTTCTCCCCCATCCCACTGTGAGGGGAGTGAGCGGCTGGGTGGGGCTTAGTTGTTGGCCGGGGTTAAACCACGACAGGGGAGAAGGGTCTCAATTCTCTTCTTCCCAAGCCCTGACTGGTCCCAGCTTGCCACAGACTCCCATAAATACTTTGGCAGCTGTGGACTTGTTACAATAATCTATGTACATTTAGATATTTTGTCTGATGAAAAGAGGGAATAATCTTAAATGAAGCTAGGTTTTTTTTTTGCTTCCATACCACATGCAATAGCAATGTCCGCTTTATATGGCTTGTCAGCGTGTGAGCGCGTGCGCTGGGGATTTTTCTAAGATATGTATATTGAATTTAGATTTGTGCTCTTAGTACCTTCACTCATTCATTCAGAGCCATATTGACTACATAAATTGAGTGTTACAAGTAAGAGAGAGTTTAGCCATTATTTTCTCAGTGATTTGATTTAATGGCCTGGATGTTTTGGCCATTACTTCTGGCTTTTCATTTGCATGGATTCTTGGCTCTGCTGATTAGCATGTTTTTTATATTTGCCATTTAATTTTTTTCCCCTTTTGGAAAGCTGAATTTTTCATGATTAATTAAATTCCTGTCTGTTTTGTATCTTCCATGCACACACATACATATAGGACTATATATATGCTATATATGGTTTTTCTTTCTCCCATCTCTGCTTATTATACGGAGTTAAATGCAGCTGTCTGTTTGACAGGAATATTGTGTACTGTATGTGGAGTGATATACAGGTCAGTGTATTACTGATGAATAAAAGTTTCCTCCTAAGGCAGCTGCTGCAGATTACTTAGTGCTTGACATGGCGTGTCTTTGTGTCACTGTTACCGGCTGAAATTAAATCAGAACAGGAAAATATTAATTTAAAGTAGGGGATAGAGGCCGCTCACTTCCAATTACTCTCTACCCTGTCAGCTTTATATGGGCGCAAACAAGGAAGGAGGCTGGATTAATTGCTTTGGACTCTGCCCCACTACAGGCCCAATTATAGAAACATATTGGCTCCCAGCACTATTATATACACTGCTGTGCAGGAAATTGTGTGAAATTTTAACGGATTTCAGATGTAATAATAGAGAACACGATTCAGGACAGCATTAGCAGGCTGGGTGGAATCTTTACAGATGGGTTAAGGTTAAGCTGTTTGGGGGTCCTTTGTGTATTAAAGGATCATCTGGTTAACCCATGTACTGGGAGCTTTTGATACTGGCCTGGGAGCAAACAGAATAAAAACATTCATCCTCTGACAACAAGGAGCTAAATCCTCAGTCAGAATGAGGGCAGAAACATACAGCGTAAGGATGGAGAGCACAAGGCTTGCATGCAGTGGGATTCTGGTGCTGAAGAGGCGATGTGTAAATGGCTTGCATGGCATTAAACACATTGATGTTTCTAGATATTCTTTAGAAACCATTCCTGGCTAATGTCTGCTTTTGCGTGAGACCCACCTGCAAAGCCTGGGTCAGAACGGAGAGCTACTAATGCAAAGTGAATAACACTGACATTTTAAATGCGCATTGGGTGATTATTTTGTAAGCAGCTGTAGGAATAGATTTCAGTTCAATATTTTAGTTTAAATTTGTTTAGGTTGTTTGTTCCTCTCACTAAGCTAAGAATTCTGTCTTTTTTTTTTCTTCTTCTGTGTTTAAACCCATGTGTTGAGGATGCTTGGTAATTTGTGTGTGCATGTATGTACTATTCTGTCTCCCTCTCTTAAAATTGTTATTTGACTTGCTGTAGCCAGAACACACGGCTTATTCCAAATACAGAGCAACTCTCAGTGCTCCTGAATGTACTATCAAATTACTATGCCTCTGTGTGTGTTCATGTGTATAGCACTGCACATCAGATGTAATCTTGGCATGCAAAATAGAAATGTTTTTCTTCCAAGGTTAATTTTCTTTGAAAATAGTCTTGGAATCTCAGTTCCTTTGTTTTAAGGTAATTTATTTATTTGATGCATGTGCATGTATCTTTGGGGGCAGTTGTTTTCCAGGTATTTTCATTCCCTTAATTTTTTT
This sequence comes from Aptenodytes patagonicus, assembly GCF_965638725.1. Classification (NCBI taxonomy): domain Eukaryota; kingdom Metazoa; phylum Chordata; class Aves; order Sphenisciformes; family Spheniscidae; genus Aptenodytes; species Aptenodytes patagonicus. The sequence continues at coordinate 11,180,349 of NC_134965.1, forward strand.
TAATGAGCATTAGTTTAATAAGGGGTTGTGTGCAGTAAGTTAATTGATAAAGGCTTGTCAGTATTGGTTTTGTTTGTTCTCTTGTTTTTGTTCACTGTGTATTGACATTGGGCCAGTTTGCATGAGTAAGTTGGTGCTTTTTGGTTTCTTTCTGAAGCCAACTGGACAATTTGGCTATGGGCCCAAAGCCTGATTTCGTGAATAACGTCATTACCCTTGCCCATCTGAAAGCAGACAATAAAGCAACAGGCATTGGGGTGAGCTCAGATACAAAGCCAAACTTGTTCCTCTCTGTTCATTGTATATTCTGTTCTACGAAAGGAAGATTTTTTTCAATGAGTCCGCTCTCTGCTCCATCAAAGGCCAGTAATAGAGCTTGTGCATGGACATCCAGGGAGCAAATCTAGAAGATGCAGTGTACTACAAGCCCTTGTGAATGCTGGCAGGTGGATCTGCCAGGTGGGGCACTTTGGCAGGCAAATAGGAGGTCTCATCCATAGCTGTGGAAAAGGAGAGGGTGGGGGCTTTCTGATACATTTAAGGTGCTTTGGACCAGCCCAATGGAGAAGTGAGGAACTAAGAAAAATCTGGTGACTCTGCTGCTTCCTGCCCAGACAAAAAAGCTGAAGTCGTTTAGTAGATGTGTACCTTTGATCTCCTGCCCTCCAAGTCCTTTGCAGATTGGCTTTCACAACAGCCCTTTTCTATGGAATGAGAGCAAACTGTGAGTTTAGCAAGTGTCTACCATGCTTCCTTATCAGTCCCAGAACAAGCTTTGAAATCTCTCAAACTCTGTGATCTCCATCGCTTCCACAGTGTTTCCCCTTCATTGCTTATGATATTTCAATGATAACTGCTGCAGATTTTGGGGAGCTTATTTTGGGAGTCCAAAAAGTATTAGCAATGGAAGTATGTCTTAAGACACAATGTCTAACAGCAATTGAGATGGGATCGCGGAGTCCTGTCCCCCTTGGTGGGAGCACTGTGCCACAGTGGGGGCTGAGGCTGGAGGCAGCCCTGTAACCTGGGTCGGGGGCTATTCCCTTCGTTCCATCCTCAGTGTGTCTTGCACATAAATGACTGTCTATGCCTGCTAACAGGGATACAATAAAAGTGTTGCAATAGAGGTGGTGATTTAGGGTGGCAGGGGAAATACATAAATAGCTGTCTAGAGAATCCAGGACGGTAGAAGCAAAGTAAATTCTGACCAGGAGTGGTTATTGAATGGCAGGATCTTTGCTATTTTAGTGTATTTGTCTGTCTGAGGAAAGTCTGTTTAGCTCCTGCATGATTATTTGGAGGGAAGGTGCATCTCCAGCCCCAGTCCTTGCCTCCCTCTGGCTCTGCTCCCTGTCTGGAGAGCCAGTGGGACTGCAGAAACCTCGGCAGTGTCACTTTCATATTTGCAGTTTATGCTGGTTTTAAACTAGGAGGGGGTGAAGCACTGAATTTATGATGTTTGGTTTGGGAAATCTATTTTTGTTCCTTTTAACTGATTGTCTTGTAACCATGTCTGTTATGAGTGGAGAGCAATGTATCTAGATCTAAGGAGAGACACGTGCAGAATGTTATTCACGAGCAGATGACAGTGTGAAAATTCTTTTGGCATTGAAGGCGCACTGATAAGGCGAACCAGGGAGGAGGGAGATGCAGGGGAGGCTGAAGCGGTCCAACTTGGCCTGAACACTTTCTGCCTCTTTGATAGAGCAGGGGAGAATGCTGGAGGTGCTAATGCCAACAGTCTGTGGAGTCTGCCAAGAGCAGATCTTGCTGCTGGCATTGTCTGTCCCAACCCGAGAACTGGTATTGACCTAAAAACCTTTAGTATTGACCTAATCTGATAGGGCTATGCAGAGTTTTAGATGGTACTTCCAGCAGATCAGTAGCTCCGTAGCAGTCCATCAGAACATGGGTTTTAAACTGGCTGATGGAAGAGTTTCCTTCTCTGGCAGGTCAGTAGGGTCCAGGAGCTTTCCACTCACGTGGCAGACCACCTCTGCCTTTCTGACTCAATGTGCTGAAGTGGTCTGGACGCAGGTCCCAGTAGGTCTTGAAACCATGCCACTGAAAATGAAAAGCAACAAGAAAAGGTGCAGATCATTGGCATGCGAAGGGATGCTGAATCACAAGAAAGAGTGACCATTCAACAGCAGCGAGTTGCCTTCCATCCACCTCCCCTGTAGTCACTAGGAACTTGATACACAGCCGCCTCTTTTCAGTGGAAGCCACTTTACTGCTTACAGTGAACAATGATCAGGTTCTTGAAATCTTTTTTCTAGGAGCTTGGCAGAATTAGCTGTTGCATTGGGGGGGTGCGTCAAAAAAGTGTTATCTTTAAAGCATCTGAGAAATTTGCCACTGATCTTTTGAGCAGAAAGACTTGGAAAGGTGCCTGTGGAACTGAAACAGCACAGAGGGGGTTAATGCTCTGCTTTGTTGATTTTGACTAGGGCCCATGGTTTTACTACAGCAGTAAAGTCACTTTCCTTTTATGTTTAAAAGCCAGCAAGGAAAAAGTGCAATTACAAAGACAACTAAAATCTTCACTGGTACTCAACAAGGTAATCAGTTCAATTGATTTCCCCCCCCTGCCCCCCAGCCAGAGAAATATTTAAAGTTAAATTCTATCTGTGATTTTTATATGGGGGGGGGGGGGAACCTGTTCTCTGAAATGCTTCCTGGTTTTAAAAATGCTCTATTTTATTTGCTCTATAAATGCAAACTTATAAAACGCGATAAGAGATCTTTTCTCTTCTCCCTGCACCGACAAGACCTGAGAAAGCTCACTGCTATTCCTGCATGGCTGCCAATTGCACAGACAGATATCACTCCATTAGTCATTAGCATCTAAATCATTCTGCTTCTCATTCAAGTTTACTGGGCTGTGATGGCTACTAGATTCATAGGACACCTGAGCCAGGTCTCTTGTACAAGGTCTCATGGAGCAATTGATTGTAAAAAGACAGCAGGAGAGCAAACCACTGGTTTCTGTGCCTTTTGAACAGGGAGGATGGGCTGTGCTACCATGTGTTTTCTCTATGAATTGTTAAAATTTTTTTTCTTGAAATATTGTACAAGGATTGAGTTTGTGCTGTGCATAGTGGTACAACACCCTGATGCAAAAACTGCAGGGATTTTGGAAAAAAAAAAACCCCAAACACCCCACTTAATTTTCAAGGGTGCTTAGGATCTCTTACTGGAGTGTGCGAGCATCTCCTCGCTTTCTTTCCTGGAGCAGCAGGGGAACAGAGATAAAGGAGCTCCATGGCAGAGCAGCTCCACGAGAGGTCTGTTCTTGGGGTGTTATAGTTAACATTTCAGTTAAACTACTTCTTTGTAGGAGCAAAGTCTTATTTACATGGAACAGACTTCAAAATCAAGTATGAATGATTCAGCAGCTGCTATAGCATAGACTAATGTGCTAATATGGCTTTAAAAATACTGGGGGAATTCAATGGAGTTTAACACCTAAGTACTGAGAAAAGGGCCAGTTTTGCCAGTTGTATGATTTGTTTTCCCCGCAAGAAATGAAACACTACAAAATATTGGCCTTTTTTTCCTATCTAGTAAAAATGTCCTTTGTTAGGGTGGAAGAGGAAAAGCAAAAGGTATTTTAACTGGTAACTCAAACTGTAGCTGATTCAGATCTCATAAATGGAGAGCTGATTTTTGTGGGGGGTTTTTTATGGTTTTCCCTGAGACCTGTGACATTTAGGAGAACATGGTGCAGTGCTGCAGCTTATCTCCTGTGTTGGAGTTTAACGCCAGGTAGACATAGTCTAAATGCAAATCTGACTCCTTTGGGAAGTGGTGAGATCCTCTGGAGCATCTGGACTGGGCAGTGCCTGAGATGCCCTATCCTGATGGGTTTTATAACACGTGCATCTTTGTTTAGGGGATAGAAGGTGCCTTTCATGTTGAGGTCTACAAAAAACCCCCCATGCAACTCTTCCTGGAGCTTTATAAGGCAGGGAGAAAAGAAAATGGAAGTGGAAAGCAGTCCAAGAGCTGTGATACAGCATTTGTTGTTAAGGGATTGGGTACAATCCATGAGGAGAGAAAGAAATGCCCACCACTTTTTTATTTTTACTTCATGACTTTTAAAGGAAGTGGCTGACGTTCAGTGAATATGCTGGTTTGGGGATTAACCCTTCCAGCATCCATGTGCCATTCCTTTGCCTACACAAACCATGTATTACAAGCAAGTGCACATAAATTTCTGGCAACAGTATCCTTTCCAAGCCCTCAGGCTAGAGGGATCTTTAGTCACTTTGGATTGGACTGGATTTGAAAATAGGTCCCTAAGGTGAAAGGCCAATATATCAAACCAGTAAATCATGTTTTATACCAACTCCTAATAATGAATGAAGTGCCATTTCATACAATACCTAAGTTAGGATTTTATTGATTAACTCTCATCTTGGTGTTCCACCCAAATCTAAGATATATTGCCTGCTGTAATTTTTACATTAGCTGTCAAATTCATCTTGTCTTCCCAGGGTTATGATGTGTACAGAGCAGACAATAAACAACATCACAGTTTCAGTGTTTATCTAATGAATATACACAGGCCAGAAAGATTAATAATGATTTGATGGGCAGAGCCAAGAGGCAGGAAATATCCGTGTTCAGGGCTAGAGCCAGGGACCATGATTTCAAATTAACATGGGGCTGAAGGAGGAAGCACACTTGTCTCGCCCCACGCCTCCCTCCTCCCCCTGCCAGACAGTAATATATGACAGAAGTCTCAAGGAAGCAAAGATGATGGTTTTTTTGTGCATAACACGAAGGAGCGATGACAGTAGGAAAAAGGCTGCAAGTAAACACTAAATTAATTCTCTGAATGGTTTGCCTAAGCCAAAGCTTTGTACTGGTCCTCGGTATCCAAATGAACCGGCACTTGCTGCCATTTCGCCCTGGCCTTCCTGCCCTATGGAAATAATTATTTTGAGGATCTCTTTCCTTGCTTATATATTTTTCTGATTAATAACCACTTGGGGATCCCCCAGTCTTGGAACAGAGCGATTGGCAATACTTTCCTAATTTGAGGCCTGATCCTCCCCAGTGTCCTACAGCTACCTTTGAATTTTTGCATGGCCTTTGAGGCTTTACCCAAAGGCAGAGGTCACAGCCTCTGGTAACGGGAGAGGGAGCCCTTACCCCGGGCGCAGCTCTGGCCACCGCTGTCCCCGGAGGCTGGGGCCACCCCTTTTCCCGGGGACAGCTGGAGGCTTTGCCTCTGGGGGCCAGGTGGGGGAAAATGAGTTCCCTTGCTTGGAGCTCATGGGATTTGGCCTTAAATCCCTCTGTGCTTTCGTCCTCCCATCTGTAAAACAGATTTGTGGCTCTCCAGGAGAGGGGCAGGGGAGGTTTGATCTATGTTTGTTGAAGCACTGTGAAGTACTGGGATAAAAGGCGCTGTGAAAGTGCAAAGGGCTTGTGCTTGTCTATTGAGCACAACCTCGGCCTGCATGCTTCGATTCCTGCGAGAGGAGGTGTCCAGAACACCAGCTTAGGGACACGGAGCAGGAGAGGTTTATCTGCCTGCTGTTTGTAGCCAGAACTCATGCCGGGAGGCGTGTGATGCTGCAGGTTTTTGTTAGGTAAATATGTGCGGTTCTGCTGCCTGGGGTCTGCCTGGAATATAATGAGCATTAAAGAGAGGAGCGATGTGCTGAGAGGGGGACGTAGGGGAAGCAAACTGGTACTTCTAGCACGTGTGCTGAGTCAGGCTGACCTTACAGGGGTTTGGAGGTGGGTGGCTCAGAGCTGCTAGCTGTTGCTGCTAGCCACGGCAAGTACTGGCTGCTCCCCCTTGGCAGCTGATCCCTCCATCATCAACCTGACCTAGCAATGCCTTTGCTAGATGTATACTCTGCTGTAGTTCAAATTGAGCTCCTCAGGGCAAGGACTTTTTCCCCTGTCATTGTTTTCCTACAGCAGGAGGAACAGCAGAGTCCTGAATGGGGCCTGAGTCTGTTACGATGTTTTGCAGGTGACTTCTCTTTTCCCAAGCTTCCTGTGCCCTTCAGTTTTCCAACCATGCAGTTTGGTGCATGTTGCATATTTCACCTGTACTTCCCAACTCCTCTATCATCTAAACAAGTAGTCAGATCATAACCTGTTGAAAAATCTATTTATTTGAAGAGAGTACCGAAGCCTCAAAACAAATTCTCTGCCTACTTTCCTCCCTTTCTTCCCCTTCGGTCAGTGTTTGTTTGCTTTTTTCTTTTTTACATCCCAGCATGAAACGGTAACACATTGCAGCACAAAGCAATACACCACTTATCTAATCTTGAATATAATATGGGATAGACGCTTTGTGTAGAGGGGGGCTGCACAGAATACGTGCAGCAAGACATGGCGAAGGACAATAGATTGCTGCAAATACGGACTGAGTTAGACAATTGAACCAATTATACTATTCTGGAGACTTCAATGAGATCGGAGAGCATTTCCTGAGCTTTGGTAGGAGTAATCAGCATTCCTATTCATCTCGGCGCCCGTCCTGCCTGCCAGGCGGCAGTGCTGTGCAGAATGGAGCTCCTTGCCACTTGTGGCCCTCAAACAATTCCCCAGCACGCTTTGCCAGAGCAGTCTCTCGTATTTTACTCTTTGTCCTGGTCAGAATTTAAAAATCACTAATTGCTTTTTTCCCCTGTCTAATTGCATGTAGTCATTTTACTTGAATGAGTAATATTTTTGAGTCTTCCATTTAAATGTTGCTCTCTGTCTGAGAGTGGCTGGTTTTTCACCTCCAAAATGGCTGCATTTTGGCAGCTGATGAAGGGACTCTTGCAAGTCTAAACTGAAGCTGGTGGATACATTACAAAGTGCTTTGTAACACTTTGGGTGAGAGGAAGTAGAATGACCTATGTTATTTCTTTTTAGCACCATTTAAGCTGTAAACCCAGCCAACCAACTCTCTTCCAAATGTTGGCTGCTGAGATTGACTGCAGTCATGAAGATAACAGGTGGGAAGTATTTTTCTCTTAAGAAGTCCATGGCTGTCCTAAATCAGGCAGGTGATCCTAGAGGGCTGCTGTGTGAGCCTGAATGCTTAGCATCCCAGCCAGGGACATAAAGCCACTAGGCAAAATGTCACTTGAGAAGTGTTGCCTCTTTAGCAGTAACTCTGCTCCATAAATGCAATTGATCTCCTGAGAAAGGAGGGATTTTTTCAACAAATGCAAGCTTTGTGGGGAAAAATATACGAGCTGTTGGGCTTCTGTTTCTTCTGTTGTGCTCCATATCCAAGGCCTCCAACAAGTGTCAGAGCGACCACAGGAGGGGATCTAGGGATTGCCGTATGTAGGGTTGCGCACGCTACATCGTGTTGCAGAGTTGAATTAAAGTTGGTCCAGATTTAAAATCACTTCAAGCAGTTATCGCAATGTAAACTTAGCAGTGAGGTTTTAATTTTTCTTTCATTCAATTTTTTTAGTGAGATACTGTTGCTGTTGTCAGATATCTGTGCTCGATCATGCATTTAAATCAACATGACTAGGAAGTTTTGATTCAAACAGATTTAAGCCTTGCTCTGTCTGGGCTAAGAAGCAGCTTGAGCATCTTCAGCTAAAAGGACTATTTTGCAGGAGGGGGTGGGGGAAGAGCATGTAATGGTGGGAGTTTTACAAGTGTCTAAAAACAGAAGCTTATAATGAAAGTGCTTTCTCAGCCATAACTATAGCATGCTGGCGTAATTGGAATGCTGAGTGGTGTGCTAGGTTTAGGAAGGTAATAAGAACTGCAATCAGTATTAAATAAAATGTATCTTCCTTTAGGGGAAATAAATGTATATTAAATCAAATATTCATGAATCCAAGTTAGTCTTCATACATTACACAAACAGTTTTTCAAAAATGCAGCTATCCGAAAGGCCTGGTTTGATGTGTGTAAAGGGAAGGGATTAGCTTTCAGCATGCTTGTGGGGAGGGGAAGGGCCTGACCCATCTCCACCTGAAGGGGCAAACTCTCTGGGCTCCAGCGAGGTTTTGGCTGGACACAATGTTTGAGAAAGTGGTCTAAATTGTGCAGAAGCATTAAAATAGGTGAAACTGCCTCTTTCTAATACTTACATTTCCAGCACAACCTGGACACCCACACGAGCCTTCCAAGAATGGAAACCTGAAAGGGGAGTTAAGCCAGTGGTGAGTTTCAGTGATATTTCGGCAAATGCTCTGTTAATGAGGGGAGGATTTCTGCACTGGCAGTCATTGGGAGGATTCACTTGCCTATCGTCAGGCTGGCTTTTTAACTACTGCAAACTCCTGTTTTCCTGTCTGCCCTAACACACAGCAAAGGGATGGGAGAACTGCCTGTGGAAGAGGCAGAACGGAGCCGTTCCCTGGCCTGCCAGCCTCCAGTCGAGCTGTGGACTATCGTGCTGGCAATACAATGTGATGTAGGAAAAACGTGAAAGATGTCAGCTTGGTACCAACTCCGAGTGTGGATAACACACATATGTGAGAGCTTAAACTCTGTAGGGGTAGGACGGCTTCCTGCTTCTCACCTGAAGGGAATCCTCTGTGCCACCGTGGTACAGTGCTGAGCTTAGCTATGAGAAATGCATTTCTTGTTTGTGACAAGGGCGCTCTAAGCTTCACAGCCTCGGTCCCGGTTTCCATACTGTGTGATGACAATTTAGCTAAAAGTGTGGGGGTTTAAGATGATTTGATTTAATCAGTCTCAAGTCAGGCTATATTTGTTAGCTAACACCTACATGTTTAGGAGACAAGGTAGTAAAAGTTCAGGTTAGTAAAAATAGTGACAAATCTGTAGGTGTTTCCAGAGGAGTTTGTTAGTTTAATCAAATTCGACTTATTTGGAGTTGTGTCAGCAAAATTCTTCTGTGCAGTTTATGAAATGTCAGTGCTTTTCTCCAACAGCTACAATCAATTTGCTGTTTGATAAAATAAGGATGCAACTCAGAGGTGTTTGCTTATCCCTGTCTTTATAAACAGAGGGGCAGAGAGGCATGGGGATGGATTCTGTTACCTTCCTGGGGCGAGGAGGTAATTCTTGAAGACTTCCAAAAGAGCTGCACACAGCTGTGGAGAGAGGGCTAATTTGTGTCATTTGCTGAAACCACTAGGCTCCTCTTCCCTGCTTGGGGAATTATTGATTTTATCACTCTATGACCTTACATGTGTCACTGTCTTGTGCATGCTGGCCTGTAGGAAGTGCTATCTACTGATTCACAGCTGAAGAATAATTTTATTTGTGATTACTTTCCCTTTTTTGGCTCATCAGCCATGTGTTCTTGTTCTTTCTGTCAGGCTGAAATCTTCAGGAAAAAATGTACACAAAGATATAAAAAACCAAAGCGAAACACACTCTCTTCCCTGCCACCCTGCCTCCACGCCGCTGCAACCCAAATACTTTTTTTTTCATCCCAGTGCAGGAGGAATGGTGCTCTGTAAAGACTCATCACTCCCATTGATTTCATTGTCTGGGTGTCTTCAACAGTGACACGTTTTCTTGGCTCTCTGTAAGTTGGGGAGTGGAGAATATGATTGCAGATATCAATACGTGAATGTGTAACCGTATTGAAATGCTGTCAGGCTGGGGGAAGCGGACAGGGGATTGCTGTGTGTTTATTGTGCAGCTTCCCTGCCAGAAAACTCAGTCCTTGCGTTCAGAAGTGGAAGGGAGATGAGCAGAGATGCCGTTATGGAGGAGGGGTGGTTATAGGGAGAAAATATATGGAGCATCTACTAGAGCTTGCATGGTACATTAATTGTCTGTAGCTTTTTCCTTTTCTTCTCAAAGCAAAATTAATTATGGGGAGGTGATGTTCCTTTAATGAACATCATTTAATTTAAAAAATGGACAATATACTACCATTAGGTCTCTTACTTAATGTAGTGTGTTTTCTTAAGCTAAATTTGGTTATTGCTACGTCGTGAAGGTGAAGAGAATCCCCTTTCTCTCGGATCTGAGAGAGGAGAGAGCATCTTGGCTGCTGAGCATCGCTTATAAACAGAGAGTCCAATCTCTCCTTGCCTGTGGGGGACACTGCTTGACCGCTTATTGCATATTTGATCAGTTTATTTCTGGATCTGAGAGTCTCCGATGGGTGTCAAGGTGACAGTCGGGTTCAGATTAATTGGCACGGTAAAGAATGGAAAGGCAGGGGACATGCAGCGCCCGTCGCGCTGGGCTGCCAGTTTTGAATTATTTCCCCCCCTTCTTAAAGTACACAAAGGTGCAGCAGCGCTCGCTGGGAAGTGCTTGTAGGTTGACAAGAGCTTAATAACATCACTGGTGAAGGGTGTTTTTTGGTTTTGCCCAACGCTAGTGAAAATAAGCTTATATACAAACCACCTCTGCTCCTCTTTCCACTGCCACTCTTCATCAGTGCTGAACAATATGAACAGGCTGTGCAACATCACTGTGGTGACAGACTCCGCCAGAGAGTCCAGTCTGGAGGAATGCACAGCATCACGGCAATGGGGCCGTCCCGCAGTTTCCCTCAGCAACCCCGTTAGCGAAGGGTACAGAAATTAAGTGCTTCAAAAATGGTGTTAAGTAATGGCAACAAGAATGAGAAGTCTGGGTTTTGATTAAAAATACAAGCGGTGAATTTGCAAATTTGAGTGTCCACTAGCAGTCATGTTAGTTTCAGGTGTTCTTTGCTGTCATATCGAATCATGATTCTACAAAGGTTAATCTCAAAATTAGATAGTTGTTCCCTATTAAGAACTGTGCTCTCACACTTGTAAAATAAATGGTCTGCTAAAGAAAGACAGCTTACTTGAAACATGCTTTTAAATGAGATGGTCAAAATTAGGAATTTTTTTCCTCCATATAAGGAAGACGGCACATGGGGGGGAAAGATCTTGTTTTTTTAATTGCTTCTGCTTGTAAAGATAAAATATGGTGTTTCTGGTCTGGTTTCTGGCTATTGGCACTGTATATGAAGTGTGGTTCTTGGTATGTGGGTCATCTTGCAAGATTTTTAAAATGTAGACTTTTTAGAAAAACTAGAACTTAAATTTCAATGGATGAAATAGGAGCTATTCCATATAAATTGCTAGGAAAGAAAAATCAAAATACCACTGTACTGAGTTGCTGCCGAAGGTTTTTGGCAATATACTTGAAGGCCTGGGAGGAGGAGGAGGATCTTAAATATGCAATACCTACTTCTTAGTGTTGCTGCCAGGGCTCTTGAGCCTGTTGCAAGCCCATTCGCACTTGCTTTAGTGGGTTTTGGATCAGGCAGTTGCTTCTGTGCTGCCAGACCAAGCATCCTGATTTTCAGCTTTTTGTTTTTCTCTGGCATCAAGTAGAATGTTTGTAAATGAGCTGTTGGTGATACCTGAGCAACTGTGTTTTACTTGCCTTTTTTTTTGCCTTGAAGGTTTTTTGAGGTTTGGCCTACATATGTGGGTACAGAAATACACACTCTTCCCCCTTTTTATTTTTATTTTATACAATATATACCACTTGCTGTGTATTATCTTCTCCCGCTGTCAAGGGGTTATTGCATCTGTCATGTCCTTTTGCCATGTGGGGTGAGATGCAGTATTTGTTAATATAGAGGAGAGGTGGCACTTCCACATCTGTGAAATGATGTACTTTAGAAAGTCATTTGAGGTGAAAAGTGCTACATAAGGGTAAAATGTTATATGCCTGAAACAACGTCCGTGAGCAATGATCATCTCAAACGCTCACCCCTGCAGGTCCTAGGTTCTGCCACCCAATCTCCCATGCTCAGATTAACCTGGTAGTATTAAACAAGTGCCCTGTGCAGACTGCTTTCCCGCTATCTGTTCTTTGTGTTTTGAGCAGAGAAATGCTAGCTCCTACATACTAAAATGGGATTTTTTTTTAACCTAAAGAAAACTGTATTCCATTCTTACTACCTTCATTCTCAAGCTGTGTTTATACTCCAAAAATTGCAAGCCTAGTTTCCAGCAATAGCTGCCAATAGAAAAGATTGCATCTGTATTTTGAGCATTTTATTGGCTTGTTCAATAGCACTTTTCTGTTATTTGCCATGACTTGGAGGGTCTGACCGTGGGGCACTGTAGCCAAGAGGGACCAGCACCCCCTTCGCTACCACCCCCACCCAGCAGTGCTGTCTCTAGCTGCTGTCTGTGGGCAGAGCTGTTTTGCATTTAGGTTACTAGTGAGCAACTTGTTTATGTTGAGGTTTGATGGCCTGTCTCTTTGTGGAGCTTGAACTTGCCACATCACGCACGTATATGTGGAGGGGAATTTAAGAAACGCATGGTGAGAGCTGTGTGACGTGGAGTTGCCTGCATGGAGCAGGAGGCTTCTCCAGGACACCTCTTGCCTGCATGGTTAGGATTTCTTTTTTGGTTTATACACTCTGTAGTTTGTTTTTAGTGCTGGCTTGGGGAATACTTCGTTGACCAGGCTGCGAGAGGCTCAGTTCTGCTTTTGGCATGCACGCAGGTTGCAGGGACAGAGCTAATCCCATTAGTGTATTAGCCTGTCCAGCAGCAGTGTCCTCAGCGGAGCTTGTAACAAATGCTCGCAATTCTGCCGGTCCACAGGCAAAAATGCGTCTTTGGCGGTGGTGGGGAGAGGCGCAGCGCCGTGCGTTACAGAGCAGGAGGGAGTGGGGCTGGCACGGTGGCCCTGAGGATGGAGAAGGGATGCTGGCAGCCTGAGCCAGGCTCTGCCGTCACCCACCACCTTCCCGAGAGCACCCAGCCTGCAACTCGGACTGTGCTGGACACGCAGCGCTGCCCTTTCTCTGCTCACTTCTCCCCCACTCCCCTCTCTGACAACATAAGAGGGCGCTCTGTCATCTTTGCTTATTTTTTAATCGTCGTAATCTTGTTTTGGTGGTGGGATTTGCAGGCACAGGGTGGAAGTTCCTTACAAACAGGCAGGAGGATGCATGATAACAGAGCTCGGCGCTCTGCCATCGGCACTGTGGTTATTATCCACTGCCGCTCTCCCCAACCAGGCTTGTGTTCCTTGTTTGTGGGTTTGTCTCATTTTTTTGAGATAGTAAGTCTGTAGCATGGAAGCGAGGCTCTAGGCTGGGATTTTCAAAGCTGTTGGAAGGGGTACGTGTGTCTAGTTTCAGCCGGAGCAGTGTGTCTAAATCCCCTTGCAACTCTGGATTGGCGGGGAGAGGAACCCTCAGTCCTGCTCAGCCATGCCGTTTCCCTGTACATTGGCTCCTACTGAGAAGGCACATCCTGAAAAAAAATTTACTCACCTTGTCAGTGCTGTCGTGTGGGTGGTGCAGGATGAGCTCTGTGATCACCGCTTGGATAAAAACCCCGTGGCTTCTTGTGAGCGAGCAGGTCCTGAGAGGCAGGAGCAGTGCAGCTCCCGCGGCCGGGTACCAGGAGGCGATGTGCTGTGCACACGCTTAGCGGCGGGCGGTTAATTCACCTCCGGCAATTCCTCCGAAGTGCGACAATCTATTTTGGCTTTAACAGTGTACTTTTTAGTTACTGGAGGAGGTTAAGTAACTCTGCTGATCCATCCTGTTGTTAAGTGAAGGTAGCAGGGTGCCAACAATTAAAGAAGTAATTGTTCAATTGGTTCTGCAATAATACTCATTGATTCTTTGTTTCAAGTGATTCCCTTTTCAGTCCTCTTGCATTTAGAGATCTTGTTTCACCTGTGTCAAGGCAAGTTCAGGAAACCTAATTAACTGGGTTTTGTTTTTTATAATTAGGTCCCTAAAATAATTCATAGGTGGTGTTAATAACCCCATTTAAAAATCTATTAAGCTTTTGGAAAAGTTGGACAGAATCCTCTGTGCTGATTTTTTTTTCCCTCCCCTCTTCCCTCCCTCCTTTTCCCCTTGGAGATGTGGTGCTTCTTCCTTTTACAGTGCACTAATTAAAAACAGTAGGATTATGGTGGGAAATAATATGCATGTGAGGTTATCATCCACAGGGCAAAAGGAGGCTGCTGCCTCTTTTCCCCTGCCTTGCTCCAAGGTACACTCTACATCTTTAGCGTGAGCTTGGCAGAGTTCATTAAAGGACAGATTGCCTGTGCACACTGCAAGGACCCTTGGCGTTTGCGAGGCTGCAAGCCGGGTCCAGAAGGGAAACGACAGGAAGAGATAATCTGTGGAAAACGTTGGGTTTGGATCATCTGCTGCTACTTCTAAAAGGCAGGTCTCCTTTTACGGGAGACCCTCCCCAAAAGACTGTCTGCAGAGAGAGGATTTTTAGACATTTAAACATTTGTCCCAGCCTGCTCCAGCCCCCCTGCCCTCCCCACCTGGCCATCTCAGGCCTCGTGATGGTTCTTCCTGGCACCGCGGCAGTGCCGGGGCTGTGCCGCACTCTGCGGCAGCCAGCCCTAGCCGTGGGGAGTGTTTGTGCAGCCAGTCCCAGCTCACTCGCAGCGCTGCACCTGAACACACATTTAGACTCCTTTTAGCGGGAGCAAGGAACCAGCTGCCCCATTTTACACGAGCTGGTGACTGGGGAGAGGCTTCTGCTGTGTTCTTTTCTTCCCTCCACTGGAGCTCTCTCAAACCATTCCGGATAGGAGTTGTCCGTCCGTCTGTGCTGGTTGTGTGTGTTCCTCCATGCCACTGGCGCGTTGAAGGGCTTTGCTGCCATCTGTGAGCGGGCCCCGCTCCCTTAGGCTGCTGTAGCGTAATGCAGGGAATCATGTGCCCTTTGGGATGCCAAGACTCTCCGACATGGATCCTATGAGGAATTTAAAGGAAATGCTGCCTTGTGGCTAATGCACGGACACATGCCAGCTTTGGGCCCTGGTGCTGCTGGAGCTGCTACGGGAACGCTTTGTCCTGCCTCCTCCTAAGGAGGTGTTTATGCGTGTATGACAACAAACATATCAGCTTGTGGCATCCCATGGGATGGGGCGCTTACCTGCTTGGATGGTTAGCCTGTGTGTGAAGGCTTTGCCTTGGAGTGCAAGTCCTGCTGTTCTCCTTGTGTAGGGGATGTATAAATTCTGAAAGGAGACATAGCAGGAGGATCTTCTAGTTAAATCTGGCATTACCTGCAAGGTCTGCTCTTAGCATCCTCAGGGAAAGTTGCAAACCATTTTTTGCCTGGCAGAGCTGAGATGATGGCTCAGAAGTCCAATATGACCTTCTCTGTGAGCTCTGAGGCATGTCACATGTCCTGAGCAAGCTACAAGAACAGTATTTTTCCACCACCACCACATTTTCTTCCTGAAAGTCAAAATGTAAATTTTTTTATTACCCCTCATGAATGTGACAAAGTCCTACTTAAAAATGTAAAGACTCCCATCTTCACATGCACCATAAAGGCCTCTGCGTTCCACGTGAAGCCTCCAGACTGTTGATTTATTATCAAGCTACAATGGCTAGAGCAGGAGAGCAAAGTTAAATCTACAAAAGTGGCTGATGTGACAAAATTAACAGTTGTCGGCAGCAGAGAGGGGAAGCAACCAAAGGCGAATGTTAATACTCAGCAAACTGTGGCATGGGGAAGCGAAGTTCACTTCACACTCCAGTTGCAAAAAGCCTCCTGCAACACCACGGGCAGGGCGAGGGGGGATGCCCAGAAGCCCGAGCAGGAGGCAGCAGTGCTGGGGAGAGACTGCAAGGACAGAGCAGCCTTCCTGGGGGGAGCGATGGAAATAAAAGGTGAAAAAACCCCGCAGAGTACTGCCCTGTCAAACCCGCTTATGCTGATGGTGAGAGATTATTTTCTTAGGGAGCGAACGATAGCTGTACAGGGGGTCTTGGGCAGCGTTCCCATCAGTAATTCAAGGTAACTCGGGTTTGGGCATGCATAGCTGGAGAATTTAGGCTCAGACAAGGAGACAGTTCAGGAAGGGGGAAAAAAAAAACCAAGCCTGTCGATTTTCTTTTTTTTTTTTTTTTTTTTAGTTTGAGCCCACTGCTGAAGCTCCTGATGTTATTTTTCTGAACTGACAGGAGGGGGCAGATGTCATATCTTGAAAGTGGATCTGAGATTTGGGGGATGAGGTTAATTATGGGGTTATTTGTTATGAACTTCTGAATTGAGATCTTCTGCTGAGTGGGCTGAGTCTGCAATGTGCAGCACGGAAATCTGGAGCCCTTGTCTAACAAAAGGGTGAATCGCGTGTTTGGTGAAATTGTTTATAGTGGGCCAGGGTTAAAGCGGTTTGTGAGATGTTTGCTGTCACTTTCCAGACTCCAGGCATCTCTTTTCACCTTGACTTGCAATTTTTGTGGCTTTCGTGTATACAAATGGCTGTGCCATTCCAACAGGGCCCCTCTTTGGTTATTTGTGGTGTTGCTGGCAGGAACCAACCCTCCTGTTACCTGGGAATTTTCCATGAGTTTTGCTTGAACAGCTCTGATAAAACAAATGACTTCCTAGATGGATATTTTAGAACCAAACCACCTCTTTTTCCAAACAGCACATCTTGAGCTTATGAAACAAAACATGTGAGAACTTGGCTGACCAACCTCTTATTGGAAAACATGGGTCACGGTTTAGATGAAAAGCTCTTCTCAAGACTCCAAAGCAAGATGCTTCCCTGCTAATCCTGTATGAAAAAAGGAAAAAGGTTAACACAAGATGAATTGAATTATATTAGTGAAAATTGCATCATTAGAAGAAGCCTCTTCCTGCAAAATGCACAAATATAGCTGAATTCACAGATGCGTTAGGGTCTTCTGCACCAGGAGTATTTGTAATCTCAGAAGAAAGTGGAAGAGGCTTGTTCTTCAATGCCTGACATGTCACTACATGCTGTGAAGTGCAAATAGAGGAAGGAAAAATTAACACTTAAAAGAAATGTACTGTTTCTGCAGGAAAATTAGCTAGTTAAAGCTGAGGGAACTGGCTTTTTTAATAAAATAAAAAAAACCAAAATAGCAGTAGAAAATAGCAGTATTTTCTTTTTGCTTTGCTGGGGAAAAAGTGAGCAAAATTTATATTGCAACTTTCAGTGCTCTGAGCTGGAGGAGATAAGACTTCGTGTGAGAGGTAAAAATACTTGCTAGAAATATGTAAACCTGGAACAGTCCTGCAAGCCCTTTTGTGTTTATAGAGCTGTAATTCTCAAATGAGCACCAACTGCAAGGCATGTGCAATACTAAAGAAGGAAAGAGGAGGAGCTGAGTGCTGTTGCACTGCATGAGTAGATTTCTCTCTGGAGAAGCTAGTTGCTCATCTCCAGCATCCCTGCAGCCCGCCTTCCCTCTTCCTCTCCCCTGCCCACTTACACAGATTAAAAAGGGGGTCTCAAACTGTTGCTGAATTGTGTAAACATATTGAGTGTAAAAGAAAATCTAATTATTATGAGGCACTATCAAGTACTTTAGATCTGTTGTGTGTCTATTTCTTGTCTTTGTTTTGTTTTTAAAAAGGATTTTGGAGGCTAATTGACTTCTCGACTCATCCCTTGATACTATCAGCCCTTACAGATTTATTTGACTTCAGGGTGAGTTTGTGGGGTTGAGCAGGATTGGGACTCTGAAGAGTAGAAACTTGTTCCGTGGCTTATGTTCCCAAAAATCTGTGTGAGGGAGAGAAAGAGTGGTTGCTTTGGTTTTGGCCAGCCAGGATTAGAAGCTGTCAGGTAGTGGAGCTGTGCCTAAGAAGCAGAAGGGGAACTAACGTGGTTCGTTGACCTTGCTCTTTGAAAAACTGGAAAGGCAATATTGTAGGCATTCAAAAAAAAAAAATCAACTCACCTTATCCTCATTACCATGAAAAATGGATTAGTATCTTCTGATCTCATAGTACGTTATGGGTTTGTTTTGTTCTGTGGCTGATCAAGCCTTCAGGCTGCACACGAGCTGCAGTGTGAAGTTGGTCCTTGCAAGCACAGACCAGAGACACACACACTGCAATTCAATTGCATGTCCTCACTGAGCCTATTCTCTCACAGTGAGAATAACTGCAAGCAGTGCACAACTCTCAATCTTGTACGTCCTAATGCTGTAAAAGGAGATGAGCAGAGCGTGGTGCTAACCTTCCTCCTCCTGCCCCTCTGGGAAGCGCTGGGAACATACTAACTTCATGAGATGTTGGATATCTGGAGCCTCTGTGGCTGAGGTCCAAGGCTTTAAAATGTTAACCATAAAATGCTTCCACCGCCACAGATCTGAGAAAAATGTTAAGCCTATTTCATTAGCCTTCTATGTTAATGTTAGCAGTGAAGGCACTCAGAGTGGTTTCACTCCTGAACACTTTTGTGTTGCCTTCTCAGTTAGCTATTTGAAGTCCTGATAGAAGAGTCTTGGAATAAGGTATGCTTGCAAGGCTTCTGTCTTTATTTTCAGGATTATGTTGTACGTTTACATCTGAGAGATTTTTTGAGTGAAGTAGGAGAGGACTGCATTATGAAGGAATTTCTTTGGCTATGAAATGAAATAAATGCTAAGCTATGTCCCAAGAAAACACATACCAGCTCTCCTGGGTGAAACACCCGGTATAATCTCAGCAGTTTCTAGTTACATATATGGGTTATTACAGGAGAAAGGCTTTGCATCTGACCAGCATCTTGGCCTTTTGATAAATTAGGATGATGGAGGTGACTTTCCAGAAGGGAGATCAGAGAGTGGCAGCTATGATTTGTCTAACTCTTTTTGCAGGTCTGCTGCCTGGCCCAGGTGAGAAATCACTTATTACAGAGCCAGGCTGCTGTTACAGGGCGTTCACTGGCTGTGGCACACAATGCAGCAAGCAGGCTGGTGGGGCACATGGTAGGATTTGGATTTCAACCTCCTCAGGAATGGGGGAAGCCTTTCCCAGCATGGAGGACCCTGCTGCAAGGAAGAGCTGTAGGGTCTGGAGCGTGGGGAGCTGCGCTGTGCGGGGAGGAGAAACCTCCTGTGTGTTTGTGTTCCCTTGGGTCTGTGGTGTGGCTGGACATTGGCAGTCTGCTTAGAGTGAGGACATTACTAGGCCTTTATCCAGACTGGTGGGGCTCTGGTTTAAAGGGAAGTGCCTGAGTTATCAGCCTGTGGTGACCACAGGCATATCCTCTTGCAAGGGTGCGGTATTACAAGCTGCAATTTGCTCCTTCCCCTTTGAAGAACTCGTTAATTGCAAGGAAATAACCCCCTGCCTTTACCTGCTGCCATGTTGCTGTATGGTTGGCAACTGTATCACTTCTGTGCTGAACCTGGAGGTGGGCAATGGTCAAAATTTCACAGCTCTACTGATATGTGCTGAGTTGAACCTCTTAACCTCCTGGTGCTGCTGCATGCAAGGGATGCTGCTGGCGCCTGCAAGGGGTGTGAGCACGCAGTGCTTGTACGGTAGCGTAAGGCTGCTCACAAAGGTCAGTTGTTGGGGATAGGAGTCCAAGTGATTAAATGAGGCTTATTTTGGATCACAGCAGTATCCCTTTTTACTCCACAGTCTGTAAATAAAAGGCCACCCAAGCTTGTTCCCTTTAAACCTCCTCTCTAAGCTTGAAGTGTAGACTCTAAGCTGTAGACTAGCAAGACATCTCTGTTTCCCTGCTCCCCCCATCCTGATACAACAGGAGCACCGCCTCATCCTGGCCCCGACTTGATATTATGCTAGAAGTCTGGTCTTTGCAAGGCAAAGGGCACAAAGGGGCAAGGGAAGACTTGCTTGAGACCTCCTCCTGGCAGTCGCTTTTAATTGCAAATGGTGTGATTTTTAAAAAAGGGGGAGGGAGAGCTCTTGCTTCAGGCTAGGGAGCAAGAGATTGAAAGCTTGCTGCTGTGGTCATTGCAGGTGAAGAATAAGTCATAAATGATCCAAGGGCAAAGGCCAAATATAGACTGATAGCTGCATTGTTCCCTGAAGCCTTGGGAAGGACCTTGGTGCTGCACTGTGCTTGAGGCACCCATGGGCTTAACCCTTCCCTGCTCAACGCTGCCGACAGACAGCGGATTCCAGCAGTGGATGCCCCGCGTTGTTCGTCTGGGTGTTGGCGTCCAGCCAGGCTGTTGGGTCGTGAATCTCTTGCAGAAGACCAAAGCCTGGTGAGAATTTTTATGGGGACAGCAAGGGAAAGAGAAAGCTCTGTCCTCCTATTGTTTAAGTAAATACATGGGATTGTGGTTTTGAAACTCCTGTGAATATTTGCTCCAAAATATCACGTGGTGAGTATCTTTTCCTGTCCTTTTCCCAGGCAAGTTAATGTATTTGCCTCAGTTTATCTTCTTCAAATGAGTACCATAAAGTTAAGGAGCAAACCTCATGGTAAATTCCCCAGAAGCTCAAATTCCTGTATTGAAGGCTTTGCTTTCGGTCTAAGTGTTGGATGGTTGCAGGTCCCCAGCATGACACTGTCTCGCCAAGGTGAGCCTTCAGGGCATGATCAGGAGGATTTCCTTGTAAACTGATGGGTCACATTTACTCACTTGGGGGCCAGAGGTGTTAGGCACCGTTTAGCTTCTCTTCTCTTCTCTCCTCTTACCTATATTTGTTAGCCTTTTCTTATACCAGTGTACAGCATAGATATTCCCTTACAGTCTCAAAGTCTTATATACAACCTGTGAAAAACACAAGCTGGTTGAGTTGTACTGACACCCAGTGAGGTGTGAAAACTGGGCAGGGCTGTTACACCAGCTCACCTCCTTCCAGAAGATCAAGTGCTGACCTGGAGCCAGTGCTCCACTCCTGCCTTCCCCCTCAAAGCATCAAGCCGGGGCTGAGGAACTGTCCCCAAGATGCACTGGCACGGAGAACAGGCTTGCCGCGGTCAGGCTGATTGCCTCCCAAATCCTGACCCCGTTCCTCCAAGTGGAGCACTTGTGCTGAGCACAGAGGCTGTCTCTCGCCCTCCTGGATGGCTTTCTGCAGCTGGCACCATAGGCATCCATCAGTCACTGTCCGTGGTTAATGCTCAAGCCGGCTGTGGCAGGCGGCCAGCAGCCATGATACAATCTTCCTGGAGGGGAGAGAAGCTTGTTGGCTTTGTAACTCTGCTTGCCACCCCTCCCCCTTCCTGCTCTAAATGAAATGTCTTTCATCTTTAAAAGAAAGTGTAAAGAAAGCAATTCCCTTAAAATATCCGAGCTGGTGCAAACAGTACTGCAGGCTGGCTGCAGAATTTGGCTGATCTTAAAAGCGCAGGACCTTGCAATGGGATGGGGTCCTCCGATGGAGGTTTTCCTGCTGAAGTCCCCTCAGCACTCTCCTCACCCTTCCCTCTGGGACACCGTGCAGTCCAGTGCCACCTGGGCTGGGACACTGCTGCGTGCGGCTGTTGGCTTGGTATCACCTGAGCCATGGGTGTATAGTCCCCTATGCCTCAGCTTGTCCTCTTCCTCCATTTCACAGATGGTGGAAGTTCTTCAGCACCTGGATTTGCGCATTATCACAGTGGATGTGTAGGGCTGGGAAAGAGCAAATCTTATAGCCTGAGAATGAAAGGGAGCTGAGATCCAATACCTTCCATGTGCTGCAATTCATTTTACTGTACGTGTGAGTGAGGTGTCACTCTGCTAGGATTTAAGTTAATTCTTATCTGTATGGGGTTTCTCGCTATGGGTTTTTTTTCAAATTTGAACCCATTGATTTTTCTGGACCAAAATTATCTCAGTATCAGCTTCACCGAAGTTTAATGGAGGTGCACTAGGGAAAGGGAATGCTTTAGCCCATTATCTTCCAGGAGAGGCAGTGGCAGGATTTTCTCTGTTCATTGCCAGGCAGACTAGAGGCTGGCTTCTTGTATGCGTGTGTGGTTTTTTTTTTTTTTTAAAAAAAAAAGCCCTTTACTTTTTGATGGGGGTCAGCAAGGGGTACAACAGTGTGAGTGCACATTTCTTTCCCTTCCATGCCTTGCGCTGATGGGATACTCGGGGAGCAAGAAAGCTCTGTAGGGAAAAACAAATGCATGCCTCAGCCTGTCGCCGAGCCCCGGCATTGCTGCGGCAGTCCTGTGCCCTGCATGCATTATTCCTCAAATCAAAGGAGGAATCGGCAAGAAGAATGTTTAACTGGAGCCTGTGATCCTCAGGTGTGACACTGGGGGCCCCACCACAATGAGATGCACAGTCATGCTCTCTCCGAGACGCAGGGTTAAAGATTTGCTTGGGGCCAGTCAATAGCACGCACTGAGTATCTTCCTCAAGAATGTGTCTGCTCTTTTCCTGCCTCCAAGTAGCAGCACTTGAGTCTCAGTTCCCTACTTGAATCACTGCACTATCTCCACTTCATCAGAAACCAGAGAGTTGAGTCTTTGATGATTGTTGTGACTCACGGTGTCACAGAACTACTTACCCTGTGATTTCAACTTTAATCACTGATCCACTATCTATAGAGCTGCCTGTGGAACAGTTCAAATTGTAATTATAGGAAGCTCATCTGCTGCAAGCCACAAAGCAGGCTTTACCATATGCCTTTAAAGGTGAACTAATGTCATGATGAAATAACTGTGTTTTGCTGCAGATTGATACCACTGGCTGGGAAGTTAACATACAGGATGAAAGCTCTGACATTTTGCAAGCTACACTATCGCTCTCTAAGTCATGTTAACCTAACATTCCCTGTTGTTTTACAAGGGATCTGCAGGTAACTGGGAAGTGTCTTCAGACACCGGGGATGGGGAGGGTGTGTGGTACCAGGGGAATGTGCTGAGGTGGGTTTACAGAGCTGTGCAGTGGCACCTGTGTAATACAGGCTCAAGAATGTGGAAGTGTTTTTTTCTCACCTGACCTTGACATTTATTTTGGTCTCTTTTTCGCTGCTTTTGAAAGGTATTTGCAAATTTTCTTAGGGTTACTACTGTCTGCCTCTGCCTCCATCCCCATGCTCTCAGAAAACTTTTCTAGGGGCTGTTTTGTGTCTCCCTTTGCCCGAGTGCTAAAAGCCCTGGCAAAGCTCTGCCCCGTGCTAGGTGTTTCCCATGCTGGTAATGAGAGAGTATTCATACTCCTAAAAGCTTGGCGGTTGTACACAGGGGAGATAGAGGGCAGGACGCAGGTGCAGGGAAGTGACTTGCCCAAAATCTTAGTCAAAGTCCATGCAGGGGCTTTTGCAGCTATTCACCCATGTTGTGTGGGTGTCTGCAGCACCTCATTTCTCAAACCCAGGAGAGAATGTCAGAAGCATTAGCAAAATCAGCTTGCTCCTAATACATGCTATAGGAAGCACTATTTGCTTTCTCAACAGCAAAATGTGAACTGCAAGGCACAAAGCAGTTGAGAGACCTCTTTCCCAAGGCTCTGTGGTGGAGTTGGGAATGGTTTCCCAGTCTCTTTCTGGCTGTGTAAGGCACAATGTTCAGGCTGGCTTTTCAGGTAGAGACCTCTCCTGTTCTTTGTATCTGCAGCCCCCAGTTTGAAGAGGAGCAAAGCGAGTTTGCTGTGAGAGGTCTTTCAAGAAGCCTTCAAGGGGAGTGAACAGTAATGCTGTCACAAACATGGTAGACGTAGTCGTGCCCCTAATTCTTTGCTAACCTCCTCCTCCCCCTCAGATATGGATGCATTTCAGTAGTGACAGCCCCACATTTGAAGGGATATTTGGGAGCTGGAAGGATCTGTCTAAGTCCAACCCAACTTTCTCTCAGTAGATACCCTTTCTACTGCTATTCTCTTAATTAAGCTTTTGCCTTAAAGTAGGGAAATGAGATTTGCCAGTCCAAAGTTGGCAACCCCTCATGACTCCTGGACCTCCAACTCTCTGCCTGTGCTAAACTGCTTCTCTTTCCTCCTGCAACTGGCCACATAAAGATAAGTAACGAAGATGGTTTTATTGCAAGCAGCTGGGGAAAATCACGTTGCTTCAGTTTCCATAAAATAGCCGAGCCTCAGCTTTTTTATCCTGCCCATTCGCACATCCACTATAAAAGGGACATCAGTTATAAACATTTCCTGTTTGTGCATACAGTCTTCCAGTGCTTATGATGTATAGACTGACAAAAGGCTTAATGCTTTGAATATATAAAACACAAGGCCTGTGCAATGGAGGGTGACAGTTGCCCTTTAATGTTCTGCTTTTTAAAGATCAGGGTAGAGTTCAGAAAGCATAGTCATGAGGTTTAATGATTTAATGGGGACGACTGGGGAGCAAAAATAGTTACTACACCCTGGGGAAAAGTGGTTCCTCATACATATTACTTTAGCCTAATGGCCTATGAATGCTTCCTCTGTGGCATAGGAGGGTGTCACGGTACATAGACTCTATAATACTGAATGGGTTGATTAAATGCATATTAAACAATACTAAATTGGAAAAAAAAGGCACCACCAACTGTATTTATTCTGTTCTTAGAAAATGTTGTTACTCATTCAATTTCATTTGTGATATTATAATTTTCCCCCCATTTCCTGCTCGTTGCAGAGCGAGGGAGCCAAGTGTAAACACCGTTGATGGATCAGAGGTGGCAGAGTTCTTGTCTAGTGGTGGATGGGGAGCTTAGGGCGAGGGGGCTGGCGCCATGGGCTGAGGGAGGGACCTGGCTGGGGGGGCAGTGGAGGTGGGCTGGGCAGCCTCTGTGTGCTGGAGATGGCTGAGGGCAGGATCTTCTGAAACTGGCAAACAAAGTGTTTGTCTGGAAAATGTTGGTGTTTTTTTTTTCTTCATCTCCACGCTAGTTCCGGTCCTTCTCTGCTTTGCATGTTCCCCTTGCTGTCCGCCCTTTGCGGCGGACTTGGACCAAGGGCTTTTTGTTTGTTCTTTGGTGACTCTGCCATATAACTCAGCAGTGCCACCTCCCTGGGACCCAATAAATGCTATTTTGTGTTACCAAACCAAAGTCACAGTTGGCTTGAGGAGTCAAATTTTTCATCCCTCCTGCGAGTCCAGCGCAGATGGTGGAGAGGGCAGCCCCCGTGTGTTCAGCTGTGCTCTCGGCTGCAGGGCTTTGTTTCCACTGCCTGACCTTAACTCCACTTGTGATGTCCCAGTGTCTCCTGTTAATGATTGCACAGAGCCTGCGCTGCCTTGCTCGCTGGGAGTCAGACCAGGATGGCAGGTGCAAGGGCAAGCCCAGTCGTTTGTAGGCAGTTTTTGAGTAAATGTAAACAGCGCACCATACACCGGCACTTTCAAATGTGTTTTTCAGGATTGAAAAAAAGGACATGAGCATATGCTATTGCTAATATCTCCCAGTTCTAAGTATCTGTGCAAATTTACAATTTTCTAGACAGACTGTTTTTCTAGTCATGACCTGTTAATATTATGTGAATTATTAGACATTATAAGAAGACTGATTAAGTCTGATCTTTTTGGAAATCATCTGACAGTTCTGCCCAGGTATTTTTATGCCATGGTATTGTCTTGTGTGGGATATTGAGTTAATTATCTCCTGTATTTCATCTCTGACAGGTATATACCTTTCCAAGTCTGGTTACCCTTATGAGTGAAGTAGCTTTTTCCTGTGGCCCTTCCACCAACATGGATTTGGTGTTTTCTTTTCTTTTTTTACTGCTTCAATCAGTTGCTTTATTCTGCACTCTGTAGTTTCAAACACAATTTACAGTTCTCCGTACTGCAGAAGTAGCTGGAGCACTGAACACTGTAGAGCAACCCTAAATTAAAGGGAGAGGAGAAATTGCCTTTGTAATAAGAACTGCAGTAGGGTTGCAACCAGCAGAAATAATAATTTGTCTGGAGGAAAAACAGCAGTCAGGAGGTGTGAGTGGAGGGTTGTCTTTGTGTCATTTGGGTCTATAGGTTTTGTGGGACTCTTACTCAGAGGCATCTTCTCTTTTGAAGTCCTGCTGACTTGACAAGAACAGTGTTCAAATATTTGCTCGCATCCGCTATGTGAACTGTTCGATGTGTTCTGGGAGTACATGAACATGAAAGGAAGAGTCTTTAAGGTGATCTAATGGCTTTGAAATGAGAATGTCATAGGTTGTGGATCCAATGAGAGCTCCTCAGATGTCCGCACCTATTTCAGGCCTAGTCCTAAATACTTTCTTCATATTTCTACATTTTGAGGTGGCTTTAAGCATTTGCCTTTGTCAATGAGCATGGCTAGAAGCTTGTATTCTCTAGATTGCTGACCTCTGTCACTGATGATACCTTTATGGTTTGAGCACCTGGCAATGTTGTGGGAGGATCCCATAGGAAGAGCCTCCTTTACTGCTGATGAAATTCCCTCAAACAGTCATCCCAGCAGCCACGGAATGGACCTTCTCTCTCCCTCCGAACAATTTATTATTGATAGAAACATTTTATAAATAAACATCTCTAGGTAACATATTCCATAAAATATCTAATTACAGATTATTGGATTGAACATTTCTTGCTTCAATTAAATGATAGGTTTTTTCCCCTCAGGAAGCCAGCTTAATGCTCTTTCTGGGGAAATTATGAGTATTTATTCTATGTTCTATAGGTGATGTCTTTTTATGTTGTTAATAAATAAACTACAGTGTAGTGCTTTACCCTAAATAAAACTAATGGAGGTCAGGCTTTGCATTTATTTTTGTTTTCCTGATCAGATCTCTCCTGTCTGGTGGTCTACAGCTTTGGTACAGTGATCTTTGTAAGGAAGGAAATAAAAGAAAAAGGGAATGAAGGAAAATGCATAATGGCTTGGAGATGTACGTTCTTGTACCTCCCTCAGACCAGATGCATTTAGACACTAAAAAAAAAAAGGCTGAAAGCACAGAATTCGGCACTGGTGTTGAATTTCAGTCCCATTCATCCTTTGGGCAGGTGTTAGGGTCTTTAGATTTGAGAGCTTGATTTGAACTCCTGGAAAGTTGGTGACCTTTTCTCACAAAATTTGCCTTTAGCTCTGGGTTTGAACTCCCCAAAAGTCGCTGTGTTTTGCTTGATTTAAATCAAGAGCTTAGGCTTTGGCCCATCTATTCTAGGTCTAGAAAGGTACTGCAGCTGGGAGCTGGCCTTTTTGTCTGTCACGCAAAGTGGTGGTGGCAGCTTTGATGCTGGAGAAACCCAGTCGGGCTGGGATGTGTGGTTTTGCTCTTTTTCCAAAAGAGATGCTGTTGATCAAACACCCATCAGTTCAGAGCAGTTCTCTGGTAAAGCATGGTAAAACCAGGTGATGCCCTTGTGGATTTGGCATCTACGAGCCACTCGCCCTGTCCTCCTGTTGCAATGCTCGTTCCCTTCCAGCTCTCATCCTCTCTCCTGAGCGGTGTGTGAACCTGGGGGAAGTGGAGTTAAAGCTGAGCTATCTGAAGGGACTTGAAACACGGCGAGCTGAGCTTGCATGCTTCTCCTGGACTTTCACTGCATCTTTCAGATGGGCCTGCCTGTAATTTTTCCTTTGGCTGCCTTCAGCCAGTGAGTGCGGTGGAGGTGGCAGGCCAGTCTGCACTGGCAGGAAGATGTAAGCATGCTCTGAGCTCTCGGAGAGGAGCGTGGCTCTGAGCTCTTCTGTGCCCTCGTCCTCAGAGGAAGGGGAGAAAGTCCTAATCAGGGAGCTACAGCCTTTCTCTTGCTCCCTTACCTGCCATTTTAAACAAATGCAAATTAAAACCCTCCATCGGGTTGGTTCATTCCCTTCCTTCATGTAACTGATGTTATTGGATTTTTATGCAGCACATTACACCCTGAGCCATGTCTTCTACTATTTTGCTTTCAAATTGTATCTCCTGCCATTTGTGTCACATTTAAAATGCTAACAGTATAGAATGTCATTTACAGAATCGGGGCGTTTGCTGCGGAAAATTAATTTGACTTATTCCTTCTGCCTGTTCCTATCTCCAGGCCAATATTATGCTACTCATTCTACAAGAGTAATACTTAATGAATAGGACTATTAATAATGTCAAGGTCCATGGGGGTCTTATGGGTAACGGATAGGCGTAGACTGTAAGGGGGCAGTCACCTGACTTCGGTTAATGTTCCATGAAAATATCAGGCAGTGCAATGTAATTATGGAGCAGAGGATAGTAAAAAAGGCAGGGAACTTGGAGTTTCTTAAATATTTTTTCAAATTAGTCGGTGCTTTTTCGGTAATTTACCTGAACCTTCGTCAGACCAGGTGTGAAAAGTGTTTAAAATTCAAAAGGAAAAACCAACAACTAGGTACCTAATTCACAAAAAGGGTATATGGTCAGATGAGTTTGCAGTGCTAGGCAGGAATTGTGTGTATTTGGCGTTACATGAAAGGGTGTGGGATGTGTGTGTGTCATTCCTATTTGCAGGAAATAGGAATGTGAGAAAAGGGGGGTTGGTTGTTTTCGTTTGGTTTTTTTAGCATGTACATATCTCTAGCATTTAAAAAGATGAAAAACTATTGGGGAAAACACAAAATTAACATTTATAATGGGAACGCATTATAAACAGAAGAAACAAAATCTTCTTCCTGCTATTTATTGTGCTACTTGCTGTGAAAATACTAGCCACTATGAAATGGCTTGAGGCACAAGCCTGCCGTGGGCAGGGGGCATGGCAGGGCAGCACTCATTTTTCTCCCCACTCTCAAAGCTGCCAGCAATGCTAATGCAAACGTCGCAAGCACGTTGAGGGGGAAGGAAGAAGCTGCTTTTAGGGCCTAATCCTGCACTTGCTAGAACCATTTTTTTTTTAAAGTGAGTTTAACAGGGTATTATTTGGTCCTCTGATTTTCTAGGGTCCTTGTTTCTAAAACCTTGTGTCTAGAGTTACATTCAGGATTACTCAGTATGTGTGCAGGAGGAAAGGGATAAGGAAATTGGCTACTGATGCTGCTTCTTGGAACAGATTTTCGCCTTTTGTCATCGCTTTTGGTAATTATGTGAGAAAATGTGATATGGCAGCTAAATCTGAAAAGGGACCTTTGGAGACCTGTTTGGTTGTATGTACTTTTGGTTCCTATTCTCTGCATGAAAACTGGATGCTACCTAGCGCTCTGTTGCATCTTTCTTCATTTGTCTTTGTCTTGCTCTTAGGACCATTGAGACTGAGGGAGCAGGCTGCAAAATTAGGCCCCTGATTTCCAAAGAGCAGGTGAAACAGGCTGTGAAAAGAGTCGATGTTATGCAGCAAAAGAACTTTGTGTCTACTGTCTTCCTTTCCCAAGGAGTTAACTGTTTCCAGATGCAGACTGTGTGCTGAAATCGTATTAGAAAAACCAGAGGTTGTGAGCCAGGTTGGGTCATGTTGTAATGAAAGCATCAGGAGACGACATTGGCAGAGACTTGGGGTTCTGCCTCCCCATGCCTGGTGCCCCAGGAGCTGCTGGTGGCTCGGGCATCGCCCAAGAAACCTCTCCCACCTCTCTCCAGCAGTCACACTTAGGAGCTGCTGTGACAGTTGCCTGGCTGCGGCACCTAGAGGACATCAGACCTCATCAGATGAAAAGGCTGTCTAGTGTGTCCCACCACGCCAGCAGCTGACAGCAGAGGCTGTGTGAGCACAGAGCAGGGCAGCAATGAATTGCTCTATCTTGCTTGGCTAGCGGTTGAGTGTCTGCCTGAAATGTCAAAGCTGGAGGAGGGGAGGATGGTGATGCTGAAAGCTCTGGCACAGGAAGGTTTTTTTCAGCCTCTGACCGTACAAGTTCTCAAGGGTTATTTGAAAGCAAAACGTTTCTCTCTCCCATTTGTGGTTGATGGGGTCTGTGCATGTGGGACTGAGGTCAGCACCCATGTGGAAGGAGGACACCTTTTCAATAATTGAACGTTGGCCAAGCTTCGCGTAGCATATTGGGCTCCCCCTTGATTCCTCCTACCCCTCTTCATCCTCTTATTATTGTTATTTTTTCCCCTCGAAGAAGCTTTATTCATTTCTGAAGCATGCATTAATATCGGCAGCATTAGGCAGCCCCAGTATGTCTCGTTGCTGTGTGGCTCACTAATTCTCACTATTAGGCCACCTGCTGACAACTCCCGAATGGAGCCGTATCCCTCTGTCAGAGTTCGCCATGAATAAACATGAAAGAGACAAATGAGGCAGCACTGGCGGTTGCTTTGCAGCCAGCCGTGCGTTATTCCTCGCCCGGTGCCTGCACGCAGATGGCTGGGCTTTGGTCAGTAGGTGCACACGTACTTCCTGGTGGGGCGGCTTCTCCTCAATAGCGGTTTGGGGGTGTTTGTTCAGATGCAGAGACTGGGCTCCTCTTCCCAGCCCAAACTGTAAATGATGTGGCATAGCCACATTTGGATTAGCAAACCAAGTGTGTTTCCTGCAGCTTTTTGGAAGTCCTGTAAGTACATGTGCCGCTAGATTTCTTGAATTAAACTTATGTGAACTTTAAGCAGTTCCAGCAAAATCAGTGAAGTTACTCTGGATTCCAACTCACTTTCGTTCCCAAGCATGCGAGGTTAGGAGAGGTGGGTTCACTGACAAACGTAGACTTGTGAGGAAGCTGGCTATCATCAGCAAGCAATGCTGGTCAGGAGTTGGATGTGCCCCGCAGACCCTCCCAGCTGTCCCTTCGAGGATGCTTTCATGGTTGAGGCAAGAAAATATCTCCTTAGATTTTGAGATAGTGAAAGAAGCAACAGGTATTTCTGTGGAGACCTGCAGAAGCAGTGCTGTTGGTGCTCCGTTGACTCTGCGGCGAAGGAGATGTAGCTGCTGGAGCTGGGAGGGCACAGGAGCTGGCCTCAGGGCACCACGCAGGCGAAGGCAGTTGAGCATTTCCCAGTACCTGTCTAAGCGTTGCTCTGAACTTGCTGGTTCATCACGGCAGACAGCAGCTTTTGCTCCCAGTACACAGCATGAACCTCCTGGCAGGTACAGAAGGTGGGTGCTGCTCTGGGCTGCTGGTCCCTCAATCAGGTCCATAGCCGATGGGACTCGGGTCTCCTGGCTTCTGTTTGCGGTCAGCGCTTAGGCCATGGGGGGCAAGCTCAGCTGAAGGAAGGATCTGGAGGGGGACTGGGGTGAAAAATAGCGACTGGTTTTTCCTTTCCTTTTCTTTTGGTTCTCTTAAAACTTCCTTTAATTGGAAAACTTGGTGTGGGACCAAATACTAAAGGGTTTTTTTAATGGTTCTTTGTAGGAAATTAGGTTTTTCTATTCCTGATTGATTTAAAAAAAAAAAAAAACAAACCCAAAATATTGACTTCTTACTGAAAATTGAAATGAAGTTTTTGAAATTTTCCTGTGGTTGAAAAACATCCTTTTTGTGATACAGCTCTTGGAAGAGGAAATAGCTACCTCCTGACTGTCTGAGTGGAGAATGGGCTTTCTCTTAAACTTACCTTTTCTGCTTTAATAGACATAACAGTGGATTTCAGTAATGTTTTCTCTCTTGACTCTGGGATGTCTGGGTGTACCAAGGCTAGTGTGTAAATTTTTAAGGGATGTCCCTGCTATTGTACATATCACACTTAAAAATACACACACGTGTATAATAAAGGCACGGTTTGAACTCCTGGAAGTGGCTGGGAGCAGCAGCGCGGCATGCTCAGAGCTGTGCAGAGGCAGCCAGCCCAGCAAACTGGTACGTGTAGGTGAATGCTCTAAATCCCTGGATCACAAAAGCTCAGGGGCCATATCCACAAACCAGCACAGCTTCTTTCCCTTCGACCCCCATCTTCTCCTGCCACTCTTTGATTTCTCCTCTTGCCTCAGATTTACAGCTACCTTGTCCAAATATATTACAGGAAATAAAGGATAAAATGCTTTAAAAACCTACCTTCCCAAGCAGGAGAACAGGCTTTGGTGAAAATAAACGAGATGGTTTGTTATATTGCTCAGTCTCTGTCACGTGAAGGTGAGGCCTCCTTTTTATTATTATTATTTTTTATTGCCGCCCATTTGCCTTCATTATAATTTATTTGTTAATCCATGCTCCAGCTCATGAATTTTGCATTTGAGGAGGTGGAGGGAAAGGGGAGGGGGATTCAAAGCACCAAAAAAGATGCTGGCTCACTTAAAGGTGAAGGACACAGTTGGAGGGCAGGGCTGCCTTCCTGGCCTTCCATCATCCTTTTAAAAGGCAAATACACAGTCAGCAAAAAAAGAAAAAGGGGGGGGGGAAAAAGCTAAAGAATTCCCAATTAATAATTATTCTGATGGCCTCATTGGGATTCAGAACCTCACAGGTCAGAGAGGACAAATTCAAACCCGTTTTTACTGAGCTCTTGTCCTCAGGTGAGCCGATGGCTTCTGTGCTGTGCTTCCATGTCTCCCATGCCAACTTTCCTTCCTTCCTTTTCTCTTTTTTATGAGGCATCCTGAGTGTAAAAAATATGGCCTGCCTTTATGGTGCTCCAGCACGAATGAAGCTATAAAATTATGAACAGTTTTTATGATGGCTATTCAGGGGATGCTTTTATATTGATGGTGCGCATGCTGTATCTATCTTTTTTCCCCCCTTTCTTTTTTTGCATCCCTTCTTTCCCTGAAAAAGATGGCAGTATGTGTGTGTGCATGGGAAGGATCTGGCGGGGGGGCCCTGTATAACTATTTTTCATGCATTTAATATATTAATTATCTGGTAAATGCTCCCTAGGCTGTACTTGGGATGCCGAAGAATGACAGCTTTTCAACGAAGCTCCAAAGGCAGCCCATCAGCCCACAGTGTATTATGTCGGAGAGGTCAGGGTGGGGTTAATGTAACTTTTTATTTGCTGATTTTTCATAGACGGGAGCAAAGCTGGTAAGGGGAAAAAGAGAGAGACTGAAAAGAAGGTGCAAAAAGAGCAGAGATAATGGCAAGTCTGTTAGTCTCCCTCCTGCCTCCCAGCCCACTCCATGGCAGGTAGGTTGATTATGCAAACGAGAAAGATGCTTGTAGCCTTCTTGGGATGCTCCTTCTCCAGGGGCTTCTCTGCAGAAAAGGGGACAAAAG
The DNA here is from genome assembly GCF_965638725.1 of Aptenodytes patagonicus. NCBI lineage: Eukaryota > Metazoa > Chordata > Aves > Sphenisciformes > Spheniscidae > Aptenodytes > Aptenodytes patagonicus. Next base: position 11,212,932 of record NC_134965.1, read on the forward strand.
TCTGCGAGGGGAAAGTCTGTCAAAGAGACAACAACGAGAAATCCCACGTGCAATAACTGAACTCAAAATAGATCATCTGTCCTCACTGAAAATAGACATATCTAAGCAAAAAAAGTAGGAGGAAAGCTTGGCTGCTCAGGGGGGTTGTAAAGCAAAAGGCGCTAGCGAAATCTGAGCTGGATGTGCAGGAGTGAACTGACTGTTGTCGGGTTCTGCTCCTGCCTCACTTGATTTTTGCCTCTGCCAAGAGGGTGGTCTTGGGCTCCAGTGGTAGGACTGTCCCTGCGAGGACCTGAAGCACTATGAGGACAACTACTTCTTCCTGCCCCCCTCTCTCCTTCCCTCCCCTCCTTTTATGAAGGGCTGGGGCTACCCTGCTCTAATGGCTGGCTGTATAGAGTATTGACCTAAGAGGTAACAGGGGTTTAATTTTCCTTTAAAAGGCCTGTAAATGATCTCAGGAAAGATATTTTAAAAAATCCTATCTAAATCAGGGTAGAAAAGCTAAAGAAATTTGAAAGAATTTAAATCTTTTAGTTAGAAGTTCTATAGCAAAGTCTGTGACTATGCAGGAGGGTTTGTGTAGCTTTAGCATCTACCCTGTCAGGTGGAAGTAGTTGCATACACAATATAGTGGTTTTTATTTCAGCTAATAAAAATAATCTTAGTGCTGTATATATTTTGTTTAAAAGTATCTTTTGTGCATGCAATATACATTTGAATGAAGAACGTGTAGAGGAAGGGAGTGGTCGTGTGTGTGCATTTACCCAATGGTTCAGTGATGCTCCCATTACATTTGAATTGAGTAAAATGTCCCACTGAGTGTAATTACTACAGCTTTGTTCTTTTGTTTTCCTTATTTTAATGCTCCAAACAATCCCAAACAAGTAGAACTTGGTTATGCTGTATTCTTTGAGAAACTGAGCTTGTCCTGCATCACCCTTCACTCCTTGGCACACCCCGGGCTTGGGCTGTAGGAACGTAAGGTGCGAGGGGCATGTGGGTCGCACATGGTGCCTGGGGCCAGTGCACTCCCAGGGGAGGTTCAGGGGAGGAAGCCAGCTCTTGGGAGGCCACTTCACTGGTTACACTGACATAAAGGTGATGACGGCAGCCAGAAAAGTTGCTCCTGATGCTTTTTAGTACTACTCAGCACAGCTGCAATTCAGGAAACAGCTCTACCATGAGTTCAGCTTCAGCTGCTTGACTGGCAGTAAGAGGACTCCCCAGATGCTTGAAGTTCAGCCTGATTTTGTTGGACAGGAATGTGAAGGATTTGTGTGTGCTTTTGGGTTTTTTGTTGTTGTTTTTGGTGTGTTCTCTTTTTTGAAGAGGCCATCTGGTTCTGAGGAAGTGGAAGCAGAACAATGCAAACTGGCAGCTTTTACAGAAGTTGTGGTCAAGGTGACTGAAGTGGTGGACTCCAGTTTAGAACCCAAAGGCATGTTAATTATTTTCTGGACAGCACCACACAAGTTATTTATCCTGTTCCTATGGGAGGTTGTGTGTTTCTTATTGTTCTTGTGGTTTTCTCTTTCCCAGCATGGAAGCAGAAAAATACTTTCCATCAAATTAGTAATAGAAGCGTGTTTTGGGTTGGGGGTTTTTGTGTTTCGTGGTGGGTGTTTTTTTGGTGGTGGGTTTTTTGGGGTGGTGTGTGGTTTTGGGTTTTTTTTTGAGCTTGGTATGGTGTTTGTCATCCAGGATAAAAGTGAGCTCATTCTGCACTCTCAGAGCAATCTGGCAAACAAGGGGGTCACCTTCCCCTGCCTTGGCCTGGTGAGGAATACCCCCAGATGCTATGTGGAGAAACATATATGGCCGGGGGGGAGGACAGGGGCGGGGATGGAGACAACCAGACCACCCCCTGCATCTTGCAAATAAAAAAGGGCTCTGGGAAGTCAGGGCAGCGTACTGCAAGTCATAGCAACTGAGATACATGGAGGTGCTGCAGGTTTTCCTGCCTTGATGGTGAAGTGGTGCGTGAGCGGTGGATTTACAGTAACAGCTTGGTCTGAATGCAGGGAAGCTGTTGCCACCTGCAAGCCAGAATTGGGCCTTAGGCACGTGTCCAAGAGTGGAGAACACGGGGAATGGACATGAGACTTCAGTCTGGGAGTTTGATCCTGCTTGTTCTAAAGCATGTGGCTGGTCTCCTTGCTATGCAGGCCATTTAAAGGAAAACACTTTGAGTGTTTCTTAACTTCAAATGAACTCTTTGCTTCCATAAATCATATCTGAGTGTGTTCTTCCCTGACCTACAAAGACTATCTCCAGTAGATGCACTTTGCCCAGTGGTGAATGCGATAGGCAGAGGATAATCGCTCCATCTGAAGAATGGTCACGCTTGCCGTTACACAGGCACGAAGCCAAGCCGAAGCGCAGGGGTTAGAATGAAATGCTGCAAACCTCTTCCATGGGCTGCACTGAGGATTAAGACCTGTTTTGTATCCCAGGACGAAGGTGAAATGGTTAATATTAAACACCTGGGTACTGGGTCCATCCCAGTCACTTTTCCCAAATACGCACGTTCATATTAGCATTGTATAGGTTCCACGTAGCTTGCAACTGCAGCTTGGTGTCATAGCTTAACTATAATAAATGCTTGCTTGGCCATTGAGTTGTTAATAGAGCTCAGACTGCAGAGCCAAATTCTAGCAGGTATAAAAAGCCATATTGGTAGAGGGGTTTTTTAATGAAAAAAAAAAAAAACAACAAACCCCAACCAGACAAAAAAACTGCCAAACAAACTAGGTATCAGAGCTGCACTAGATCCCAAGAGTAAAACCTGCTGTGGAGACCTGGAAAGAGATGCTTGCCAGTCATATCCACTGCATCAGCTTTTCCCTGTGCCATCAAGATAAGAATTTATTTTGCATATATGGATTTATTTTGGACCCTTTCCTGGAGGCCTGCAGTCTCCAAAACAAGGTTTTGGTTCAAGAGTAGACTATAGTAACAGCCTTCTCCAATGGGTTGCTGAAGTAAAAATGGGCCTGAAGGAAAAGTCATGTACCGAAGTGTTTTTTTTTTTTTTTTGCAAGATATGGGAGAGTTTGAATTCTAAGGCAAAAGGTCTCATAAATGGGTTGTGCTGTGCAGCATAAGCTATGTGCATTGGAGAATGGAGAGTAGAAATGATGTGAAACGAAGAGTATGAAAAATCAGTGGCAGGAGCCCATGACCCAAAGTGCTCTGAAGTCGCAGGAAAGTCTGTCTTGGACTAGATACTAATATTGGCACAGTTAGTACGTACCAGAGGGCCATGAGGAGCTGTCGGCCCTTCTTGTTTGCTATCTTATCTGCACATATAGTTTAGACATACTGCATGGCTTCCTCAGGCCTCCCAGCTACATCCCAAGGCCCTTCTTGACTGGCATCTGGCTGGATCCACTCCTTTGACAGGTACAGTGCTGTCCGGGGAGGGCTGCTGCTCTAATAACCATGGCTCAGTATGCTCCCTAGCTCGCTTTCTCCTGCAAAATGCAGGAGAAATTATGTTCTGTATTATATTTTTTATGTTAATATTTTACATTTCAGAAATCTAAAATAAATAGAATAACAGTTGGCAGGTAATACAGGGCGCACATAGAAACTTCAACAGAAATACACACACAAAAAAAATACAGTAACAGCTTGAACTTCTCTTGCCTGGCAGAAATTGTTTCTGTCAATATTTTTAATTTCAGCTTGTGGAAGCGTAGACTGAATGGGATGGAGAACTGAGGTCTAAGCAGATGGTTATTAGCAAACTGATAAGCCTATTCTGCAGCCAAATACCGAGCACAGAAATCCAGGCAACGTGGAGGCCCAGCACCTTCAGCTTTCTGTGTGCACTGTGCACTTCAAGCATTTGAGTTGTCTTGGACCAGTTTATTTAACAACTAAGAAATGCATTTAGATAATTGTGCTTTATTGCAAAATAATGTCATCTAAGGAATAAAGGTGAAATAAATAAAAAGCTGCATCTTCAAATTACCAGTAGTCCCTCCCTTAATTTTCTTAAGGTGACTGTCAATTCATACACCTCCAAAAGCTTACTGTGGGAAGACCTTACATGTTTTATGAAGTCTAGTATAAACAGAACAGTTTAAAAATTTATTTCACAAAATGATGCCTTCACTATTTATGGGCTAATGTCAGTGCTAAAACCCTGAAATGGACTGGAAGCATAACTGTAGCCGAATGACCTTTCCTTATTCTACTTCAGTAACTGCATCCACAGGGAAGAGCAACTGAAACATCAAAGCTTGTTTTTGTTCCCCAAATCTTTGGAAATTTCATGCAAGCGCAGAAATGGGAAGCGACAGGACATGCCACAGATCTTGGTCGTTTTCTTTGCCACCGGCTATTGTTTCCTTCCAGCAATTCCATGTGGCACGAAATCTGTTTGTTCTCTGTCCGTCTGTGCCAAAACCATCCTGAGTTGGGATCCAAATTCTCTTTGGTTCTTCAAACGAAGTTTATGCCGCTGCCAAGATTTAGCAAGGTCGATGGCGCAGCAACACTAGGATCTGAGCAAGAGTTCATATTCTCAGTACAGAGAAGGAAAACTGAGGCAGGCTGCCAGCAGCTTCCTCTAGAGTTCATATAGCAACTCACCAGGAGACCCCCCAGATGTCGTGGTATCTACTCTGATTCTTGTGATGAGACAGGCCTATACATTAACCAGCTTTAACACCAGGTTTAGGTGTTGCATAGGTATTAGTAAAACTCCTGGCAAATGCTGGAGAAGGTCTTAAGGAGGTATGGATATAAAATGCTCTTCTATGGAGGAGTAATGGTGATGTGCTGCCTTGATGTGTTGGTTGTAGGCTCTGGCGATGGCTTCCACATGGCTTGTCTCAGGTGTCTGTGCCACCTTTCCCCATCTCCACTAATCATTAAACCAGGTACAGGGCATACTAATTGCTTTGAAACTTAATTATAAGATGCTTTGGATGAGAACAAAATGGGGTCATTCTGACAGCTGTAATGACTCACAACTTGGTGTCTTTCTGTAGATCATACAATGGCAACAGTAAAAAACAGATCAGTTAAAATAGCAGGTGGACACAGAGCAGATCCTTTCTGACTTCTGTTGGCATCTGTGACGTTGTAGGAGGAGTTCAGGGGGAGTCAGACCAAAGCCCCTGGAAAGGGGATTCCTCTCAGGACAGCCCCTTGGGGAGCTGGTGCGGGGGTGGAGGGTGCAGCTCTCGGGTGTGCACAGCCTGGCTGCCCTGAAGCAGTCGACAGCCACCACCGCCTCTGCCGCGGGAGGAGTGCTGGACCAATAGTTCTGACCTCATAAAACTGGATTGGAAATGCAGGCATGATTAACTTGCCATAGATTTATGTGGAATTAGTATGTGTTTCAACACTGGTGTTATAAATACAGGTTGCCCTCATCTAACCAGCAGGGCTTTACGTAATTTCAGAAGGGCCCTCACAATGGCAGCTTTAAAATGACAAAGGAGGGAAGGAAAAGCTGAGCATGGCGGGTACTGTATTAACTGCACCCCAAATCCTGCAGTGGATTGTGCTGAGGGGAAAATGTATTTTTTTTTGAAGAGCGAGCCTGTGAAGGGGGAGAGGATGTTGGTACCACGCACACACTGTTCCACACAGTCCAGCTCAACTACAGGTGCTGAAACCACTCTGGGTACCACAGCCGTGCCTGACCTCCCAGGGGTGCTCACCTCATCCCCAACAGAGCCCACAGCTCCACGCCTGCCTTCGTGCCGTTGGATTTGCGAGCTGTCTCTGTCTTGAGAGCTGTGAAATGCTGTCAGTTCACACAGACGCCTCATCTCTGGCTTCTGTGAGTTTGCCCCATTTTCCCGAGGGCACTGCAGAGACCCCAGAGAAGTGACCTGCCTAAAGTGGCAGGGGAAGGGACCCTGTGTCCCACGCTTTAACCACAAGCATGTTCTCCTCTGAACTTTTGGCTGTGCTTTTCAGCCATGCTGCCTTGCAATGCCAACTTGAAGTTCACCCAGAAGTTCCTTCGTCATCACTTTTTTTTTTTGTTTTTAGTAACTTTTAGTAATTAAAGTTACTAAAAGCTTTAAGACTCTTTAAGACACCTCTGCAGGTTTTTTGGTTAATAACTTACTACCTGAAGAGCAAAATAAGCCAGTGGTGCTGGTGCAAGCCTACTCACCATGCTGTTAAATGCTTGCTGCTCTGCACGGGAGTTTTCCTGTGTGTTTAACATGGCTAGCGAGGTGGCTGGCTTTGTCCCAGAGCCAGCAGCAGGCAGGCTGTAGTGGGACTGATCCTTGGGTACCTTTGAGGTGCTCACCCTACCTGCTTTGTGGTTTATTAACCTGGAGGAGGAGTGTAGGTGGGCTGTGCCGAGCGGCAGGGAAGGGAGGCAGCACTCGCTGCAGGGCAGGCACCTGCAGGGGCTCAACTTGTGCAAGAGGGAAGAAGGCTCAGTTCTGGGATCCAAGTGATACTCTCCTCTGTTCAGTGCATGTGAAATCGGGGGGCTCTGCTGAGGGGTGTAAGCTAGAGAGGAACGTGCTTTAGAGAGGAGACACTGGTCTCTTCACTGTCTGTCTCACAAGCTAGCGCTGCTTTCCTTTTCCAAATAATCTTTAGCATTAGAAGAACCTTTCTTTGGCATCGCCGCACGACAGGTTGCCTCTCTGCAGAAGCACTGTGTTGTGGTATGTTCAGGTGATGGTCCAAAAGCTGCCTTAGCTCTGGCTTGTACTGCTATTGCAGCAGTACGCCAGAAAAGATCCACTAAGACTAAGAGGAGAGGGTCATGCTGGAGGAGGGGGACTGGTGCTGGTGGTCGTATGAATACGTGCATTGCAGGAGATTGTCTCTGTTTTTGTCTTTTTCCTTTGGATAGTGATTTTTACAGCTTCTGAATCTTCTAATAACTCATGTTTTAGGGTGAGTGCCAACCATCCAGACGAACTGCGGATGAAGGATCTATTTTTGCTTTAGCATATTTCTAACCTCTTTTTTGTTGTTCCAAATGCATTCATGCCAGATTTAAAAACAAACAAAACCCACAAGGCACCCAGTGAGACTTTTTCATTTGTTAATACCTGAAAGAAGCCTGCTATGATACAGGGACCCTCTTGTTCTCTTGGAATAAGTTACACAGAGAGTTGGTCGGGGCAAGCTGAGCTATTGAGCTAGGCAGGGATGCGGCTGTGACCTGCCACCGCGTGTGCTGCCCTCCCAGAAGGACCCCGGCATCCCACCTGAGACAGGTTGCTCTCTGCCCTTCCTGGGGAGGGAGGAGATACATGCCCCTAACTAAAGGTATCTGTATATAAACCTGAAAGAGCGTAATTTGAAATTCTAATTGATACAATACAGTTCAAACTGTTCAAAATTTGCGTTTTGTTGCAGAGCAGACTCAGCTGTGTGGTGGCGGTTGTGCTCTTTCACAGCACCCTAAGATGCTAGATATCTGAACGTTAGTGTGTGGGTGTCTATATAAACTGTTACATTTTGAGTGCTCAAGAAGAATATTTTTCTGGCATAATGTACATGTATGTGTCATACAGCGCATATAGAGCTTCCTTTAATGTGTCTGCATGTCAGCATATGAATAGCTGTGTGATTGTACATATAAGCAATATACTAGGCCTTGATTCTTTCACATGTTTCATTTTCAGCATGAGTAGTGCAATTTGACTCTGTAAGGATATTTGGTAAAATGAACGTTAGAGATGGAGGCTGAGGCAGTTTTAATTTTTTTCTTTATTAGCGTTCTCTATATTATTACTCAGTTATGCAATCACAGATATCACAGGGATTTGTGCATGTTTCTTCTTAAAATACAAGCAAACAGTAATGTTGCCTCCACCAGTGCACTGAATCTGCAACTTCTGAGAGATGCTGGGGGCAGGTAGGTGAGGGGAGAAGAGGAGTGGTCAGTAAAATCCAGACTATTACTGAAAATAATCAGGAGCAGTCGGCAACCCTGCTCCTGCATATTCGCCAAGTGCTTGGTGATTCAGCCCTTCTCCATTTTCAGGCCAATGCGGCCGTCACTCTGAATTATTTTCAGTGAGCACTTCTATATCTCATGTCAGTTCCCAGTTCGAACCCATCACCGAGTGTCGAGGCTGCGACGTGCTGTACATGCCGATGAGCGTCCCCCCCTTCCGCTGCTTTGCTATTAACCTTTCCTTTTACTAGAGTTACCCCTTTGTCCTGCTGCAGTTTGCAGTGGCTGATAGAAGCAGCTGCCTGTGGCCAAACGACCATCACATTTACATTTTCTTTCTTGAACCAAAGAGTGAGACACAGAATTGCAGTAAATGATCTCCCCTTTCTCTTTTTACCTCCCCCCCAATCGTCTTTAATGCATTGCCTAGAAATCTATTTCTTATCTAATTCTACTAGATGGATCAACAGGGCTGAGAATGTAACCTTTTGTCATCTATGGAAATCTTTTTATCCCATAAAAATGATTAGATTTGATGCAATTAGGATTATGAGGAGGTGGGGGGAGCCTAAGACAGTGTGCCTTGTCTACTGCTGTCTACTGACACATTAACAGCCTGTTTATTAACTGCTTTACATTTGGGCTACAAGCAATGCATTCTTATGCCTGATAAGCCCAGAGAAATGAGCACGTGTGCCAATATGAAATGTGGGCCTCACTTTTTTTGGCTGTCCCCCTCCCGCCTTTCTGCATATGAATCTAGGAGGAGGACTTTAACTTGAAACAAAACCCCAGCTGCTGGAAAAATGCACATTTCTATTTGCCGCTTCTCTAAGCGGTGGCTTGTGTTTGTATCTCATCTAGCAGGGAATATGTGAACACGGATCTGCTCCAATTCCCTGCTGCCCCCTTTGTATTCCTTCGGATGGGTTTGAGGGGGTTTGCACTAGAGGCAAACGTGTGTGTTGGCTTTCTCCTTACCAGACCTGGGCTTGAATTGCTCATCCTCTTCTACTAATGCCACCCTGCAATTCAGCTACGCGTTCATCTCGGACGTGTTTTTGGGGAAATTATGACTTTAGTTTTGTGAGACAAGCTGCAACATTTTTTTCCCCTCTGATGCTGTCAGAAAGAGAATACGTATGGGTTATATCCCAAGACATTTACAAGCACATCTTCCACGTCCTCTTTGGCTTGCTTGTGTTTTTCCCTGGGGTTGCACTGGCCAGGTTGTGCTCATGTAACTTGTCTAAGGGTCTGACCTGGCGTGAACACCAGTGGGGAGCCTCCTGGTGCACAGAGCACGATGGTGTCAAAACAGAGAAGTACAAATCCCTGCCGAATCAATGGGAAAACACTGGGGGGGGGGGGTTTCATGCGGAGCTCAGGTGTTTTTGTAGTGCAGAGCGTCTGTGTGTGTGTGAGCACTGACCTTTATTGCAGCTTCTGCTGCCCACCCTGCCCCAGCCGTGCTCTTGGGGAGGTGGGGTGGGTGAGGCCGTGGGGCCCCGGAGCCGCACAGATAGGCTGTGAGGGGGCACCCAAGCACGTTCTCCATTAGGCTGTTATAGTCCTTTACATGCATCTTTTTCAAAAATTACTCCTCTGTCTTAACCGGAGAATATGTGAGGAAAATTGCTCCTGAGCCTCCCTTTGCCTCTGTTTCCCTGTTTGATGTGAATAGTAACTCCTGGCTGAGAGAGGACAGGATCCGAGTGCAAGCTGATACAGGGCTCAAAGAAAACTTCATGTAGAAACAAAGGAATAGACTTACTGCGGGTCCTAGGTATCAATTAATAAAATGAGGCTAAGTAAATCTTATTTTGCTAAGATAAAAACTTGATGTCCATGTGTTTAGGCACCTTTACCTATTGCCCAAACTTGGCATGTAGGGTTCCCACCTGAGCAGCATTTCCACATGAGAGGCATTAAGGTGTGTGCTAATGCTAAAGCTCTTCTCTGAAACAAATCAAAGGACAAAATCCAGCCTTTATTTCTCAGGGTTGCCAGCGCGGTGAGAATATTTAATTTCCAAACATCTCTGTGTTACCTAATAGCAATGCAATTATTTTTCCTGGTTTTGTTTGCAGATCACAAAAATCTCGTAACAGCATAGCTCACCACCCCCCTCCGCTTCTGCTGGTCATCTGCATTTAACTGCAGCTTGTTTCATGACTTTGTTTCAAGTTGCTAAAAATAACTTCAGAAATAAGTTTAACCATAGCAGCTGCACACACCCCTATCTGTCACACTGTGCCTGCCTTGAAAATCAGAGCCCAGCAGTTAGCAGAGCCCTGCTGCGCGGATGCTGGCGAGGGGACAGCTGCCGTGCACTGCGAACGCACGAGCCGAGGCTGGCAGCGCCCGTGCCAAGAACAGCCCCGATGCTGCTGACACACCAGGTTCAGAGGTTAGGAGATTGCTCCCGCAGGATACCAGGGAACCACAATGTTATAGCCCAGTCCTCGCGAGGATTTATTTTAAAACTATTCTTATTTAACGACTTCCCCTTAAAAATCAGCTTCTGGGACCTTTGGAGAGATTTGCCTGCCCAGAGCTTGCTCTGTCCCATGGCCCAAACGCGTCCATGTCTTACACTAATGAAGTTTTACATTGTTTTAGTGGCAAAAGAAGACACAGATGACTTTAGCAAAGGACGCTGAACATTGGCTATTACCTTTTTCTCAACAAGGGGAGGAAAGGTAAGCTGGCTCAGCTCCTTCCCCTGCAGTGGGCATTAGCAGCTGTCTGGGCAGTACTCTTCAACAGGTCTGGGGCTGCAGGTATTCAAAATACAACCATCCCTAGGATTTTATGTTAAATGGGGTCAGACTTGCGCTGTATTGGGTTAAGGCCTGTATCAGGATCAGTTCTCCTTTCTTGCCTCCTCTCTTTTTTTCCTTTTTTTTTTCATTGCGAACTGAAGAGATACTTTTGTTGGACAATGGTAAATCTCTTGTGTTCCCTTGAACTGAATAGGCTGCTGGCTCCCTCACACCTATGTGAGCACCTAAGAATGAAGGCAGTAACCTTGCAGTTTGGCACCAGCTTGCCTCTGTATCCCAGCAAAGCCATGGGATGGGGGATGAGCATGTGTAGGTGCTGATTAGCCTTACTTCTTACTAGAGGGACAATAGTCCCTCGTTATTAGGAGCAAAGCAATGGTCCCCTTTCTGGGCACTGGGATCCAAGACAGTAACCAAGACCTCGGTAACTTTAGCACACGGGGCACGCTTTGTGATTTACAACTAATACACAGGCTTGCTAGAGCTTTCACAGCCACTCCTTGTGCTCTTGATAGATAAGCCCAAATCCTTCATTTCAAATGCCAGTAGCAAGACCCTTGAAGAGTTTATGCAACGTCTTCCTGTCTCTCCTGCCCCACTGCAGCTCCCTTCCCGCCAGGGAAGGTGAAGGCCCAGCCTAAAGACATCTCGGATTCTAAATGTGTGAATGTTGTGCCTCCCCCCCTTGACTTCCAATTGAAAAAGATTACAAATAATGTTAAATAATATAGTTTATAACCTCAGGGCTGTTTTCAAAGGTGTATAGACCAGTTGTCAACAGGCAGAGAGGTAGGGAAGGGAAGGGAAATTATAGGCTGCACAAAAGAGGAAAGTAAAAGTGAAAGCTCCATAAAAGAAAGTGGAACTATTATGGAGCAAAATGCCAACTCATTACAAAACAGCCAAATAAGAGAGAAATACAGCTTTACCCGTAATAGCAGTTTACAAGGGAACATTGTATTGCAACATAACGGTGGTGCTATAATTTGCTCTAACAACTCCAATTATGCCTTTTATTGATTTGGCAACACATTTAATAGGAGTAGCCACACCTCTTGTGTTACAAATCATTAAAGGTGTTGAACAGTGTAATTTTAAAATTGTCCTTCTCCTACAGATGTCAGTGTGACAGCATAATTTCCCCTGATTTCTGCTATGTAAACAGTGCGTTACAGTAATTTCCCCCTTACAAAGCAGAAATGTTGTCAGCCTGGGTTTTTTTGTGCAGAAACATCCATTTAATTTTTTTCCCCCCAGTCTATTCTCCTAATTGCTGTTTTTTTTCCCCTTTTTCCTCTTTCTTTCTTTTTTTCTTATCTTTGGAAAATAAACATGCTGTTTTGCCATCTTCTACAGCAACCTTAATTGCTACTTAAATCTTCAATATGCACTTAACATTGGGGAGGTAAAACCCTTTTGGTTCAATTCTGTTCCACTTCACTCAAGTAGCCTTTCAGAGCTGGTTAAAAGCCACGTATCTCCTGGTAGCAATTTTGACAGGTGATCGCAATTCCAGTACCAGTTTCCTTGCAAAACTCAGAAAGCATCTCGGAAAAGAATCAAAACTTTTTAATCTTTGTTTTCTTCCCACCACAGAGGATCTAAATTTTGCATAGGAACCAAGGAGAAACCTCACTCATGCTCAAAATAGGTATTTAGATAGACACAAGGCTTTGGGCGGCCTTTCTGCACAGGACTGGGCTCAGTAGCCAGGTCTGCCTTCCCTAGACCCCAGAACAAAAGCTCGGGTTTAGGAAAAGCAGGACAAGATGTGTGACAGGGCAGGACTTGACATTTACGCTGCTTAAAAGCTGAGGTGGTGTTTCTCAGGCTGGCAGAGGATGGTGGTTTGAGGATCTTGCTAAGCCACGCAGAGACCTTTTCTGCTGGCCTTTGCTCCCGGAGCTGGAGCGTGGGGTGAGGCAGGAGGACGCATTTTCCTGTTTGCAGCTCCAGCAGCCCTTCGGTCCCAAGGCAGTGCGGCTGCAGGGCTCGCAGGGGACTGGGCAGACAAAGAATGTGTTTCCCCTCTCTCTTCAAGCACATGCAGGCGGTGACGTGTGTAAATGAACCTGACAAGCTCTTTGAAAAACAAATAGAGGCCACCAACCAAGCTTTTGGCACGCCAACATGCCACATGTTTACACCAAAAGTGCCACATTGCCCTGTTTGCCCGCTCCCAGTGCCTGGCCCCTGGGCAGCAGCCGAGCGGTGCCTGTCTGCATTTGTCTGGCTCCAGCAAACTGTCTCATTAACAGCTGTGTGGAGAAGGGGGGGGGAAGGGAAGGGGGAAAAAAAACCCACCACCCTGAGGAGGGTGACATTTTTCACGCTGGAGTGAGTAAAGCAGCTCTGTGTCCCGTTGCCAGGGCTGACCCCTGTCCCACCCCATCTGGCAGCCCCAGAACAAAGCCCCACGAGCTGGCCCGGCTGGGCTGACACCAACCACGCACCTGCCCGCGGATGGGCGGCCAGGTCTGCTGAGAAGTGCTTTGCGACATTTCGCGTGTGCCTGTGTCCTGAGGTGCCAGACAGAGCTGCCGGGCTCTCCCCTTCCTTGGCTGCCTCGCGTTGATTCGGGTTAAGGCAGGGTGTGTATGAACATCCTGGTCAAAGGTGATGCAGGAGAGAAGGTCCCATCAGTTGGACAAGGGAGGATGCAACCACCATCACCATAAGCAAAAGGCTGACCCACACCCATGGGGCTTGCTCTGCTGCCCACGTTAGTGGGATACCATGGTGCTGGAGGCGGTGCGGCAGCACAGGGCTGTCTGGGCATGAGAAGCTCAGGGTTTGGAAGGCTTCAGTTTTTGGCCATCCCAGCCATGCGTGGGGGCTGGGACACGGCACATGGAAACACTTCAACATCTGGAAGGCTTTCCAGCCAAGAGGGCTGGATTGCAGCAGTCATTGCCAAGCAATCTGCAGGTGCATGAAGAAAAACAATGTCTGGCATTTGCCAAACGAAACCTTCTATAATTACCACCTGTGCCTGGCAACCTTGAATTAAACCGGAAGCCGTAGCTTTGGCTCCAACAGAATCTGGGTAAATAATTAACTAAGAGTGACTTTATTGGATTTATTTAAACTTGTTTGTGGAAATTTGGTGAGCAAAGCCGCTCTTGGTTTTCTCAGATGCGTAAACGCATTTCTAAGTACCTCCTAGGTGTAGGCTGGTGTGGCAGCGGAGCATTGCACGTGGGTTGCACTGACCCTTCCGCAGGAGAGGAGCAGGGTCAGATTTCTGGCACAAGCACTGCGTTTCTGTGAATCGAAAACTGCTTTTTCCAGAAGTTTTCCATAGATCCTTGTACAAAATACCCTGCTTATGCAAATGTCTATTAGGGTGGGGATGGAAAAGGACTGGGGAAAAAGTGGTAGTAAAGACGAGAGGAAAAACTGTTTAAAAAATGAGGAAGTCCTAAGACTTGATGGCAGAAGCAGGGGATGACGGGGTGCTGGCTGCCTGTCCTGGGTCAGCCGGAGGGACAGAGTGTGTGCCGCCGGCACTGCCAACTCATGTTTCTGCTTCCGGAGAGCTTTAGTTCATCGCGGGATTGCTGATGAGTGAAAAAACAGCTGAGCCTCTGGTTGCTGAGCACATCGCAGTGACAACAAGCCGGAGTAGGGAGGAGTGTATTTTGAGGAACTAAAAGTAGACGAGCTCTGTAACAGTCTCGTGTATCTGGTGTTGGATAAGGGGTCTGATGCACTGAGCAGATGAGTAATTTGCCTGGGAACACAGTGGCAAAATTAAAACATAATTCTCAGAAGGCGTTAAACTATTGCTTCTTCCAAGAAGTTTGGCTGTGCTAAAAAAGCTAAATACAATGGGCTTTCACCCCTTTTAGTGAACAACACACAAGTTCCCTCAGGCCCAGCGGTGTCTTTGTGAAAGGAGAGCTGGCTGGGTGCTGGAGGGAGAGGCACAGCCGGGGTGGGAAACAGCAGCGTGGTCTGTGCTGGGACTCAGGCTGACATGGGGCTCCGAGCGTGGTATTAATGCCAAGCTTTTCTGGGAAGGAAATTTGTTTTGCTAGAACAAATCATTCGCATGCATTTTTCATTAGCGTTATTATCCCAAAGAAAGGCTGCTGTAAAGTGCTTGCAAGGAGAGGAGATATTTGCTACCTCTAGGGGAATTTTACAAAGGGAGAAGGAAGGAGGGGAGATGAGCTGAATAGCAGCTCCTGTTGGTATTCTGGTGTGATGCCTCTGAACTGATCTTCCCAATCAGTTCAGACTTAATACCAAAGCCTGCCCAAATATACAAATCATAAGGAAAGATTTTAGAGGGTTTATATAGCTTGGTTTGCCTAGGTCTTCTCTGGATGGAAATTGTGAATTGTTTTGCTCTTCCTGGTTTATACAACTGTTAACAGTGAAAATTATTCCGTGTGCCAGGCCCCTTGTTGTTTGCCAGGTTTGTGTGGGATGTGCCAGGCATGTGCAGGCAAAAAGGGGAATCCAGGAGGCCTCCTCTGTGACTGCTTTAACAGAAGGAGAAAGCAGGAGCACAGTGTATCTGCCTCTTCTCCCCCCCCCCGCCTGAATGCATCCTCCTTCAGGATAGTCAGGGGATCCAGGTGCCTTTTTAAATTACCATGGGAGAGTAGAAATGGGGTGGCAGACACTGAGGAGACTGCGAGCATCTCTGACCAGAGGGACTTGGGTGCCGAGTGAGGTGGATATGCAACGGGGTGATAAACTGGAAGAATATGACCTGCTGGGTACGGATATCAAATTCCCACCGCCCACGGCAGGGACCTGGCACCGCTTGCCTCGTGCAGCGGCTTCTGCAAGTGCTGTGAGAGCCTGAGCGGTGATCGGCTGAAGAGAGGTCCCGAGGAGATGGATGTGCAGCACAGTTTCTCTATAAATGTATAGCACAGCACAGACAAAAATACGAAAAAATTCTCTTGGCATAGTGAGGAATCTTCACCTCAGCGTGGATATAAAACAGATTAGCTGTGATGTAAACACAAGGCTTGGAGAGGCTGTGGCTGTGATTGCTGGTGGAAAGATACAGAAAGTAGGGCGATTCCTCTTTTCATAACTATTTTGGGTCCATTTAAGTTGGAGATCAGATGCTCTCCAGTAAAGAGAGAAATTATAAAGGCACTAAACTTCAATACCAGTAAGTTCCCCAAATTTATTTGCATTCATTATCTGGTAGTTTCATTTACAGTGAAGAAACTTTCACTGTGGATCAGATCTTCTTAATATTTCCTCATAACTTCCCAGTGACAATCAGTTTTTCCATTAGGAGAGATCAGACACATAAGTAATACTGGGAGAGCTACATGAATACCAAGTCATTCATTAGGAGCAAGGCCACTGCCATGAATGCTGAGTGAACAGACAGTGAGGGGACACTGAAAATTAAAGGTTATTCTAGGTTCGTTAACTTCTGCACTGCTTTCTAAAACAAAACCTTGGGTGAGAGCAGCCTTTGACTCCTAAATGGGATCTCCTTGTCCCCTAATTTAAAAAATATTAACATCATTTAACTATTTTCCCTTTTCTGCTTAATATGTGCAAGAAAAAAAAGTGTTTGAATTAATGTTCACAGAAGCGATGAGCACAGACAGAACTTGTGTGTCTGAACATCTGCTTTGCTTTCCTTTCCTTTCACTGTGAAGCCTTTCTATGCACCTCTGGCTTGATATGCAGCGCCTTTTTCTTGTATTAACTAGCCATGAGGACTCTCTGGCTCCTGGTGTCTTTAACCACCAGGAGCAGGTCTGCAGGTCCACCCTGCTCCGGCTGGCAGCAGGAGCCTGCGATGCTCCCAGGTGGGTTGCACTGTCTGTGACCACCCCGTGCCCTGGGGCAGTCGCTGCAGCCGGGTGCCATGTCCCGCAGCGCCAAAGCAGCTCCCGCTTGGCTTGTCTTAGTACTGAGGGAGGAACAAATGTCCCCGTCTCCCGCTTGCTCTGGCATCCCTGCCCGGTATGGCAGTCAAGGGTGAGCAGCCGGTAAGGCTTGTGGGTTATCACCTCTGAATGCCAGTCTTGATTCTCAAACAAGGATCCCGAGCACCGCATCCTAATCCCTCTCTTGACCTCCTTGGAAGTGTTTAAAATCAACCTATAGAAGTATATAGGGGACAATAGTCAGTCTAATACCACTGTTAATATGTAATGGTTGGATAACAGGTCCTCGGTGTTGAAATCTAACGTTTTTAACTGAAACACACTTTCCCCTGCTCCCTGCTCACATACTTAACCAAATAGGCAGAATCCCCTCCGCGGAGCAGTGGATGAGGCTATTTCAAGCAGTGTTTCTAAAGCCCTTGGTAATTCCTGGATGGAGATACGAGAGGGCATCTTTCAGCAGCTCGCTCTAAAGCCAGGAATAATATTTTTTCCTTACAAAGTCTTATGTTTCTACTATTTTGTTCTGATTTTCTGTTTGTGTACATGATCTGTCTTCAGCCAACCAAAAATACTAAACTGTGGAGGTAGTTTGGTACCAAAAGTAGTTTGTCTCTGCTGCGGTCTCAAAGGCAGCAGATGCAGTAGG
Organism: Aptenodytes patagonicus; assembly: GCF_965638725.1. Classification (NCBI taxonomy): domain Eukaryota; kingdom Metazoa; phylum Chordata; class Aves; order Sphenisciformes; family Spheniscidae; genus Aptenodytes; species Aptenodytes patagonicus. Next base: position 11,230,146 of record NC_134965.1, read on the forward strand.
TGGGATAGGGGCTGATATGTGAATGGTGGTGGATGTTAGAGCCTGCAGAGAAAGTGTCATTTGGGTGGTCAGAAAGAGCAAGCTGTCCCCGTGCTGTTTTCATGCCAGGCACCATATAATATAGTTATGCTTTCCTGCGCTGGTTTTTTTAAGCCTTTGGGTTATTATCCTGTAAATGTCACTCATGTATGAGTGATATTGATGGGTGACGTGCAGATTGGTTAGGGACCAATAGGAAAAAATGGAGCCTTTACATACAGATTGGCACATGGGAGGAACAACTGCACAGCCCAACCCATGACTGTGGGTCGTTTGTTCATCTGTTAATCCCAGACAACTATTACCCCAAAGACACGACCGCTTTGGTGATGGAGAAGAGTGACTATCCAGTCCCAAGAGAGGAGCTTTTGTTTGGAGGGGAGGAGTAGAGGTGCTGTGTAAACGGTCTTAAGAGAAATCCGATACTGAAGTTGCCTTGCTGTTGTTTGCCTCTTCCTCTGGGCCCTTGTATTTCTGGATGTGCCTGTTGCAGAGTAGGAGTCATCAATGGACTCTATGGGCTGGTTTGTCCATCTTGATTCCGTCTCCAGAGCTTAAGCCTTGATTTAGGAAAGCTCCAAAGCTGTCTACCGCTGTCTCCCTCTAGCTCAGCGTTAAGCACATCCCTAAGTTTATTTCCTTCACTTGGGGCACCTACAGTATGGCTGGGAAACCCCCAAATGCGGGATGCTGCAGAAAATGCTCGCTGAGTGGAGGTGACTCTCAAAGGCACTGCAGGCGTGGTGGCCCAGACAAGGTCAAAGCTCCTTCCAACCGTGCCCAAGAGTCTCCACAACCTTCCTCTCATGGAGGTGGAGGAAATATCTCACCGGCCCCATCGCATGCAGCGTGGGCAAGCGGCTGGGCTCAGGCGCTGCGTTCCCTCCTGCCTGGCCCCTTGTACACGAATTTCTCCGGCTTCCTGAGCTATGGACCTCCTGACTTGCCTGCGTGGCAAAGAGCGAGATACAACCGTGTTGTACTTTTGTTGCAGAGCCTGAATCTGTGTTCCTGCAGGGAGGGGGGAAGAAGCCTCGCGTCTTCTTTTATTTTTTTTCCTCCTCTCCCTACATGGGTTAATCTGTTCAGCTTTTTAACCTGTGAGACGAAGGAATTCTTAGCTACCAACAACGGGAAGCTTTTGAGCTGGGGATGAGGGAGGTGGAAAGGAAAGAGGACGGGGAAAACATATGGGAGGTGGGGCTGGCTGGTGAGATAAAATATCCTCCTGAATTTCTGGCTGGAAAATTATGCTGATGGTGGAAGGCGAGAGGTTAAACTGAGGCAGAAAAGTTTGTGTCAGCCCTTTTTTGATTTCTCCCTTCTACAATTGCCACCTCCTTCTCTCTCCTTTCTCCCTCCGCCCCACTGTACCATACCCCCTCCCCATTTGGAAAGAAGGAGGTTTGCTGTCTTTGTATTTTAACTGTAGCAAAAAGATTAAATTGTTTACGAGCTGCGAGCCCTGGCTGCCTGGATGAGCTGGGAGAGACAAAGATAGACAGTCTAATTCTCCGGTGTACTTTGTGCTTCCGTCCCCCTGCGCTGCCACTAATTCTTTTATCTGGCCCCAACACTCCAGGCATTATGTGCATTCATAAAAAAAAAAAAAAAACTAAAAAAAAAACCCCCTAACTGAAGCAGGCAAAATTACTGTTCTCTGCGCTTTACCTCTGATAACAATCTCTTGAATACTGATTACTTTTTTTTTCCCCAACACAAAGCGACCAACACAAGTTGGTCTTTAACCCTTTATCTTTAGCAAGCAGAAAGACACGAGGAACATCTTACTCAGTTGGAAAAAAAAAATAGCATACAGAAGAATTACTGTTATCTCCTAGCCAGAAGAGGAACAGCAGAGATAAGAAAAGCCTGAAGAATTAAAAGGAACGTTGCATTTGGGCTGTAAATTCGTGCTGAAGCTGGTTCTATTTGTCTGTCACTAGGGTTCATAATTTTTCGAGGTTGTTTTGATAGACTTATTGTGAAGACTGCATAGAAAACTCATCAGCATTTGTTGCCTCTGAGCATTATTGTCAGTGGTAACCGCATGGTTATAGACTGGAGGAAGATAATGGTTGAAGTATAAAGGAGATAAAGGCAAAACCTCTTCTCATTAAGGGCTATCTCCACCTCTGCAGACTCTACAGTATTGAGTGACTGGCGCTAGTGCATTGGGCATAAATTATAGCAAAAAAACTAAAGGCAGCATCATTATTTCGAAAAAGTTATAATGACATGCCACAAGCTTAAGACCTATTTACTCCAAAGACTGACAATAAATACAGAGAGAGCTTACTGTGGAGTGACCAGCGCTGCCTTCCTATTGATTGTACCCCCGTGCACATCTGTCTGCAGGTAGGCTGCTCTGAAAAGCAGCGTGGCCCTCGCCGCACCACGGAGGGGATCAGCTCCAACCTCTGTTGTATGTACAAAGCCCAACTGTTTCCCGCTGAGTAACAGCCCTGATGGAGGCCAGGGAAGAGACTCATCCTCAGCTCAAGTATCTGGAGCAAAAATGTCATTTTTGTTTGAGTTTCAACTTCTGTTTTGGGAAAACCCACCCTGGCCGGAGCTTTCCCTGGAGAGTTGTGCTGAGACGGTGCGGTCGGAGTAACCTAAAAGGGTGGGACAGGACAGCGCGAGTCTGTCCCGTGCAGGTGGTGGTGTCTTCATTGGTGCCGTTGCATTGCTTCCCTGCCCTTTCTATTTATTTTTTCCAGATTGCTGTTCTGCAAAGTAATAAAAGTCTCTTTTCCATTGCTCTTTCTAGGTGCTGCTCTTTTCCCTTTTCATCCTCAGTTGCCTACAGTTTGATCTCTTTCTCTTCAGTGTGGTGGGGGAAGAATTATATTCAAATTCAAGCAGGTCCACAGCAGATAAAGCACACTCCTTAAGTTGTTTTTACAAGGCAAGCTTGTAAAAAACACTCTGTATGCCTGTAACACTGATTGTCTAGAGCTTTCACAGGTACTTTCTAAATGGGAATTAGTTTCCAATGCCCCTCTGAGGAGGAGGATTTTTTGCAGTTGGAGAAACTGAGGCCCAGAAGCTGGGTGAAGCTGTGAAGATTTGCTGGCAGTGCTCCGCTTTGCCAGAGCCCGGTCCCAAAGCCCTGCTTTAATAACTAAACCAAGTGCCTTTTTAGTGATTGTGCTGGATTAGCGGCCCTAGAGGCTCCTAATCTGCTATCCATATGGCACACGCAGGGCAAGGATCTACCCGCTGATCTTCCATTGTATTTCAAGGCTGATTAGATGGGACAGTCCCTTGAGATCAAAAACGCAGCATAGTCTCCCCAGCCCATTCATTTTAGATTTGCTACCGCAGTGCCCAAAAGGATGCAGCTGCCCTTGCTGCTTCTTTCTCCCTCCGCGCCATGGACCACGAAGGGCTTGTCCTCTGTGTGGGTCAGAGCCCACTCAACGCTCTCATGATGTTGTGAAATTCATACGCATTTTCCGTCATTGTGGTAGGATGGCTTTGTGGGCTGGAGGAGCGGTCATTGCGATGACTGCTCAGCAGAATACAACCTTGGAAATGGGGGAGTTGTGGCACGTCAGGACAGGGCTGCAGCTCGCTGGGGTCTCTTGGAAGCACTCTGGCGTTGCAGACTTCCCAACAGCTCTGCCAGCCTCGCGGCATCCCCACCAAAGCACTGACCACACATCTTGGTGCTCTCGTGTGAGGGTGTGGAGCTGGTCTGTACGGTACTGACAAAGCGCATCCTGCGCTGCGGGGAGGGGGAAGGATGCCACTGCCATTTCTCCTGCTGCGCCTGGAAGGCAAGGCGCGTGATAGCCCTGGTATTTGTTGTTTAATCAGGTACGATCAAGCAGATGCCTAGCAGCATATTGACTCCATCTATAATTCTGGAAGAAAATTGTGAGGAAATGTGAATTCTGGTTTCATTTCTGTAGCTTCCCAGTGAAATAGTGCCTAGTCTGCAGGGAGATAAGAAGAGCAATAAGGCTGTTGCACTTGATTTGGAGGTTGTTCTGCTGTTGCCACCAACTTACTGATAATTTTGTGTCTCGCTACAAATCAAAGCAGGCCGAAGAGTTGGTTGTTGATATCTGGTCTGTGTTCCCAGCTTCAGCTTTGTCATCAGCACTGAAACTAGGTCATGGGTTTGGTCTCTGGTTCAAAAGCAAAGTTGTGCGAGCTCTTTCTGACAATCCTGGGGTTGAAATGAAGGGGAAGGTTGAACGTTTGCGCTGGTTTTGGTGTGGGGCGTTGCAGTTACTGAGCATGAAGTTGTTGGGATCAGGGCCTTAACGAGGCCGGTGGGCAGCGTTCCCCTCCACTGTGCAGACACTGCTGGTGGAGGCAGACATGCAATTAGATGAGGATTCAGGCATTTCGGTGAGAACTAAGGGAAGCTCAGGAATTTCCTTGCAATGCCTTTCCTGGGATGATTGGCAGCCAGAGGGGAGGAGGTTGCTCTGTAGATACAGTGTTTGTCTCTCTGTCCTGAGTGGGCTTTCTAGATTGGTGATAACCCCAGGGCTGGCTGAAGAAATGTCACTCTAAATACAGGTATCAACCTCAGTAGAAATATTTTCATTTTATAGTGTGAAATGCCAACAACGATATCTACCTGACGGCTCACAGATTATAATATCTGTTCCTTACCAACATGGGTACAAGCCTTCCATTCAGGCTTACAATAAATACAAACACGGGTTGCAGTAATGTTTCATTTTTGATGGCGTAGCCATGGCTTTTGATTATATAAATCAGGCTTTAGAGAAGGAACACAGCTTTGTGACTGAATAAATAAGTAAATGCAAATGTAAAAGTCCTTACAAATAATAAAAATAATAAACCCCACAGCTTTCGAATGGACATTCAGGATCAACTAGAAAACATTGCACTCTTGGTGTGAATAGGAGAAATCAGTTGGGTGCAGCATGCAGGCGGGTTCCTGATAAACTAATGCTCCTTCACACAATTTACAATCCAACTGAATTCATTTGCATGACAAAATTGGCTCGGGTATTCATGTGTTGCAGCAAGACAAGTGTAACATTACAAAGAACAAGTAACCATGGGGAAGGTTAATGCAGACAATAAGGAAATACAATGACATGAATCGGGTTCTTCTTTTGCCAACCTTTTATCTGAAATAGAAAAATAACAAGCTCCCACCCCCCATTCCTTCTTGGGAATAAGAGTTGTTTTATGGAAAGGGGGGGAGGGAGAAAATGTGCAAAGTTGGCAAATAAAGATCTGTAATTTCCCTTTTTCTACCTCACGGATTTGAAACACGTGCATGTGTCTGCGCGTGTGTGTGCAAGGAAGGTGGGAGAGACGAAGGACAGGATATCATTATTTTGGAGTAGGCGAGCGGGTTGATGTGACATACAGCCACACGGAGTCGATCCATCGGTGAAGGACACGTGGCTGGTAGCTGTAGTTAAATGGCCCGGGTAGTCCACTGCCCTTGTGTTGAATCCCGTCCTCTTGTAGCAGAAAATTTGAGCTCTGTCAGCTCAGATGTAGCTTGACTGGAATGAGCTTTGCAGGACACAGGGCGCTAACTTCTCTGGAAGACCTGGTGGGTGTCGTAATAGCACTCTGAAGGTGCTGAGCATTTTTTTGCAACTCAAGGAGTTATTTGGATACCTGTATGGGAGTGGGTGTCTTCTGAAGGTCACATTCCCAGCTGGCCTCTTGGTACTTGAAAATCCAGATTACTGTATGGGCTTCTCTGAATGCATAAGATTTTTTTTTTTTTGCCCATGTGAATGTGAGGCCACATGAGACTACTCTGCCGTTATAGGTGCATGATGCTTGGTGATAACATATTCAGGGTTTCATTTGGAATGAGGTGGACAGAATTCTTCATTGCAACCTGAAAAGCACGTTGTTATGTTTTTTAGTTAAATTAATGTTTTTTAAAAAAAACAAACAAAACCAAAACTCTAAAGGGTGCAGAATGTGTTAATTGTTCCCAGGCATTTTGGCAGTTAGTTTTACTTTGCAGCTTAGTGTTCTGAGGACATTCCCTTAAGGTTCAAAGTGTAGTTTATTCCCCAAAAAAGGCAATTTCAGTGCGTATCAAACTATGCAGAAATCAAACTCGGGCATCATCTTGCCTAATGTGAGCACTTGAAAAGTTTGGCAGCCAGGGTTAGCTGCTCATCTTGACTTCTTGTATAGTTGCTGGTGGACAGTCTCAACCTATCTCGCCTGTCCTGGACTCTTGTCTTCAAGTGGGATGAATCTCTGCTCTTGCAGGGTCTGTGCTCGGTGCAGAGGCCGCACAGCCGGAAAGCCAGCGTGGGGCTGCAGGCTTGCAAAGCCACTCTGGTTCCAGTGGTCTGGAAACTTGTATCTGCCTCTCCTTCACAGAAGCACAGTTTGCTGCACACCAGAATGGTTTTGGTGGCTCCCAGGTCGAAGAGCTGCCTGAAGAGCCAGGGTGGAAGAGAGCTGAGGGTCAGCCACGGTGGGCTTCCCCTGGGCCCAGAGAAGTCTCTGCCCCTGGACACTTTGGTCTGATGCTGACTTTAGCTCACAACTTCACTTATGGTTGCTAGCACTGCGCAAACCTCTTGCGGCAGGAGAGGCTATGTTAAGTGCAAATTCTAATTATTCCAGCCCAGAATTGCTAGGAGAGAAGAGCTGTGCTGGCTAATTGGCTGAATGCTTAGTGCATGGGGGAAGCTGTCTGGGAACAAGGACCACGTCACTCTCTGCAAGCAGACGGCATCACTCTCCTCATTGTTCTCGAGCTGGAGTGCTGAGCTCCCTTTCCAGCCGGGATTAGAAGCTCTGGCATAGGCACTCGCTAAGTACTAAGGGCCCCTCTTTAGATCAGCTTTGCTCAGCGCCGCAGCAGGCTTGTCCCTCAATTGCCATCTGCAACAAATCTGTAACAAGTTGACAAACGACTAATTTTAATTTAATCTTTCAGTTTCCAACTTAATGATGAGAAAGAAGGAGAAAAAAAAAAATCCAGGGGAAGGAAGTGCTCACCCGCATCTTCCCTTCACACCGTTCACTCAATGGGGGAGTTTCAGCGCAAAAATGGTTAGGAGCGCAATAAGAGCCTTACGTTTTTGAATTAAATTTAACCCCGGGGTGCCACTGCTTCAGAGCCTTTGGAGGCAGAGTTGTAAATCATGGCAGCAGATTCTGCTTCTGATGAGCACTTCCCATCATGATGACATTTAAACTATTAATTAATTAGGAGAGAGCAAGATGAGAAGATTTGGAATTCTCCCCTTTGGATAATTACTGTCGAACACATTTGTTACTGTAATGAACGAACAGGATGTGACTTCAGCCAGCACGTTCTCCCTGCATGTGTGTGTCTTCACATTCTTATTATTTCAGCCTGCCTTAAAAGGAGAAGGAGAATATTCTTCCTTGCAACCATAAATAAGGGGTCACTTGGGTTTTTTAGCATTTTGGCAACACTGTAGTTGGGAAGGAGGAAATAGATGCGAGCGAGCGTGACCGTCAGATACACCGAGACCCAGAGCCCGGCAGGTGTGCTGGGTCCTTGCAGTACAAATCCAACTTGTGACTTCCAGTTGGGCAGCTTTAGGCCATTCATCCTCTTACCAAGCCCGTCAAAGCTGGTGGCAACCTTCCTCTGGAAACTTGCTTTGAAAAGAGATCCTGAGTCAGGTGCACGCAGTGGGCTCCTCTGGCACGGGCTGTGCTGTGGGAGCCTGAGTACCCTGGTGGTCCCTAGACACGCTGCTGGTCTGATCAAGATGCTTTCCATAAACCTTGGCAGAAGCTGTGAAGTGGACACTGTCAGAGACTGAACCACGACAGCTGAGATCTCATTTGGCTTTGCCTGTGCTGGGAGCTGTACTGAAGCACTGGTGGAGCTTTTGCACAGGCAAAGCCATCCTTCTTGCCTTCTGTTTGGAAAGATTTTTTTGCAAGCTTCCCTGGTTTTCCTTGTTTCCACAGGATTTTGTCCTCTTTAAAAGCAGAGTCACTACTTCCTTATGGCATCTCTGCTTCCTGCTAGCAGAGATCCTTGTTTACTTCTCTAGTGTTAATATGCCCTTTCGCAGATAATCAATCTTGCTTGGCAGGATCAATTAAAATGAAGTGGGGATGCTCGATGTACCTTGGTCTGGAAATTTAACTCCAGTTGTATTCCCGCATCTAAACCTACATTTGCAGAGCTCCTGGGCTAGACTATCACCATCTCCAGTGACTGTAACAGCATTAATGATTTAACAAAAGGAATACATTCATATTGGCTCTTAGAGGGTAGTTATTAATTACAATCAGCGGTAACGTGAAAGGTTTGGGTAGAACCTCCTTACTGAGGACATTGGCTGTGAGAGCATCAGCAAGAGGCTTTGTGTCATGTAGGTTTGGCATCACCTAAACGCCTTTCCGCCCACAGCACTGGGACACTACGGGATATCCAAGTGGGTGAAGCGAGAACCTGTAGCACTGGGGAAGCTGGGGCTGCTCATGCGGGGCTGGGGTCCCCTCTGCAGCAACCCCCTGATGCCCTGAGATAGAGAGCCCATGGGGGTGCTGGTGCTGTGCTTGGAGTCAGTGGAGCTCCCCGAGAGCTCCCAGGCACTCTGGGAGCCTGGTTTTCCAGAGGAGAGTGCTCTCTCGCTGTCTTTAGCTGCAATGGCTGGGCCCTAGAGGATTATCCTCAGGCGACCCAATGATTTTTTGGCAGAGAAACATTTACATTTCTTATTTTAAGCAGAACTGTCTCTAGGTACTTCTTTTTCATCTTACTCATTTTAACCTTCCAAAGAGAATTTTTTTTCTCCTGGATGTTTCCATGACCTATTGATATTTTTCTGTTTAAATGTCTCTGTTCAAAGTTGTCGTGGTGATTCTTTGGTGTCCTACATGAAGTGAGTTTGGGCTCCCTCTAAATTCCTGGTGTATAAATATCCACCTTGAAAGAACTGCTATGCTTTAACCTGAATACGTGCTGCCTATAATCTCCAAGGGCTCCGACCTTCAGGGCTGCTCTCAGCAGTGCAGACTCTGCTCAGTGATCAGGGAAATAGGGATGTGGATGACTTGAATTTTTTTCATTTGCCAAATTTTCCTTAATTGCTGCTGCTGTTCTGGAGCAGAGTTGAACCTGGTCATTAGGTCTAGCCCAGCCATGCGCAGTGCTGTGCAAGATTTTGCTAGAGGGGGGTTATTTTCCAGTGCCCTTGACTTGACAAAGGCAAACCTTTGGTGTGGATCTGAGGGGATATAGGGCTTGTTAGCCGGGCTCGTGTCACCGCGTATCTTGTGGTAAGATTGGCAGAGCTGCCATTTAGCCTCTTGCGAATGTCTCCTGTAAAACAAAAGCCCTCGTGTGTACGAGAGCACGTGTGGCATTGCAGGCTACGGCAGCCCTTTGCTCATGGTTGGCGAACAGCTACCCTGATGGGACACGAGCAGCTCTGCTCTGCCTGCTCCTGCAGGATCCGGCTCCTTCCTTTGGCTATCCAGTGAATTCACAACTATCACTCCTATAGCCTAGGGAAGACACTGGGGATCGTGGGGATCTGCTGCCTCTGAGCTTCATGTAGTAGGTAAAGACATGTTAAAAGCCTGATCCTGTTTCAGGAAAGTAGAACAGGTGTTTTGGGCTTTTGTATGTGGATTTTCACAGGGATCGGGCCACTTTAAGGTCCACAGTCATCCTCAGTAGATAGAAAACATCATAGAAGTTACTATAATGGAAGAGACAATCTACAGCTACTTCGTGGTAACTAAAGGTGTGGATTTCAATATGAAATATTGTTGCCGTAAGAGTTTTCCTTTTTCCTCAGAACTTTTTTCACTTGGGACACTGATCTTTTCATAGGCAAGCTGTAGACCTTTTACTGTAAAAAATAGCAATACTGATTTCTCTTCTGGAAAATCAGATACTTTTCCTAGGGGGAAAAGAAGTATTCTTAATGTATTCTTGCAGGAGAATGACAGCAAAATTTACAGGATTTTTTTTGTCTTTGCCGTCTTTTCATAGGGATTCAGAGCGAAGGGTTCTGGCTTTGCTCTTATTTCTGGAAAATCCAAACAAAAACATTACCAGGCCCTTAAATGACATAGCTTCCCCCCCCCCAAGTATGACTCATAAATTATTTTGCAGCTCTGAGCTCCCACATTGCTCTGTCACTCCAGGTAGTTTAGGACAGTAAAAGTTGGTGGTTCCCTTAGTCGCACCTCGAGCAGAACAGTCTCTTTGTTCTCACCTTTGCTGCAGGATCAGCAGCCGCGCTGTGCCAGGGGCTTGGGGGTAGCAGGGCTCGGCGCTGGGAGCGACGGGCTTTGGGAGCTGAACGCCCCAATTCTGCTCCCAGATGTGTTTTATAATGAATGAGTTTAATTGCATACCTCTCCCTCTGCCAGTGCCCACGCAAGAGACAGGGACCCAAAATGAGACAGACAGACACGCTCAGACACACACCCACAGGGAAATTAATACTGGAGGGAAGGTCATCACAAGGTGAGATTTATTTTATTTAATGATAAGCATTTTTTCCTTTTGATTTTAAGTTCCAGTGATTTTTTTTTCATTTATAATTAATTTGACAGAAAATATTGGGCTGTATGTGGAAAGGGCTAAAATTTGAATCTAAATTGAAGAATATTGGAGGGGTACGGTAGAATTAATTTGTTTGTGCTCTGGTATCAGCACAGATGATACCAGAAACCTTTGGAGACAGATAAATGCTTCATATATGAGTCAGAAAACATACAGTCAGTCAGCAACAATCATCTTTCTGGAGATTCTAGATAATCCGTGCTTCAAAGCAAAACCTGTGTTTTGGAATATTCGTTCTCTGATATTCAAACATCCAACTTTGTTCTTCTAATTATTATTATTCTTTTGATGTTATATCAGACAAGTGCCATAAGGGTCTTAAAAAGGGCAAAATAATTATTTCCTTTATATCTTAATACCCATGTGATGCGGAGGCTTTGGTGGAGAAAGGAGTATTTTTTTTGACAAATCCAAAGGCGGAAGCTTGGCAACATGGTATAGTTGAGTGTAACCATAAATAAAACCCTGTGTGAATTCCCCCTTGGAGACACTACAGATCTATTGAACAGGGCACCCTCTCTATAAAAATTGTTCTTGAGAGGTAATAGCAAGCTATACATTATGAAAAAATATAGCACAGGGATTTGCTGTACTTGGAGCAAAACTATGAGAAAAATGGTGGGAGGTAATAAGGGATTGTCGTTCCATCCCATTAGAAATGTGTTTTATTCCAGACACCCAGATTTTATCTTCCCGCTGCACCTGAATTAGAAATGAAACTGCCAACTTTCTAGGATGTGCAAGCATTCACATAGTAATGTGTTTTCTTTTTTCTTTTTTCTTTTTTCTTTTTTTCCCTTTCCTTCTCTTTTTGGGAAGCTAATTAGGGCAAACGTAGATAAAATGCACTGTGTGTTATAAGCTTGTAAATAACGGAAAAGGGTTTCCCTAGGAAATTAGCACTAGGACATACAGGAAGCTATGAAATCAAATGCTACAAATATATACTGTATTCTCTACCTAGATTAAAATAATAATAAAAAACCTCTAAACCCAGTCATATACAGAAGGGAATCCTCCAGGATTTGACTGGCACAATCCTGTAAAAGAAGAAGTTCAGTAAAAAAAAATCCACTCATTTCTAAAGAAATTTCCCAGATTAGATTTGTAAATCAAAAACCAATATATAACATGCAAGAATTGATCTGTTTTATATTCCTCAGTTACATTTTTGTGAAGCACATTTAGAAGATTTAGAACGTATTTGCGCCTGCTGGTTGAGCCATTATATGCTTGAGTTCATACATCTATTTGTGAGGCTATAAAACAGGCATCGACTACCCATGTAAATTGTGTTCTCCACAATAAATTATATGCATACTTGCAAAAATACATAACTGCTGTTGGTTGGCTTACGTAGACTGAATACTAATGATGTTTAAAGTTGTATTGTCCCTCTTCTCGGGCCTAATTTAGCCTCTACATCAAAAATTATGTAGGAAAAAACACTTTATCCTCTCACTGAGAAATAAAATGGCACTTACGGGCATCCACATATCTTTCTTTTATGAAACACCACCATTTTCATACTAATTTTAGCTGCATAGGGTTCATGGAAAAGTCTGTCTCGTGCAAACCTCTTAGGAGACTTCAGTGTGTATATACATACACAGCTATATAAAATGTATTTTTGTGGGGTTTATATAAATGAATTGGGTTTTGTGCACGTGATACATGTTCACAGATAATATAATCCTTTATGATACTCAGAGTATTTTTAATTCCTAAAGTTCAGAGAGTTTTTTAATCGTACCCCAGGGTTTAGCGCAGTACCACAAAATCCTTGAACAACCTGGAAGCAATACACAAATGTTGTGCATCTTCCTCTCCCCTCTACCTGCTGCCCATCAAGGCACCACTGGGTTAATTAATTGTTTTTGCTCATATTTCAGTTGTCTTAAGAGCTGTGAAACGTGCCTCCTCTCACAAAGGAGTTGGGGCTGACCCCGACTTCACCATTTTGGGTCATTTATTCTTGAGCGTGAGGTCGTGCAGCCTGTGTGCCTCTTTGGTCACTTTACATATTTTAATGGAAGCCAGCATCCTCGGTACAGAAATGAATGAAGGTGCCGTGTAACCTTCACACGTGTTCTTCCTCCCACCTCACCCTTTGCTCCGCTCTCCCCTCCTCTCATACTGCGATATATTGATATGATTTCCCTATGTCTTTTTCAGTCTTTCATTAACCTGCTTTATTTATTACTTTCACCATTTATTCTTCCCTTGCCTTTTTGCACAGACGTCTTTCCTTTCCAGGTTTTGTCTCCCTCAGTGTATTTTCTCCGTTTTGCCCTTTATTCCCTTCTTTCTCCATTCCCATCCCTCTGTTACAAACAGTCCTTCCTCCAGCTACAAATTATGTGTCTGCTTCTGCAACCCATTTCTCCGCATGCAATGGATCACTGCGAGGCGATCAGGTACCCCCTGTCTCTGCCGCTCTGCCTCTGTGAGTGGGAGAGGAGAATCTTCCTGTCCTTCTCCTTCCCTACCCGGGCCGTGCGGGGAATATGGAAGCTGTCACACAGTTCCTCTCCTGCCCAATGATGTGTAGGAGAATAATATATCCCTTTTATTGGGCTCACAACTGGGCAGAGGAACGAGAGAAGCAAACTGCCTCCCTCTTTCCTCACCCAGAATATCCTGATTTCCTTTTAACTCTGACATACGTTATCACCACCATCCCAGCCGTAATTTTGTGGAGCCCTCCTGAAAGGCTTAGGCTGCGTCTCTGGGGACAAAGCCTGTGCAGATGCAGGGACGGCACTCTCCAGTGACACAGGGATGCGCTGCACGGCTGAGAGCAAAGGCAGGGGAGCTGTGCTGCCAGGCACAGAAGCAGGCTGGATAACTCAGCGCTGCTTTTCCAGCCCGACCTCTACCACCCTTGTGCAGAAATTCAGGTCGTCTGCCATGCCCAGTACTAGCGCTGTAAAACTGCCGCCAAAAAGCAGGTAGCAGAGTTTGCTTTTCCAGGGCCAACTTTTCCAGGGCCCTGAGCTGGAAAGGGATAAAGGGACAGGTACGAAGGTGTGCGCATCACACAGCACTGGAGAGGATGCGAGTTTGTGCAGGGAGGACAGAGTATGGCTGCCTGAGACCTGCTCACTGGTCCCATTCCTGGTTTTCCTGAGACCTGCTCACTGGTCCCGTTCCTGGGTTTCCATGCACCGCCTCTGGATGGCTGCATCCAACCCCAAAACCAGCTCAGAAATGAAAGCCAGGAGGGCCCTCTAATGAAGGGTTGTGATGTGCACAAGGGTTTGTACATGGTTAATACATGTCCGTTTAATTTTCTATGTTGTTTTTCTTAGCGTGTGATCACACTTTTAACTTCTGGAGAAAAAAATTGTTCCTGGAAGGGCTCTGCAGTATGGCAAACAGCAGGGGAGTTCATGTGGGGTGTGGGCAGGGGCAGCTTTCGGGAGCCAGGTTGTCTGAACAGCAGTTTGTGGAAGAGCAGACTACACGTGCCATTTCTGCAACCAGTTTGTTCACGAATTAGTGGAAGGGTAGACAAGGAAAATTACACCATGTTCACACCCTGTACTGCTGATTTGTTTGTTGTTGTCATCATCCTGGGAATCCTTGTGGCAAAGCCTCAGCGTCGGGATGTTGCTTGGGAAAGGGTGGCAGAGCTTCCCAAAGGAGCACCCGCTTTCGGAGGGAAGAGCTGGGTGTTTGTGTACTAACACGGCAAAGTTCCAGAAATTCCTGTAGTGCTGGAAACCGTCCTGGGACAGGGAGCTGGTGATCACGGCGTGTGCCTGAAATACACCGTCGCTGGGCAGAGCAAAACACCCTTACGGCTGCATCTCATCACGGCCCATTAAAAGAGTGGGTTGCTTTAATACCACCTTTCAGAGTTGCAGTGGCTGACAAAGTAACCTAGATATAATTTTCCTTTGTGTCAGTTCTAGCCACTAAAATTAGTATTAAGAGACACAGAAAGCTCGGTGGAGTTTTCCCAGTTTATCCTGCGGCTAATCTTTTTATATCTTTCTTTTTTTTTTTTTTCTTTAAAGTCAGGGGGAGGGGAAGCCCTTTCATTCTCTGCAGCTGGCATGTCTAAACTACTAACATATGTGCTACTTATACAACATACAGTAGCTTAGGACTTTTCAAAAACACAGAACCCCTGAATCCAATAAAATTGCAAATTTCACTGTATTTCACAATATCCTAAATAAACATGAACAGCGTGCATTTCTCTTTCTGGCATCAAATATTAATCTGTCTGTGGTCGGAAATGTGCTTTCCATCTTGTGTGCGCTCACATTGGGTAAACACTTGGGAGATTGCTATTCCAGACCTTTCATTCTCTCCTAGAGTCAAGAGCATGACAAATTTTTCTCCTAATTACACCTGCCACTGTTTGCCTTCTAATACTGTAAATCCTCCATCACATAGTTTTTCAGATTCAGGATTAGGTTCCTTTTCTGTCATACAAATGATTGGAGGTGCAATACGCAGTTAGCAATGCACATTATGAATGTTTAAGATGGGTTGTCTTTTTTTTTTTTTAAGTGAGGGTTCTGCATGGACAGAACTAGATCCACATTTAGCTTGTGATGTTGAACCAGGACCTCTGGGTTGTTTTTTCCAGCTGTTTTGAACCAGTGGAGCCCTCTCCCTCTGAAAGCACAGCCGCGTGCTTGTCTCTGCTTTTCAGATTATTTGGATTTGTCTCTGATACTGGAAATTCTATCTTACCATATCTCCTTGCACGTCTTGGTGTTTATGGGAGAGCGCGGAGCTGGGCAGGGGGCAGCTTCCTTCTCTCTAGGGAGTTCATGCCAGCGTGGTGCTCTTTAGCACTGTGACAAGAACACAGTCCCTGAGCGCTGGCAAGGGGGTGCTTGCTTTCAGGCATTGCTTGGGGGGGCCGTGCTCTTGGTTGCGGCGTGCGGATGTCCATAGTATCCTTGTCTGCCATTGCAGTCCTCCCCATCCACTCCTCCTGCGTTGGATGTTCAGCGTAGGCATCTCATATCTTTCTGTCGGAGGGTGCAAAGCACAAGACTTTTGTATTGATCAGGACCCTCTTGTTCTATCTAACGTTAAATAGCACCATGTTTCCCCTTCCCTGGTCTGCAAGAGGTCCCTCGTCTCTCCCTGGCAGGACAGAGGAGATTCAGCGTAAGGGTGTAAGCACACTGGTACCTCAGTCCCAGAAATACAGTAGTTCTGGGAGCGGCAGACGGTCCTGATCTGCTCAGTGCTCCTGGGCTACAGCAGGACCTTCATGGGCAATGTCCCGGAGGCACGCGAAATCCGGTGACGTGTTTCTGGAGGTTGCGCTGTGTTTGGTTTATTTTGCTTGTGTTTTTGAAAAATCAAAATAGTTAAGAGCAGCCAATGAAAATGCGTGAAAGCAAGGCAGAGAACCGTGGTGTAGCAAGAACCGCAGGCTGCCCTTCCCCAAGACCAACCCTCCACTTTGCGTGTAGGTGGGCGACGGGGGCAGCAGTCTCTGCCGTTTTTCTCCTGCTCTGGCTTTATGTTTAAGCGAAAGTCTCTTGGGCAAAGAGGCCGTTTCGCTTTGCTGGTACAAATCCTCCATTAACGTGTTACAGCAGGGGGGCAGAGAAATTGGGCCAGCTCTGAGCTAATCGAGAGTTAATACACAAATGATGAGCTGATAGAAAAAGAGTACATGTGGTATGGGTGAAGGACATGCAGTGAGGAAGAACAGCAGCAGAGATGTCCACAGTGCTTGTGTGCATGAGTTTAAATTGGCCGTGAAAAGAGTTTACGTGTCACCTTGGGTTGCACGGGTGTCCCAAGTCCAGCATGCACACCATGCAATGCAACACGTGCAGCAGGACACGGGCGACGTGCATCATTCCTGCACCTAGATAAATGACACAAGTATTTTAGTGTGCGGCTAGGAAGGTCAGGCTGATGCCGACTGCAGCGGCTGTGTGGTTGTGTGGAAGCAAAGGACGAGTTTGTGTTTGCACTATTTTTGCCGCGCTGGTTTGCAGTGTGTGTGGGGAGGCTTGCTGTGCCAGTGCTAGGTGGTTCGAGCGCTAGGAATAAATAGAGGACTTGAGCCTAGAGAGATGGAGTGAAACAATTTATTTGATTACTAGGTAAATAAATAAGCTAAGCTCCTTGTGGATAGATGCGTCCGTGGTCACTCCGTGAAGCGGTATGTTTCTCTGCTTGCCTCTCAGCACTTTTTTAGCCAACTGCCAAGGAGACAATAATTCCTTCCCTCCTAGTAGGCTTCAAAAAGTTACGTATTTTTTATTGGAAACCTGGGCAGAAGGGAGGTATTCGGTTGATTAGAAATCAGTCTCGATTTTCAAAATGTAAGTTAAAAAATTGCCTTCTGCCTGATCTGTTTCACTACAAGACTTCAGATATTTTGGATTCTATTTTTCTCTGAAAAGCTGAAAGATTGACTAAATTAACATTTTCTTATGCAGTTTTCACTTTGGTTGAAAAGCTCTTGCTTGCAGGAAAAGCTTTTTATTTATTCGTTATATAAAATCCAGTCTTTCTTACTGGCTGCATCCCTTCAGGACAACCCCTTGAAGGTAACCTACAGAATGAGTACCTCCAGCTTTGGTCGGGGCCTGCTCAGTGCACGTTATTTGGTGTACCTATATCGGGTTATTACTGCACCCCAGAAGAACTGTGAAAATACTATTTTTGTAGCAGAAAGACAAACCTGCATTTAAAAGCAAAAATCCGCTCTTGGTTTTCTAATGCTCCGTGACCACAAAAGGGACCTCTCGCCATCCTCAGCCCACCCTGTTTTCATTCCATTCTCCTTCTACTCCACGGTGTGTTTAATTAATGGGCTCTTAACTAATACCATTTAATAAAGAGAGGTTGCTGTCATCTGGTGGATAGGCAAAACGTGGCAAAATTGCTGTTGATTGAGAAAGGAGATGTGGCTGAGGGTTAGTAAGGGCTTTCTGCGTCGTAATCTGTGTTTATTAGAGGGAACAAAGTCTTAACTGGCTGCAGGGCTGGGCTGCAGAGGAGCAGGGAGCCCTGCGCTGCCTCCCCCTGCCAGAGAGAGCTGCAAGAGGGAACACAGAGACAGGTTTGTGGCTTGATGTGGCTCTGTCGGCTTATCCCGCACGAGGACTCCACTCTCTTATGCTCCGAGTAAATCATTCCTGCTGCCCTGTTGGGGACTGTCAGCGCTTCAGTCTGGCTTGTGCATCTGCTTCAGAGCTGCATGTCCCGACTGGAGCTGCGCTTCATCAACGGACCCACCTCTGGGCTGCAAATAGTTAAATAACTAAAATGGTCTCTTTGGTCGAGTTCTCTTTCAAAGTGAGAGGTCTGGGGATGTTTTAGCTGAGAATAAACAATTCCCTTTACGTTTGTATCCTGCATGTGAAAATTTTGATTTTTAAAATAATCTTGTGTTAAAATACAATCTTAGAATTCAAGCTCCTCCGAAAGGAGGATTCGAGCTTCTCATTTCTCTCCTGGATGAAGACTCCAAGTGCCAACTTTGTGCCCAGCATGAGTCCTGGGGTGGATCAGTCCTATTGTAAAGCTGACACAACCTCAACCGTAGTGCCCCAACCAGCCGCTGTAATGATGGAGGAGTGCCCGCGCTATTGCAAAATCCATTCTGTTCGGCTCTGGATTTCTTCCAATTCTTCAGAAAGAAGCAAACGGCAGCCACTGCCACCAAAATCCTATCTGTGCCTGATTGCCATCCCAATACCATTTCCAGGGGTGACAGGCATATCAGAAAGGGCTGGGCCGAGGCCAGCCTGGGCACAGGCTGCATCCCCGCCACGGTGATTTACGGCGACTGGCCGTGGCAGGGATGGTTTGTGGCTGTGACCTGGTTGTGACCCCGGCAGATAGCAAGGCAACGTTTCCGTGAAACACAAACTAAAGGTTAAATGCTCCAGTTCTCGGCTTAGACAGAGCCAATCATTCTGAAGAGACTGCCCCCCCCCCCCTTTAATTGGTTCTTTATTTCATGTAATATTTCTTTTGCTTGCTTGCATGTGTGCTCTCTCCCTTGCACTTGTACACACAAACTCACCCACTCTTTAAAACATCTTAATAGCAGCCACTTTAAAACTATGCAGCAGCTATTTTCTAGACCTCTTCACAATGGGCTGGATAACATCTCCATCACATGTGGCAATTTTAATGAGTTAAATCTCTCAAGGGTTTCAGCGTTTGCTTCCAGGGCCGCAAACACGATTGCCCTATTTTTCCGGGGGTGGATAGTGCTGTGCCTGGCAGAGGGCTCTGGCTTTGGCAGTTCTCGCCCTGGTCCCAGCGTGGGTACTGCAGAGGCATCCCTCCCTCCCTCGCAGCCTGCTAACTCTGCTCTTGAAAGGCGAATGAGTCAGAGACAATATGTTGCAGATCAGCAGCGAAGGGAGTGTGTGTGCCAGGGAGCTGGGAGTCACAGGAGCATCGCTTTTGTCTTCTGTCGTCAGCAGGGAGAGGAGAAGGAAAGCTGCAAGCACCTCCCAAACTACCTACTGCCCTGTCTCCTCCTGCGCTTCCCTGGCAGAAATCAAACACCAAAGGAAGAGGCTGAAAACTACCAAATTTGTATGTTTAAAAGCTTTCGGAAAAAGTTACCTTCTAATGGTGCCTACTCTAGTGTTACCAGCCCCATGCACTTTTTCTGAAAGTGCATACGGTAAAGGTAAAAATGGAAATGTTCAAAGTTTTGTTCTGATAAAGAAGGATGACAAAAACCCCAAAGGCAGATGGCTCAGCTTCCTGCCCTCTGGCTAACCATTACAGGAAGGGGTTAAAACAATCAGCATTTAACTCGGGAGACCCTGCTCTGCATGTCACACATACCTACTTTACAGCTGATGAACTGGCTCTCAGGCAGGTTGGTGACATGCCTGAGATCAGACAGGGAATTTGAGGGGGTTTATGCTAAACAGGACCAGCTGTGATGATCCAAACTGGCTTTCTGTGACCAAACTTCCCCGATTCTGCAGAGCTGGGAAAGAAAACCAGAAGGAAAAACCAGGTGTCCTCTCTTGGAGCTGTGTTGGCTGTTCCTGCTGATGAATGAGAGCGGGACATAAACGTTGAACTTTGATTAATTCCCAGTGTCCAAAACCTGCTAGAACTTGGCCATTTGGCCTCACTGAAAGCAGCACTCAGATGTCACCCTGATAGGAAAAGCAGAAACCACCTACAGCAGCAGCGGCTGTAAAACATCGGGAGAAGAAAGTGACAGCTCAGAGTCATCTCACTTGCCATCGCTAAAGGACTGTGCCGGCATAAAGCTGCACGGCATGAACGGATTCGCTCACAAGTTACATCAACAAAGCTATGATGAATTGAACTAAATGAACTGAGGCAGTCCATAAAAAGTGGTTTGCCTTCTTTTAAGTCCTGGAATTGGAGTTTATGAAGTGATTGTTCAAGATAAATAGGAGCTGCTGCAATAAGTTCAAACTAGTTTAGAAAACTATACATCCCTATCCCATAGGTGATATTTTCTTCCCCTCTGAGAGCTAATGTTTTTCTTTGGATTGTTTAGGGTTTCAAACTCAGGTGTGACCTGAAACATCAGCGATGTTAATGACATTTAAAAGTAATATTGTAGATTTATGATACTGTCATTTAATTCAGAGGCTTCAAAATGCCAGATTAAACATTAATTTCCGTTATTTGCTGGTGCGACAGGTCAGTAGTGTTCTCAGCACGCTGAGCATGCCGTGAGTCAGCAGGGGGATGGCCTCAATTCGGCCGGGCTCCTGTGCACGTGCTGCCTTTCCCTGTCCTGCCATGGGCTGCTCAGCTATTGGATTTGTTACAGAAGGGCCCTACCTATTTCACTCCCTGTCCTATACCAAGCTCCAGAAATCAGCATTGGAGATCAAGCATGAGAAAGGTAAAGCTCAGTCTCCCTCCAGCTTGTCCCCTTCTAACTCTCAGACAACTCTCTCGTTAAATATGAGGAGTTACATTTGCCTGCACGGAGCTGACGGTACCTTGCTGTCTGAATATACCGTGCCGCAGAACAAAGACATTGTAATTCCCCTGGTGAATATTAGAAATAGATGCACATATGTACAGAGCTTTTCAGAATATTGTAATTATATTTATCTTCCTGCTCTTGCTTGTAAATTTTTTGTGGAAGATGAAAGGCAGTGTTTTACGATCCAGACTGCTTTCCTCCATCCTCTTTCAGCAAACTGGCAAGATGTTGTCAAACGCTTCCCGTGTGTCACTCACATTTGTCAGTTTAAAAGGTGTTGCCCTGTTTGCCATAAACCAGTATATAGTGGCAGTAGCCTTTCCCTGCAGTAAATTAACAGCTGAAGCATCAGCTGAGCTCTCTGTGCTGTCTCAGCATCATCCCCAGTGACACTTGACCACTGCTTGGACACAAACTGCTGCTGCAAAACTTCTGAGTCCCAGCCGGCGTTAGCATCCTGGGAAGCGTCACGAACACCACACAAATGGTTACTTGATGCTGTGGTCCTTCTGGAGGAGAGGATGGGAAATAATTGAGGTTCTAAAATAAGCAGTCGCTCTCTAGTTGGTGTTAATGAGCGAATGAGATTTAATTAATTTGGCCCAGCAAGTGGGTCACCAGTTTCCCCAGCCACAGAAAGGTATCATGGATGGGGAACGCAGCAGAGGATGCTGGCCCTTAAATAAACACCTCAGACTTTATACAGTGGGTTTTTTGGGATTTTGGCTTAACTGTATAACCTACTCAAGGCAGTTGGCTATTGCAACTTGGACCAAGGAAGACACCAGATAAGAAACTCAACCATGATCGTGTGGCTGATGTGGTGGTTGTCGGCCAGCTGTCCCGGTTTCAGCTGGGATAGAGTTAATTTTCGTCCTAGTAGCTGGTATAGCGCTGTGTCTTGGATTTAGCATAAGAATAACGTGATAACACACTGATGTTTTAGTTGTTGCTAAGCAGTGTTTATACTAAGTCAAGGACTTTTCAGCTTCCCATACTCTGCAAGCGAGGAGGGAGCACAGCCAGGACAGCTGACCCCAACTGACCAAAGGGATATTCCACACATACCATGTGTGACACACACATGCTGGTCATGCCCAGCACATAAAGCTGGGGGAAGAAGGAGGAAGGGGGGACATTCAGCGTTTGTCTTCCCAAGTCACCGTTACGCGTGATGGAGCCCTGCTGTCCTGGAGATGGCTGAACACCTGCCTGCCGATGGGAAGCAGTGAATGAATTCCTTGTTTTGCTTTGCTTGTGTGCGCGGCTTTTGCTTTACCTGTTAAACTGTCTTTATCTCAACCCACGAGTTTTCTCACTTTTACCCTTCTGATTTTCTCCCCCATCCTGCTGTGGGGGGGAGCAAGCGAGCGGCTGTGTGGGGTTTAGCTACCAGCTGGGGTTAAACCATGATACCAGCCAGTTTCTGCTTTGCGTAACATGGATAATTTTAGCTTGTGTGAAATTAAAATCCCCCTTCTTTGCAGCCCCACTTCTTTTCACTTGTCAAAGTAATAAAACGCCAACTCCTCCCAGCTCTGCCTGCATGTAAACAGTGTTAATGTAGCAACAAAACAGCGTGGTTTGAAACGCCGGCTGCCGCTTCCCTGAGGAGCCTGAGTGCAACCCAGGGGACTGAGGGATGGAGCGCCGCCCTTGACTTCGATTTCTCACTTCTGCTCAGTATTTCTGACTCGAGCTGGTTTGTATCCGCCACCTTTTATTTAAACATAGGAGGTTTTTTAAAATTTAAATTAGATCTCAGAAAATAGATACTGTGCACCTTTGTGTTGGTAAGAAAAAGAAGTGGTGTCATTCATGTCAGATAATTGGTGGTTTTAGCTCTCTGCAGAATAAATTACAGCAGTCATATAATGGCCTTTCATCCAATCACTTCTCTACTCCAGATCTAGACTTGAAATGAGGTTTGTTGAAAACATCATTTCAGGGATTATTGACCACAGCAAAACCTTGTTGTACATGTTCTTTGTATGTATTGAAAATACATGAGTTAAAAAGGTAATAGTTGGTGCTTTGCCAGTGAATTGGAAGCTGCTCCCTGGGATTGGTGGGAGGTACGAGGCTCTCGGGGGGCACATTCAGTGTCTCTTCTTCCTCCAGAAAGAGGATGGGAGGTGGGGGCATAGTGCTCCGGGCGTGAGAGTCATTAGGAAACAGGCTGTACCGTCCTTTTGATGGTTTCTGAGTTCATATGGTGGGGAATGCTGTATTTAGCAAGAGAGGACTTCATTTAGCCCATTTGTTTGACCGGTAGGCAAGCTATCGGGGATGTTTTGATATCTTTGACTTCTAAACTATTATCTTCTGTGTGTTTAAATGACCATTGTTTAGGTAATACACAAAAAGGCAGCATGGATGTGATGAGTGGGTTGTACAGGTTGCTCTTTAGGGCTTGGTTGCCTTTCTTCTCATATGTGTACAGTCTCTCATGCCTGCAATCCTTGTCCCTTTCTGGGGCCTCTCTGTAGTGCAGAAGTGTGTTAGGATAATCTCACATCAGGTGCCAAAGAGTTCAAACCAATCTTTACGTGAGAAAAGGTTAAAAGACAAACGTGGTCATAATCTACAAATACCAATGCGGGAAAGAAGAAAAGACAGTAAAAGACTCTAAAGCTGAGCAGAAAAAAAACCCCACCTAGGTTCCATGGTTGGAAACTGATGGCAGACAAATTCAAATGAGAATTGAAGCGTGTGTTTTGACAGTCACAATAATTAACCATTGGAGAAAATTGCCCAGGGATATGGTAGATGCTCTATCACTCACAAGTTTTCTAAATAAAGGCTGAATGTCTTTATAAAACAAAATGCCATTTTTTGGGAAAAAAAGTTGTGGATGAGCCACAGGAATTGTGTATATTAAATTCCTGGGTCTGAGTTCAGGTCGAAGGCTGGCCTGGAGTTCCTCAGTGGATCTCGCTGGCATTTAAATCCAAGGACCTGCTGGTTCCGAGCCCTGGCTTTTGGGCAATACAAACCCTGGTATCGCCTTGCACTCTTTCAGTCATTTTTCACTCTTGCAAGAATTCAGGGACTCGCTGGCTCTGAGCTGAACAAAGCCCTGCTTGAGGAACATAATAGACCCCACCAAAGCTGAGCTGGTCTTGCAGCACTTGTGACAGAGAGTTGAAACAACTCTGATGGAATAATTGATCATTTGCTTGACTAAGGATCAAAGTGCCTGAAACTTGCTCATCTCTCTCTGCCATAGCATGCCCTGTAAGTATAAATTCTTGAAATGTTGTCTTTTCCATTTATATTATTTACTTTCTTTTCCCACTTATTCTCATTTCAGTCTAGTACAAAACCTGACAGCTCGGAGGCCTGTATGAGGGTCCTAGAGCAGCGACCGTTAGCCCATTAGCTTCTGCAGCTATAGTTTTCTAAAGCAAGCTAGGGGATTTAGAAGCCCAGCTTTGCGTATGGATGAACGGGGATGAGGTTTGCCGGACTCCTGAGCAGCTTGGGAAACTTCAGCTTCTCCTACTTCTGTTTCACTGTTTAACTTCTGGTACTCAGGAAAGTTCCCTGAGCTCCTGCCTGCTGTGAGACCAAGAGGGAAGAGCCTGCCCAGATGCGCTCACTCATTTATTTTAATTTAGTCCCTATGACAATTGCACGAATGGCTGTAGCAGGGGAGGAGGCGCGTCGGGCCTGTGTTTGTGCTAGAGAAGTGCTTTTCTTGCCTGCTTGTTTTCCTTTCAACCAAATTATACGACCCTTGCCAACAGGCTGGATACTAGTAAAACCAGAGCCACCCTAGCGCACGGTTTCCGTGCTGATGTAAATGAAGCCTGTATCTTTTTATTTCTCTGGAAAGTGCTTCTTACACCGTGCCTGTTTCAAAGCTCAATAGCCATCTTTTTATGTGACTGCTCCTGCTCCGGTAGCTAATGGTTCCTTTGCTTCTCGTCTGTCAACCTACTGGGGCTGCCTCGCGTTTCCCTCCTGCTGCATAGTTCAGCTGTTTTGAATTTGCTTCCAAAATGCACCAAGTGTATTTGTTTTAAATCTCCAGATGGATATTCACTGTTCCCAGTTTCTTTTAAAGCTGTATCATTTGGCAAGAGCATCTTGTAGCCCCTAAGGAAATAATATAGACACAGTGAGAAAGAAAAAAAAAAAATCCCCCTCTTTGCTTCTAGGTGGAGTTCATATCTAGCAAATCAGAAATAAAATCTCAGCACTTTGAGAACTGCAAAAAACTCTCCAGAAGTAGAAAATATTTTTATCTTGTTTCTCCCCAATTTGTAGTGTGCGGATGCGTGGCAAGAGCATACTGAAACTATGACTTTCTCCTTCTGATCAAAACCTGTCTTTGGAGAAATACGTGAAGCAGGAATAGGATCAGTGGAAACATCTGATCTGGAGTGAGAAGGTGGGATGCTGGATGCAGCAATCCAGTGTCCAACAGAGCTACAAGTTCCTGGGGAGTTTTTTCCAGGAATTGCTCTGGGCTGAGGCAGAGATCTGTGCGGATGTACACACACTTAGCTGTGTCTTTGGCTATGTCTGTAGAGCTTAATTTGCAGAGTTTGAACCCGGAGCGTGGATAACAGGACGATGGCCAAGGCCAAAGTCCTGGCAGTCCACACTGAGCTGTGTCGGTTCAAGAAATTAAACTTTTCTTGTGGAGAGTATTTTACCAGCTGTCTCCTTTCCCTTCTTTTCCTAACCTTGGTAGTGAACCGCGCGCGGGTCTTGCTTTCAGAGATCTCCCAGTTCATTTCACTCGGTCTCTCATTTTGTATCGGTTGATGACAGATTACTATACAGACATAGATATTTGTATTAGTACAGCTACAAGTGAGCGAGGTGTGTTTGTGCCCAAGAGCTATCCATCAACCAGAGGAGCGACACGAAGGGTCTGACGTGCTCCCCGCTCTCCAACACAGCCCTCTGCGTATTGCGTTAATTCATACTAATGTGCTTGATAAAGCCCGGTGGCCTCCTGCTGCTCGTCCCAGGCCCAAGCCCAGCACCCTGGCTCAGCTGCTACTTTCCAAGGTTGGCTCCGTGTTCTCCTTGCTTTCTTTTCTCTTATTATTGACAGTCTCAACCAATTATTCCCCATATTCCCTTTGTGAATCAAAGGTACTTCTGAGCTCTCTAAAGGCAGAAAAGCATTGAAAACCAGTAAAAGTCCATCCATTCTGAGAATTACAAAAAATCCAGTGATGCAGGTTAACCCTTGCTATTGTGTCATTATCTAAACCTTTGCCTGAATGAAAACTGCCACTGTTCATAAGCACTCTGCTCACGGGAAACATGTGTCGGGAGGGAGCCCCAGGCAGTAACAAGTCTCAGGTGCTGACTGCGCACATAGACATGGAAGAGAAAAATACCCTTTCATGAGGATCAAATATTGGACTTTTTGAAAAATCAGGTTTGATTCAAAGGGTTAAAAAAAAAAAGACATAAACGTAGTTTTGGAAGGTGTAAAGAATTATGGTGTGGGGCTGGGACCCAGCGGGGAGGGTTTCAAGCCAGAGCAAAGTTTTACAGCCACATTATAAACCCTGCGCAACAGGGAAGGGGTTGAGAGGAAACCTTGACCCTTTATAAGGCTACCAGGTGCTGTTCTGGCGATAGTGTGGTCTTGCTGCGGACTTCATTAGCCAAAGGGAAAACGTCTTCATCCTCTGCAGCGCTCTCGGGGGAGTCGGGTTAATAGGAACCAGATCACGGGCAGTGCTGAGACTTTGTCAACTCTGGAGAAACAAACCGTGATTTGATTGTTCCCTCCATGAGGAGATCAGGGAGGAGATAGGGTCCAGCTGTCCAGCCATCTAGGAGACTAATTAGTCCAATTAATTAAGAAGTTGCTCCATGTTTCCCCAGTGTCACACGGGGCTCTGAGAGAGAGAATGACAAGGGTGTAGAGAGCGAGAGGTCATAGGGAAAGCTTAATGTCTGTTGGGGTAGATACACAGTAATTAAGTGACAATAGACAGGAACTTTGCTGCTAGAAGAGTGCTAATTAAAACCTGTAGGGTACTAGTCTCCCTCTGGGTATGCAGCATGTGCCCCTGTATCCCACTGGCATAAATGGGACCAGTCCAGCAAGGAGCAATTTACTCTGTTCGTACACCAGCGAGTCTTTTGCTCAGTGGCTTTTGCACGGGTGACATTTAATATGCAGCATACATGCCTGGGATCTCGGACAGCTTCTTAGACCTCAGGAACATCTATGGAGAAACAAGACGTTAGCTCCATTTTATGGATGGGAAGACTGAGGCCTGCAGCGGGTGCAGGAGCCAGGCTTCTCCATGGCCAGGGCTCCCGGCAGGGAAGCTCAGAACATACTGTCCTTCAGCAAGGAGCATTTGATTTACTGGAGGACCCGCTCAGTGAGTCTTTCTGCGGTGAGCTAACTTGTACTTTTAGGTTTATGTGCACAACTATGTGTCCTAGCTCATTCTTATGGCCGAGAAAGGTGCTTTCTTCTCTTAAGTGTTTGGTCAGAGGCAATGTGGTACCCCAAGGCCATGGACAGCCTGGCCAGCAAAGAGGAGACCCATTGAAGCCAAGCAGGATATTTGCTTTTCCACTGTCCGTGTGCTATTCATACTTTATACCCACAGCAGGGAGATCCATCCTCAGTTGAAACCTAAACAACAAATGTTAACATTTCATTTTAAAAGCTAAGCCAATCCGCTTTATAATCCAGACATGGCGTCCTGAGTGAGCATTGCTGTTGGATAATCACACAGTGGTGTGGCCTTTTGCCCTTGTGCCTCGCACAACACACCCGAGGCGTGAGATTAGGCTCCAATAATAACACACCCTGTTGTGCCTTTTTGCTCAATTGATAAACCTGCTGTATTAGGAGATATTGTCATAAAACTGAATGGCACCCTGTAAACCTGAATCACTCTCTCTTCCTTGTAGCCAGGGAATTAGATGTTCTAGCCCCTGTCTTGGCTTTATTTCATGTCCGCAATATGCAAGAGACTATATAAGCTGCTGCTTTATTGTTTTTAAAACACTATGAGCAACACTGGTGCTGTATAAATACCTATTTTATATACTTTGTCTGATTCCCATCTCACTCACTGCTGTGTAACTCCACTGACTTCCATGCAGGTCACTTTTGGTTTATAACTTGCTGGAAAAGCAGAATTTTACCCCTTGTTTTTCTGCAGAGAGCATGCGAGGGGAGACACTACTGCTGTATATGTAGCTCAGCATGGAGTTGAGTTTTTCTGTTGTGATCCCTGGTTATAAACGTGCAAGAGGCACTTTGCCAGAGGTGTGTGTCTGTGCGAGGTGGACACCCCCGGTGCTCCCGCGCACTGCTAAGGGGCACAGTTTTCAGCCCTTTCCCGGTCTTGCTGCTTGAGCTGCAAGTCCATAAACAGAGCAGAGAGCGCCCAGGGATGGAGAAGACGCTGTGGCTAGGGATGCTTTTGGAAGCTTTTTACTAATAGAGATGGCAAACTGGAAATAGGCTCTTCTTTTTTCTCCCTACAAATGCATCTGCTTCCCATGCCTCCCTCCCCACCTTGTGAAATTTCCCGCTTTGTCAGGACGCGCTTATAAAGTTGACGTCCGGAGCAGTGGGACCGCCGAAGTCCAGCGGATTTCCATAACAGAGCGGCACCCCGGGTGCCCTCGCTCCGTAGCAGATTGATTAACAAAGCGGTGCACCGGGGCGGCTCGGTGGCCCGTGCGGTGCTCCCCGCTGGGCGGCACGCTGCTTGGCCGGCGTGGGCGAGGGCCGGCCACTTCTCCCCGTGTCTGTCCCCTCCCCGGGCTAGGGATTAACCAGGAAGTGATACAAAAGGCACATATGCTCCTGTGTCCAGTCCTGTCTATTCATATGTGTGTTACTTAGCCTAATAAGGATTAGACTTAATGAATTGGAAGGAGTTAACAATATAGAGAGGCAATAGAAAAAGGCCTAAGTAGTCGTAATTCCATTTCATGTAGCTTTGGTGTTGCTTTGCTTTCAGCGAATAGGTGTAATCCTCTTTGAAATCAAAGGTGGTACAAAGTATGAATTTAAATTTGACATTTACAGCTCCTGTAAGATTTAGTATTCCAGAAAGGTTTGCTCTTCAGAAAAAGAAAAAAAAAAAAAGCACGCCATCTGCTCTCCAGGACCGTCCCTCCACACAGCTCCTGCACAAAAGTTTCGTGGCAGCGGGGCTTTTCCGGCAGAAGTGCCGAGGCCTGGGGATGGGCAGCATCTGGGAGTCGCGCCTCTACCCTTTGCCTTTGAGGATCCCACGTGCACTGGGTTGATTTGTTTTAACTAGATTAGTTTGCAAAATGGTGCATGTTGTGGATTACCGGGGAGCCTGCGGGCTCTCTCGCTGCAATAAACGTTGCCCAAGCTGCACTTAGGAGAGGTCGCAGCCGCTCGTTTCTCCCAGCATCATCATCTCTGCTGCAGGTGCCCGAGTTGCATGGCCAGCAGGAGCCGCAAGCCTTGCCAGTGATACCTACCTTTCATCTCATCAGAAGCAGCAGTCGCCTCCCAGTCTCAGTTTGCCTGATGCTTGGTGCCAGTGAGACAGGGATGCTCCGTTGCACGAGCACAGCCACAAGGAGAGTGGTGCAGGATTGGCCTCTTTTTTCTCACCTCTACTAAGAGGAAAGTAACAAACGTGCCTTTCTGTTGGCTTGTGAGATAAACTCCAAAGCGTGCCTGTAAATATGTCTGTATTTTCCCAACTTGAAGTCAAGACATAATTCCCTTCTGCCGTTCCTCTGTTTTGACGCGTGTGTGGGAGATGCCGGTTAGCCCTGTTGGAGGGACCCGCTGGCATCCTGCCCCCAGCTTGTGCCAGACGGAGCCGACCGCAGCTGCGCCTGCGAGGCTGCTTGGCTGCAGTCTAGCTGGGGACGTGGCACCTGGTAGCACTGGAGACACCTTGGCTGCGGTTGCCTTGTGAGCAATGCTTTGGCCACTTGCACAGTTAATTTTTCCTGTAGGTCTGAAGAGAAACCACTGGCCCTGGGTTATCCCACGGTGATGTGTATCATAAGCAATTTTACTGAAGAGCGGAGATGCATGGGTGTAAAAACAGCCTAACCAGAAAAAAGCCCTGGGACCCCTGGGGATGCCTTCTGCTGTTAAAATCAGCAATAGATGGAGCTGCCTTACTTTCACCTGCGGTACGGGATGCCTGGAACAAACCCAGAGCTGTGGGCCAGGACCGGCCGGGCCTGGGTGAATGCAGAGCACTGGCCTTTTGTCCCCCAAAATATACAGCAGAAAACATCTCTTACAGCTTTTTAAAATGCATCTCCCATTTAGACCTTCCAGTGCTTTTGCTGTTGTATGTTCAGCTTTAAAACGCATCAAGCTTCCTGTACCTTTGGGAGCAACATCCCTGGGGAAACCCAAACATGGCACTCTAGTGGCTGGAAAATGAAAAAATGAAGTGGGGGAATTTAGGGTGTTTGAACTGGCAGAGATCAATGGGCTGGGGGTGCCGGCCTCGCCGCTCCTCCCGGTCCCCCCTGTATGGCATGTGTCAAAGCTGTCCTCAAAGATATTTTTTTTTCTTGCTCCTGAAAGCAGACAGGCTCTGCGTGGAGGTGTCATTTGCTGCCTGTCCCTTATGTCATTGATTTTTAAGTCGTTAATTAACGCTAGGTGTCAGCCTGGAAGATGAATTCTGGCCCTACTCTCCCTTCTCTTTTGTTTTTTGGATTGTAAATGTTATAGATCTCCCATGATGGAGGGACGAGGGGTCAAAGGACATGAGAGCATCTCTGCATATGTGCACACAGTCCTCCCAAACTGCCCATCTGTATCACTCAATAGATGGGGACGGGTGGCGGGGGGGACATCCCTTTTGTTGCCTGTGTCACTTCAGATAGAGACATACCAGCTTTGGATGGATAGTGTGGCTGTGTGTGCACGCACATGCGCACATTGGGTGTAGGGGAATGCTCTCGGTCCATGGCTGTGCCAAGTTTTACCATCTCTGGTGTTTCACCAGTCCCCAAGAGATTCAGAAGGGACCGTCCGTGCAAAAGGAGGGGGTTTGCTCCCAACCGTGCCGTTTGTGCTCTGCTGCAGATTGGCTGCACAACACCAGGGAGGGAGGAGGAGGGAGCAAATTTTCTTCTGCAGACATATTTGGAGCCCTTTGCAGTTGTCAGTAGCTGTACGCCGGCCCTGTTTAGTAACAACTTGAAATCAAAGCTGCCAGTGGGGTTTTTAAGGCCATAGTGAGATGGGATCAGTTTGCCCTTCTTAGTACAGCTGAGTGGAAGAAAACCCACTCTGTCCCCCCGGGCGAGCTGCAGCTGGTCTGCCAGGGCTCGTCCTCTTCCGAGGGCTGGTGGCAGTCCCTTGGCGAGGCTCTGCAAACGGGGAGGATGTTGCTGTGGCTCCCCGTGCTCCATGTGCCCAGGTGGAAGAGGAACCTCTGGTCCCCTGTGCTGTTGGCCCCGTGGTTCGTGAACTGATGTGGTCTGGGCCGCCTTGACTCGGTGTCACATCCTTATGCTCTGCAAGGAGCAGCAGAACTCTGTGGCAGTGTCCTTGGTTCAGTTGTCAGTAAGTGTTTAAATAGCCTGAGTATGGAGAAAGGACATCATGCGGGTCTGTGTCTGAAGGATTCCTCGACGGGGAGGTGCGATGTCCCCAGCTCGGCCGCCTCGGCACATCTTTGCCCTGGTGCCTGGGTTTGCTCTCCACGTGCTGCGGCAGCGGTGTGCGGGAAGGGGACGGCAGAGCCGCAGCAGCTCTGCAAACAGCATTCGGCGCACAGCTTTCCGGGTGGGGAGGTGCCGGCTCGGAAAACAGCAAAAGGCAAACTGCAGAAAGCTCTGGGGGACGAGGAGAGCAGAGCACTTCGGCAGTCTTTTATTAGCAGCATTAACACTTACCAATATAAATGAATGAGGCGTGACAGGAGTGGATTGGTTAAGGCAGATGAAGAAACAGGACCTTGCATGCCTGCGGTGCGATGGGGTAGCTGGTGCTTCTCTCTCCTAAGAGAGCTTTGCAGAAACCTCACCGGTGCGGCTGGGCTGGTTCAGCTCTGGCGTTCGCTGTGCTGCCTGTTGCAATGGCTGGCACCGGCGCCTCAGGGTGGGACAAGAATTTCGTATACTTCACAGCTGATCTCAGAGAGAAATTAGCTGAAGCCGAGAGCGGGCTCAATATCCATTTCAAACTGCATGTTGCTATGAACAGTGGAAATTCTCAGTATCACGTCCATCATCCTCTTTTTCCTAATCCTTATTAATTTGCAGAGCATCCTTGTTCTCGGCAGACGCACGCTGCTTGAGACAGCTCTGAGGAAGTGGGTTTGTTTGTGTTTTCTTACTTCAGTGGAAGGGAAGAGAAACAGAGAGAAGGCAATGCCACTTGAAAGGCAAACTTTAAGCACACCGAGCCTGTGTGCACTGTACGTAGCCCCTGGACAGGATACTGAGGATAATAATAGCAAAGCATCCAGTTTGTGTGGTAAGAGCTGTGTGTTGGGCAGAAGGGAATTTAAAAGGATTAAGGAAACAGGTACTGCAGGACTCGGTGATTTATGAAATCTAATCCATTCCCAAAGCCCAAAAAATGAAGTGTTTTTCAAAAGTCTCTTTAGAGACCCCTAAGGGTAAATGTAATCTTTACTGGGGAATGTCAGTGGTGTTCCCCATTCCCCCCCAGCCCCCCCCGCCCCCCCCCCCCCAAAAAAAAGAAAAAAAAGAAAGGAAAGGTGAGAGGTGTTTGTGAGAGCTGCTGGCAGAGACTTCATCCCAGCACCCCTCCGATTTGGTGCCTTGATTTCATCAGGGTTGTGCCCGCATCCTGCGGTACCTGAGCTGCTGTTGAGGGACCCTTGTGACCATGTCACTCGGACGTGTCCGTTCTAGCCGCTGTCAGTATGGTATAAACAGTGCTAATGAAATGTGCGATCTGATTTCAGAGCATTTCTGGCTCTCGAGGATAAGTAATTCTGTTACCGAATTGCCTCCCTGGTATCACGTTTTATTACACTGTGAAGTGTATGAAAAGTCTCTGGATTCCTTCTGCTTCAGTTTCTGTTCCCAACGCAGTTTTTATTGTTTTGGAATATCTTGCATTTTGTTTTGTTTTCTAAGTTCTCACTTCATGTTTACTTTGCAATAGTTTAAGAAATGGCTTCTGAAATCTGCTGCCTCTTATGCCCGTACGTGGGGCGGGAGGAGACACGTCCATCCCGGGCAGAGGCAAGGGAGAGCTGGAAGGGAGAGAGGCCCCGCGGGGAGCCGGGCAGTGCTGCCCACATGCTGCGCTGGCAGACATGCGAATCGGCACTTCTACTCGGTTTTATTTAAACAAAATCTAATGTTACCATGTTTTTACAAGAAAAAGGCCACACGTTGCACACCTGGGCAGCGTGAGAACTAATGCCCAAACAGCAAGTGGAGCTGCCTTGGCTTGAGGTTTCCATTCCCAACACAGGTAACTCCCGATGCCACCACAGCCGCATTGTTCTTACCACCTTGCTACTGCGTCGCCCCAGTTGCAGCCCAGTGGAGCAGCCTTTGCTCTTGATTACAGTGTATTTTTCCTTATTTATTCCAGCAGAACAAATTCACTTTGATACATTTGGATGAATTCTGCTCCGTTACGATGTTACCTTATTGCTTGGATCACTGTTATTTTCCTGTAGTGACTTTTTTCCTTTCTACTGTATTTTTGCTCACTGAACATGGAGGAGAGCTGCGTCTTAACACTCTTCCTCCTTCCCATCTCCTCCAGCCAAGGAGAGGTTGCACGCTCCAGTTCACTGCCTGCTGCCTTCTTCCTCTGGCCTCTCAGGAAAATATCTCCCCTTGGAAGTAACACAAACAAGAAGGATGAGTGGGAGGAGAAACCGTGCTGCTCTGTGGAAGTTTGGGATGTTTGACTTACTAGAGACTGTTGATCGACTGATTGCCGCTGCTGTAAAAAAAAAAACCTCTGGGAGCGTAAATTGCAAATGAGCTTTGGAGAGGGTGATGCTAAATTTTCCCACGCATGGATCTTAAGCAGGCTGAGCTTGTTTTCTACCTTGGAAGCTGATCCAGCTATACACACTGCTAATCCACTGTCCCCTCACTGTACTGTAAATCAATCGGCAGGTCACACGCGAAGTGTTTTCGTACACTGGGGTTAAAAGCGGGCCTCAGACCCGATGGCTTCAGGTCACTCCAGCACTGCAGGCTGAAGGTTGATGCTATCAATGGTGGGATTTTGGGGTAAGCTTTTATTAAGTGGGAGAATAATATCTTTCGTGGTCGAAAGGGTTTTTGTGGGAGAGCTTTGGGTTGTGCAATTAACCGTTAACTGTGTTTTGCTCCTTTTTCCTCTTCCCGGGAGGACACGACGAGCAGAGAGCTAAGGTCATGGAAAGCCCAGTTTCAAACAGCCAGCTCTTGGCTGTCTTTCATTCTCTGCTGTCTGGAAACCTTTGAATTTTTCTATAGTTCTGATAATTTTTTCTCATCCTGCCTCAGTTTTCCTCCTGAGAATTTCCCATTTTTTTGCGTATTTCCTACTTTCCCATATGTGTATGTGTATCCATGTGAAACATCACAGCTGCACTGAAAAAATATAGAAGGTTTCTTCAATCGCTGTTGTTATAAACTTGAGATAGGGCCCACGTTAGTTTAGAAAGCTCACCCCGGTCTTGCAGGAGGCTCTTGGGATAATGTCTGAAACTTGGGAGCAGAGGCTCCAGGCCCATTCAGGCAGGACTGGCAGATTCGGGCATAATAAAAATCCACCCAAAGGAAATGCTTGACCAAGCTCCTGGGTTTCCTCTGATGTTCGTTCACGCCAGGAAAACACAAATCTGGGTGAACTTCTCAGTCCTACGGTCTTGTGTGTGTGCTCACGTCCTGAGGAAGGGTATTGTTTGAGAGCAGAAGGATCCCCCTCTACAGCTAAAGTTCACCCCTGTGCATAAACCTTTGCAAAATCAGGTCTCTGCTGTCTCACGGCACACAAATGCCTTTGGGGACACACCGATCTGAGCCGCAGGGTGACCCCAGGTATGGTAAGTCCGGTCCTGCTGTGAGCATCCCTGGCACGGGATGCTCACGCTCCCGTGGCGAAGCGCCGTACCGAGAGAGGATCTCCTGTAAAGACAACAAACAGAAAGCAGCAAAGTATGCGTTACCTTAAATCAAATGCTAGCACACAGCAAGGCCCTGTTTTCAATAGGACACTGGCTCTTGAAAATTTACAGTATGCTTGGTTAAGGCAAGTAATTTTATTCCGTAAGCAGCCCTGTACTGTGGGGTTATTGCAGTGCTGCCAACACAGGCTGTAAATATCTCTGGGCAGCAAAACTATTCATTAAAGAAATGTACCTTCAGACATATAGCCTTAAGTTTGCTGACACTTAAATACCCCTGTATAATGCTTGTTGTTATTGAGTTTGACTGCAGCCATACCCCCTCTGATTCCCTGTCCGTGTCTGGAGTAGAAGATGGGTAATCTTTTGTGGGGATGCGTTACCACTTTGTTAGCCGATTCCTCCCTTCTCTCCTCTTTCGGATGTTCTTACCACGACAATATCATGTTATCCATCTGCCATCTTCCAGCCCGTGACATGGGGACTCATTTCTCAGCCCAGATCTTTCATCCGAATCTTCACTACTTTCACCATTCAGAACAAGCTATTGTTAAAGTGACATCTTAATGCCAGTTATCTGATTGATCTATTACCTGTCTCCCTACATAGGGACAAGGAAAAGAAATGAGAGAATCCTTTAATCATTGGAATTGGAGAAATATAGCTTAAGAAAACCTCTAACAATGAACAACTTATTTTAAAAGTTAGCAAGTTTCACATGTGAGATGGGTTTATTCCAGCAAAGAGGTCTTTATGTCCCTCGGACCCACGGAGGATTAATGACATTGAATCGCGTTCCACGGGTGCAAACAGGGGGTGAGACCACCCCTCTTTTTAGTGAGCACAAAAATCCCATCTTAACAAAATTTGCCCGTTTGTCCCTTCAGGCCTAAAATGGGGCAGAAGATCTGGGGAGTCTTTTTTAATGTGCTGCAGAACAAGTAGTTCTTCCCACGTAGAGGCTAATTCAGCACCTTTTACCAGTTCCAGAGTAAACAAAATTGTATAAATGATAATTAACAATATAACAAATCTAAAGATTTAGGAGAGACATGCAGGAACAACACTTAATGGATAGACAGGGCATCTTTCATGGAATGTGTTAACGAGGCAAAAATTGATTGCGGAGCGTTGTTTGGGATAGATGCGCTTTCCCTGCGTAAATGCCTTTTCCAGTTTTTATCGTGGTTTGGAAACAACTTCTTGCCCTTCCATACTGTGGCTTTTATAAACAAGTGTTCTGTTTAAAAATACGTGTTAAACTGTGTTAAGTAACATAAGCAAATAACACGTGCTGTGTTGGAGATCCTTTCTGCTGGTGGATTGAAGCTGGTTTGCATACTGATTTGTAGCTCTGCCTTTGCTGCTTCTGGCACCTGATCTTTCTTGCAAATGAGGCTATTTTGCCTCAAGGGTTCTCTACCGATTAAGTAATAAATAAATAAGGATAAAATGAACCTAGTCTTGCCTAAAATAATTTTGGAGGTTAAAAAAGAGAAAGATGGAGGGGGTTGCTATTGATCTGAGCTATTAAAACATCACAGCTACTTTTCTACATTAAATGGCAATAGGTTTGGGAGGTGAATATGGAGAGAAAGAGTGAAAAATAACAACTGTGCATGAGATTAAGGAGTTTATTTGCTAGTGGGGATTGTTTTGTTTTGTTTTTTTCTTGACTATTTGTTACACAGTCCACATGCTTGCAGAAACGTAGCAGATTTTTCCGAAGTTGATTCCCTCTAATGAATGTTGCTTTTTAAATCGGGCTTACAAAAGTTTATTTTTGGAAGCCCAGAAAGGAATCCAGCCCTAAATCCCTCTCTTCTTAAACTCTCAGATTGCAAGGTCTGTCAGGCCAAGCGCACAGGTTTGTCTGATGCATTAAACCCGACACCCTCTTACCTAATCGCCTTCAGATGGTCCCTGCGATAGCCCTTGCAGATAAGCCGCCAGGGCTGGTGCTGCTTTTCTTCCAGCCCCTGCACCCTTGGCATAGCTTGCCCACGGCCGAAAGTAACAGCCGCAAACGGGATGAGCTACCACGAGCCTTTGCAGCTCACCCAAAGAGGTGCCTGTTCCATGCAGGGGGTACTTAGGGAGGCGATGGCATTAGGGGCGATGCTTTTTGATGCATCTCACCTGAGATGCGGTAGCCATTGCTTTACCCGGCTCACACGCGAGGAAGCTAAGGCATGGAGCGGCAAAATGATTTGCCTGAGGTCCTGCGGTGGATGGTGGCAACAGCGAGTGTCAGCTCCTTCCCCAGCCTCCCCGTGCCCATCCCCACGGCCTCCCCGTCCTCTGTGGCACCCGGCTGTGTGTGTGGCAGGTAAAACTTGTGCTACAGAAATAAGCATTGCAAGGCGCTGGCAATGTTGGCTGTGGTCTGTGTTTGGAAAATAAAAGGAAACCATACTCTATATATAGCTACTGCCATAGCGGGGTCAAACCCTACTGTAGTATACCGCAGTACTTGGCTTGATATGAAGGGTAAGCCAAGGGCAGGCAAAAAAAAATCCTTTTTTTTCAGTATTATTAAACTTCAAGTATTCCAAGTTGCTACAAATAATAAAGAGTAAATTTAAAAGGGACTGTGAAAAATGGAGCAATGAACATCTGTGCTATGTTGATTTATCCGGTAAAAATAAGCAGAGGAGTGAAAGCAGGAGCAGGAGTAATTTCTCAGTCGCGTTCAGTTGTTGCAGGGAGCATGTTTGCTGCATGGCAAAGAGCAGCGTGGTGCTCGGGTGAGAGGCGAGAAACCCCAGCCTCCGTCGCCGG
This sequence comes from Aptenodytes patagonicus, assembly GCF_965638725.1. Classification (NCBI taxonomy): domain Eukaryota; kingdom Metazoa; phylum Chordata; class Aves; order Sphenisciformes; family Spheniscidae; genus Aptenodytes; species Aptenodytes patagonicus. The sequence continues at coordinate 11,267,554 of NC_134965.1, forward strand.
AGCCTCTGATGTTAATCTTTGTGATGGGGAGGGAAATATTGACAGCAGGATGGTGCTCTCTGGCTTGAATGACAGGCCATATGTTTGTAAAATAGACTGAAGTACCAGATAGAAAAGGCATGGGCAAGCGGAGAGAGAGACGTATTTTCTCTTTACATGTAAAACTTCCAACACTTGGCAGGAGCCCAGCAACAATTAATCAGCGGGAGCCTTTTAGAAAGCCTCTTCCTAGGAAATAAGGGTACAGAAAAATCCTTTAAATTAAACATAATTTAAAACAAAGTAGTGTGTCAATGGGGGGGGGGAAAGGGAGAATGGACTTACAATAAATACAGATTACTTATATAAATCCATCTGGCCTGATCCTGGTCTGGTACCCATCTGTGCTGCTGCATCTCTCTTGGCCTCAGACTTTTGCACAGGGATGAGCAGGACGGTGGGGTCCGGGGGTGCCCTGAAAGGCTGCAGGCAGCAGGGCTGGGGGGGCTGGGGCGCAGATCGGGGTGCAGGCCCTGGGAGCCCCCCAGCCCCGAGAGCCCCCAGGCCCTGTCCCGTGGCGGAGGAGCGGAGGGCTCTCACCATGCAGCAGTGAGCAGGAGAAATGCTGCCGGGGGGAGGGAAAGGAGGGAGGAGATCAGATTTCTAAGCACCCTTGAAACCAAAGCTGCACTGTTTATAAACTTCCATAAATATTAATTGATATTTAATAAGGTAGGCAAACACAAGGGAAAGTATTGTTTTGGCCAACTCCTACACAGTGATCCCAGCGAAGCGTGAAAGAGTTTGTGTAACTTTCCTCGGGGGTTAAGAGCAGGTCACGGAAGGTCCTTTTTCCTGGCCGGTGTCCCAGCTTTTTAAGCTATAAGGGAACATAGGAGGCTCCTGGGAATTTAACCCAAATACTTGCTGTCTGCAGGGTGAAAGTGCTTGGCTGTACGCAGCTAAGTGCAGAGCCTGGGGTGGGGGCATCGCCGTCCCTCGCTCTGCTCGCTGCCCCGCACCCAGCCCCAGCCAGGGCTTTCCAGGGGGATTAGGCTGGAAAGGGGGTGACTGTTTTGTCAGATGGGAAGTCTGATGAGATAATCACGGCCGTTAATTGATATGCTTTCCCACATAACTTGACAGTTCAAACAGGTGGTGAATAGCCCCTACACTAATTCACATCGGGCTGTTGTCCTGTGCCTGGGCTCCGACTCGTGCAGATAAAATGACAGAGAAATAAGTCAATGTGGAAAAAGGAAAAGCTTTGCGCTCACCCGTGGCCCTCGATTCCCACCAACCCTACTCTGTAATACAAGTCCCTTACAGGGCTTCTTTACATAATCTGTACTACCAAAGGGTGGAGCAAAATTCAAGGGAATGCATCTCCTCCCTTGATTTTTGGTGCCTTACTGAGGTTTTGCTGCCAGCTCCAGAAAAAGAATCGTAAAAATATTTTTTAGTTTTATTTCTCATTCTCCTATCATGCATGGGCTGATTCATGGATTTGCACTGAGACTTACAGGAAAAATCAATGTCAAATAGAATGGAGGCTGATATTATAAAATTAAGATCTAAGATTTTCTGGCCGTAGAGCTACGCTCGGAGTCAGTCCGTTATGGAGGCACAGGCTTGTGGTGAGTTCGTGTGTGTGGGTTCAGATGCGAGCCCTCTTCTCGCCAGCTCCTCTCCCTGCAATGCGTGAATGCTTCCGACCCGGCTCCGCGCCCGGGCCAGCATCCGGCTCCTCCTTGCTGCTGGCGAGGTCGAGCTTCCAAAACCACCGGTCCCCAGGATATTTCATTACTCTTCTACATGGGGAAATAGCCAGTTCTTTAGAGAAACATCTCATCTGAACCCGCAGCTGGAATGCAAGGTCTCTATTTCACAATAAATTTCATTTTTAAGTGAATGGATGCAACATCTGTTCTGATTGTTCACGATTTCAGTCTGTTCCTGTGATTTTTCTTTTCATTTGTTCAGGGGGGCGGATGGCATAGCGCATTTGTTGGCTAGCCCACTGAAATGCCCCTTCAGAGTCGTTCCTCAAGCAGCAATAGCAGCCAGGACCCCGCTCACTGCAGAATAACTGGAGTGAAGGGGAGATTAGATCAGTTTGAAAAACATGATGGTTCCTGAGCATCAAAGAAAAGTTGGAGGTTTTATAGAGTTTGGAGTGGAGTTATTTTTTGTCTTGGTTTGCCTTTCCTTTTTCTTTTCTATTTCCTTTTTTTTTGGGAGGAGCGTCCTCATCGTTTAACCAGATGCACTTCTCAACTGATGAGCGTTGCTCCAAGTTGCACCTCGTTTGGAAAGCGCTTGGCATCCAAAAGCAAACCCCGACTGCAGAGCTAAATATCGCTGCCGGTATTCAAATCGCAGACAAAGACAGCTTTACAATAGTTGCCTGTCTGTATCGAGTTCACCAGTTTTTAATTACAACACCCCACAGTGGAAATTTCACAAAACATTTTATCCGTGCGTAAAATTTAATTAAACAAACAGAACCCTAAAGAAAGCATTACATTTGTCACAGCAAAATCTGCGGCGAAGCAGGGTATTTCCTGCTCTTACACATGGGTTATGTCTCAGGATTGACAGGGGTTACCTTTGATGCAATGCAGATGGAAAATCAAAATGTAGGGATTAATCCCTCTCTTGCCAGATTATGCAGGAGCGTGAGCAGGTGGCAGGGGAGGCCGAGCCCTTTCCATTTCTCATTATGTCGCAGCGCTGGTGTCTGCGGCGCCGGCCAAGCCTCTGGCGAGTGTGTTATGTGATATAATTGTAAGACGGAAAACAGTGAGGGAACTTCTTCCTTTGTATTTCAAAGGCCACGATGGCATCTTTATTTGATAAAGGAATTGGATTATGTCTAATCCCCGCACTTGGAGACGCTTTATTACTTAGAAAACACTTTCTTAAAAGCATCTTCGCCGATTCAAGCGGGGTGTAAAATACCACTTGTGGGAAAGCCGAGGCCAAGTTTTCCAGGGATGAGCAGAAATCCTCAGTTCTGTTCTTTGGGGGCTGGGTTCAGATTTAAGGCATTTTTTATGAAGTCTCAATTCTAAAAGTAGAATCAAGGCTGTGCCTTTTAATGAGCGTCTGATTAAGAGCCCAAAGCTGGAGCCACCCAGCTTGTTAGCCAGGTGCTTAAATCAGTTTACGCTCTGATTCAGGATATTGTGTAGGAATTTAGATTCTTTCATAATGAATAATACATATGTGAAATGTGAGCTCTGTAAATTTAGGGAAACGAGCTGTCAAGCTACCCGAGGAGTACAAATGAAGAGGAGAGTGCCATGAACACAACACAGCGTACATTGTCTCGGGGACTTCCTTTGGCACCGGCGGTGGGACACACTTCGCAGATCAAAATAAAAGCTCAAAGGGGAGAAGAGGAATGATGTGGCCGGAGAGCGTTCAGTGGTTTAGATCATTTGTAATGCTGCAGTGGGCCTGTGAGCTGGGAGCTGAATGCTCCTGGACCTCGGGAGGCTCGTGTGGGCTTTTTGGAGGAACATGGATCACACAGCACCAAGTTCCCCCAAAACACGCTCAGCAAACTTGCTCGAGGTGCAGGTGAGGTCCCTTTTTATTTATATTCTCCGTGTCCTCACAGCAGAAGTGCTTCGAAGTGCTGTCTCATTTGAATAGTCGAAGTCCCCGAGCAAAAATATCTGCCGAGTTTCGTTACTTGTGCAGGTCAGCCCTATTGGGAGGAGAAGCCTCCCTCATGCCAGTGAGCTCCAGCCATCTAAACCGAGGTGATCCCCTCCCTGGAGCCAGGCGTTGTGCTGCTGAAACCAAACCCCTCTGACCCCGAGCAGGCATTTATCACTACCTGAGAGCTGGGCAAGGTTCACTGAACTTCAAGCAAGGCTGGGACCGGGTGGGAGCTGGGAGAAACTCTCTGGTTTCATCTAGGGTTGGTGCTAAGTTTTGAAGCTTTTTTGGCCAGAAAGCTGAGTGGTATAAAGCTTGGAAAAGGAAAGGTCTGGTGGGAAAAACTGCTTCATGCTGAGGCCGTGCCCCAAGCACGTGCCCGGCTCAGTGCCCTTCTGCTGTGCTCACACCTGGGTCTGCCCAAATGCTCTCCTTGGCTCCAGAGAGCTGGATCGAGACCTTCTCATCTCTGGTCTTCCATTTCCTCATAATTAATATTAGTCTAGTGATACTGATCTCTGTAGTTTAGAATTGCTCTGGGGTTTTTTCCCCCCCTTTAAATTCCCTTTAAATATCAGTTGTGTGGCTGAATTGCAAGTGCTGCTCTAAGTGCGAGACGTGATTGCTGTCTGCTCCTCGCCAAGCCTGTTTTCTGCGGGTTCAGAGGGCAGTGGGGATTCTTGCTTGTTTGCGAAAAAGGTCAGCTTTCTCCCGGGAGACAAACTTTATAATCATAATTCCACTGGAGGGATCCATTTTGGGGTGGGATGTGGGTGTGAGGGAGGGTGTGCATATACATATGTCTGTGTACCGTGCTGACACCTCCCGTGTTGGAAATCCTACTCCCTGTTTCTCTGCTACTCATAAAATCTTACTTGAAAGCTTGCAGAAAAATATTTTTGAAAATGCATCTGCAAAGAAATAAATTGTTTCCAAAAAATACTGAGGTTTAGAACTTCAGAAGAACACAGTGGTTTAGAGGCTGGTCCCAGCAGTGCTGTGTTTGAGGGAACAGGACTGCCAGAGGGTTTTTGCTGTAAAAAGGACTTGCAGAAATGCTGGATGTGGAGAAGTTTCTGTGCGGCTCTGAACCCTGAACTCAGTGCCATCCCTGGAGGAGGTGCATTCGTTTATAAAACACAAATGCGTTTCTCTACTGGCAATGAGCTGATTTAGTTCTTTGTCCATACAACTGGTTCCTACGTGTGTTGTGCTGGTGCAACGCTTTCCTTGAAGCAGAGAAGGTGGCTGGGAGCTGGGGCAAGCACAGCGGTCGGCGGCGACACCGCAGTGCCGGGGTCTCGGCTCCGGCTCTGCTCCACTGTTCCCTCCCTTTGGGCTCTGCAGGTGCTGGTGAAGCCAGGCCAGCGCATGTTCATCGCTGCAGTTCAGAGCACCGCAGTGGCCTTTCCTGTGTGAGGTTTCTGGTTCCCTTTTTTAGAGGGGCTTTACTGGATTATAATAAGCAGGCTGGAGCCTTAGCTTTAGCTCAGTTAAGCTCAGCTCTAGAAAGCAGTGGTGGGGGTACCCACAGACACTCCTTGTGCGTCACACAAGGAGGCTCCGAGGCGGGAAGGTGAGTTTCCCCAGGCTCCTGGAGAAGCTAAATGTCGCTTTCTCCAGAGGAGACACAAAACCAGGGCCGTGGGTAGATATTTAAGAGGGGACCCATTTCATTTCATCAGCTCCCTCTTTAAATCTGTGTTTGCCTGGGCAATGTCCTATGCCGTGATCTCCTCCTACATGTGGTGGGGTTATGAGGGAGGGAGCATTGCTGAGCACCACGCGGCCAGAGCATCCCTCGCCCTGAGGTGGGCGCGGAGGGGCTGCAGTGATTTGCCGGGGGTGCCGGGGGTGCCCAGGGCAGAGGTGGGGCCCGAGCCCACCTTTCCAGCGCTTGGACCTTAAAAGCTTTTCCTCTGCTTTCCTGAGCTTGCTGCCTGCCTGCGTGGGAGATGCATAGCCTTCTCCTGACTGACCAGCGGCTAAAAGCAGAGAAGCATTTTATTCTAGAGGCTGGTATTTCGCTATACAAGCGCTTTTGAAATAAGGAAAAATGGGTGGAAATTGCAGTGGGCTTAGCAGACAAAATTGAGCAGTTGACTGTGGCAAGGCACACAGTACTTAAATGCAAGAGCTGATCTAATCGTTGTTCTCGAGGAAGCTTTTTGCTGCATTTTAGCACACAAAGCTTTTCGTTTTCTCTTTTGTGGCTTGAGCTGCTATTTAAGAAAGCAAAAATCAATAAACCTTTCCAGCTTTCAATCTTTTGCCCCAAAAGGTGTTTTTTTGGGTAGTGTTTTGTCATTCATAAGCTGTGGCGACAAATCCTTGACATCATTCGTGGATAATATCGATCAGCTCTTCCGTTGCGCCAAAGGACAAATAGAAATCATTTATCTGTCTGGACTCCAAAACAGCAAAAGACAAAGGGCTCTGCCAGCCACCCATGACAATCAGCAGCTGAAGGTATTAGCAGGGGGTCAAGTTCAGAGGTCAGCGGTCAAACAGGTTGTCATCAGTTTCTCACAGCTATCAGAGTGGAAAAACCCAGCTGGTTCTTATTAGCCAAATCCGGAGAGGCTGGCGGTGGTGGGTGCTTGGTGGCTCGGGATGCACCCGCTCCAGGGTGCTACCGTGGGGAGCGGGGCCACTGCTGTTCCCTTCCTAATGGAGGATCCATTGTAGGTTTGCGTTTGTTTATCGTAAATATGGGGTCTTAACTCCACCTTCGCTCTGCCAGGAACTGCTGGGACTAAGGGCCAGGCCCAGACAAACCATGAGAAGCTGCAGTTTTCCATGATCTCATCAAAGTTGGCATTGCTCTGAGCATTCCCAGGATCCATTTGTTTTGATGTTGTTAAGTGATTTTGTTCAATCTTCTGCACCTGTTTTGAGAACAGTCTCTTCTTGAGCAAAGGGCCCTAAACCTGCTGCTTCAAATCCATCTTCCCTGAAGATCTCTGCAAAAGCTTTGAGATTTCTGAGCGAGGTGCTGCACCCCAACCGTATTTCATCGGGCGTACAGACCACATCGAGGGAAAGTATCGCTTCTGCCTACGTATCCTTGTTCCCTACCATCAGTGCCCCCAGATTAGAATTAACGAACTTGGTGCTGTATGAACTCAGTCCCCAGAGGGAGAGCTTTCCCGGTCGTATCTCCCTAGAGCTACTAGCAAGCTACTGCCAGCACTGTGCCTCTGCTGCACGTGCAAAATCTTTTAGTCCTGGTGTCAATACTGAGCCTCAAGTCTACAAGATCTGTAAGTAGCAGAAAAAGCAGCTAAAGAAAACCGACTGCCTCTTTGTATTTATCTGCAATTAAAATAGACACCTATACGGTCCTCCTTTCTCCAACCCTGTAAAAAATGTGGGCTGCTCTGAGTTTTATGGGAAACCCTTGATCCATCATTCAAGCAGGACAGCAACAGCCGCTAGAGAAGTCCCTTGGGAAGCTAAAGGGGAAGGCTCCCCCCAAGAGCTGCTCGTCTGATCCAGTCATTGGCTTTCCGTAAACCTGGACACTTAGGGTTTTCATCAGTCAGCGGGCACTTCAGCCAAAATTACTGGAGCAAGGGGAAGAGGCCATACGCAGCAAATAAGGGCAGATCAAATATCGGCATGATCACTATTTCCGAGAGCTCGCCCGCCTGCCTGCCTGCCCTGCACTGCAGGGGCATGGCAAGGCTGTACGCCAGGGATGCCGGCTGCAGCACACAGCCCTGGGCATCGCAGCTCTCCGTAAGGAAGGTGCTAGTGTCAGGCAAGGGGCTGCAAAGGGTTTTACATGTGTGTCTGTACACCTGACTTAAAAACCAGATGTAGTGAAGGATTCCGTTAATATTTCTTGTTGGTATCTACTCTTCAATAGTGGCTCCTCCTTTTCCATGTTCTGAATGCTTTCATGGGCTCTCTCTCCCTCTCCCATTTCCATCTCACCACAGTGATTCTCAACATTTGTATTTTAAGGGGGCTGGCAAACAGAGATTCATCTCGTATTTAACCACCAGTGCCTCGGTGGAGTTTCACTCAGAAATTATGCTCATGCAGTATTGACAACTGGTCCAGGCAGCCTGGAGAGAAACACGCTGTACACACACTTGGAGGTGCATTTTATTTAAACTGTGACAAGTTTTCTTCTATTCATCAACAACTAGTTGAAGCAACCGAGTCTTTCTTACAAGAAATGGGCATCTTGTAGTGCTGTAACAAGGTGCTCTCTTTGCATTTTAGGTAGATAGCTGGGGAAGTACTTGTGCAAACATGAACTCCCGCTGGATAAATAAGCCGGGTACACAATGCTGGGAGCCAGCGTTGCTCCTTCACACTACAAAGTTGATGTGGTAAATGTAGCATTTTGCTTAAATTTCTTCTCATAGATAGAAATTCTCCCTTTTATTTTATTTTATTCTCCCAAGGACACTGTCAAGGTCACCACGAATCCTGATGCTCCAAAGAGTGTATCAGGGATACAAACCCATTTCACCAGGCTATTGTTGTATGTATCCTCCTGTGCATCCAACTTCATTTCCACTTCAATTTTATCAACCTTCCGCTGGAGACTCAAGGAGATAGGAAACAAGTACTGACACGAATTAGCCCGGAGATTGACTGATATAGCTCAGCCCAGGGAATCCTGGGTAAAACCTTCTCCGGGCTCTTTCTCTCTTGCTCTCTCTCTCTTTTTTTTTCCTTTTTTTTTCCGCCCCCTTTTTTTAATCCACTACAACTGTCTTTGTCAGTCACCTGTCAGAGATGTCACCGGTCCCGTCCAGGATGACAGACAGGGCGGGAAGGCTTTTGATGGGGTAATTTGCCAAAAATACCCGATGCAGTGTATTAAAGATGGCAGCGGGTGGCAAAGGCTCCAGGGAAGAGATCCCTGTTAGGCAGCCGCGGGCAAAAACAGCTTTCTCTTCTCAAAACTGCTGTGAACCCCAAAGGCTTTGCTTTGGGGAACGTGTGGGAGAGCTCCGCTGCTATCCATCGATGCTCTGGGGACCTCTCGGTGTGCATAGGGTCAGCTGGGGTGACACCCCCATCTCCCCCTCTCGGCCTTCCCCGTGCTTGCAGCCCGTCCCTCCTCGCCACGGGGCTTGGGGTGCCAGGCAGCCTCCAGGATGAGTAAGGGGGGCAGAAGATGCTCTCGGTGGTGCATCCCCAATGCCCGGTGCAGTAAACAGGCTGCTGCGGCGTTTCCTCCTGTCCACAGCACAGACGGGCTGTAGAGCAGTAGAGTATCAGCCGACGCTGGTGGGTGTTTGCAGGGTTTAATTGTGCTCGGCAGCTCGGCAGCAAGCGCCCCGGCGAAGGCAGGGGGTTATTTCGTAGCGTCCAATCGGCACTCCAAGCGGGGAGCACCCGGCTCGGGCACGGTGCGGGGAGAGGACGCGGCTCCCGTGCGGGGTGGGACGGGAATGCTGGAGCGGCGTGGGGCTCCGCTGCCTGCCCTCTCTGCAAACTTCAGCCCCTCTTCTTCCTGAAAGCAGAGTGGTAGGAAATTTATGCCCTTTGGGTTCAAAAAAGGCTCCTAGAGGAAAAGAGAAAAGAGAGAGAGAAAGAGAATGAAAATGATTTTAATTTTTTTTTGGCGTAGAAATGAAGCTGATATTGAAAGTGAGTAAATTTTAATGAAACGGTGCAAAAATGACATCATTTACTCAGAAATCATTAATTTGTCAGCATTAATATTTCAGCTACAACATTGCCTGTCATTCTGTGCCAGCAATGACTGATAAATCTATAAAAGTGTGCTGCTAATTTACTGAATATTTATGTGCAGTGTCATTTGCAGAGTAGGATTTGAATTTATTTCACTCAGCATTCAGCTGGAGAACATTTCTAGCAAACCTAAAATGAACAGCACCAGGCTGTGCAAAGTAAAGCTGGCAAACTTCTTAAATAATATTTTAAAGGGAGAGGAGCGCTGGCAGGAGGCTGCGGCGTTTCCCTCGGATGAGGCTCTTCCGAGACCGGGTCCCAGCAAACACCGCACGGGTGGCTTGGGACAGGGCACGGCAGCTGCCAGCCCTGGGGCTGAGCTGACGCATATTTGTCACATCTATAACATTTTTCATCTCCAGACCTCCTTAGAGGTGTCAGCTTATCCGTTCTACCTCCCCGGGGGACGCGCACGTGTCGGGAAGGAGCAAATATTCCCCGAATCGTGGTTTGGTGGGAATTTGTGTGTCAGTTTGGAAAACGGGTGGAAAGTTTGCAAAGCTGGGGTGGGAAGTTTAAAGAAACGGTGGGGGTGAGTGGGAGGTTTTGGCGAAGTTGTGCAGCTGAGGTGGGTCGGGGCTGGTTTGGATCAACCGCACCGTGGCAGCTCGGGCTGCCTCTGGTCAAGCCCTGCCTCGTGTGATATGGGGCCATCTGCAGAAGATGCTTTGGCTCCCCAGCGTGGAGGAGCGAGCGTCCACGGCAGGCTGGTTTTCTGTGGCGAGGATTCTTTTAATCGCGCCAGAGCCTTCCTGCAGCTCTCTCCAGAGTCGCTGCAGCTCCCCGCTGTCAGTGCTCTGATCCCTGCAAGCCCCCCAGAGCCACCCTGCTCCGGTGGCTGCAGAGGGCTCCGGTGCTTCCCGGGGCCGAAGCGGGACGCAGCACAGCCATCAGCCGGGGCGTGTTTTGGGAGAGGGAGTTCTTTGGATGGATAGCTCGGTCACTGAAAAATGCAATTTGGGGATGGCAGAACCCATTTTACAGTTCAGGCTGAGTTTGGATAGTGCTTTCAGGCAGAAAGAAATAAGAAATTAATTTTTTGGTGGCACAAAAATAAAAGTTTCCCATTGGCAATTTGAAAATGGAATTTTTTGAGTTTTCTGTTTTGAAATTTTGGGTTTGGACCAAATTTATCAAGGGTGTTTTCACCTTTGACATTATAGATTTTTTTAATTAAGTAAGAAGTTTCATTTTGAGTTGAATAGAGGGACATTGGGTTGGTTGGTTTTTTGTTGGTTTTTTGGGGGTTTTTTTTCAAAAGCAAACATTTGACAGGACCAGAGGGCTCTTCCCTGTAACCACTCAAGCCATAGAACAAAAAATGCTGCTTCTTTAACCTCTGAAGTTTAGATGTCAAACACCGATGAGGAGATGCAGCAGAGAGGAGGGACTTCCCAGGGCACCTGGGAGCCTGCAAGGTGGCCAGAGCCACGTGCGTGTTCTCCAGGTGCCGTCCCCACCGCGTGTCCCCGTGGTTGAAGGTGCTGGTGACTGCTCCTTATTCTTGCACCAGCTCCCAGATGGGGAGCGGTGCAGCCAGGCCGCCAAAGTACATGTGATGGGCTGCGTTATTTACACGCCAGCATCATCTCAGGCTCGCTCTGAGCCTTAGGGACCTCCTGAACGTGAGCGCTGAGCGCTGCTCACCAAGGGCCATCCGTTAGGCTGGAGACCACAGGAACTGCTGGTAATTAACAGGCATATTAATCCAGTAGAACACGATAGCCTTATTATAGTCACATTTTTCACTTTCATCAGAATAATATCATATTATATTAATATTTATTTCTCACTCATGGGCTGTGAAATGAGCTGGGTGATGTTCATGGTGGGATGTGGTGTTGGAGGGTGGGAGCGGTGGGGCAGGGGCAGAGGGACACGTCATGGAGAGCCTGTTGCCTCCCAATAGCCCCGGGATCCCCGGGGCAGGGGGGACCGAGCGCATCTGCCCATGCTGGCATGGCCCGTGCCCCTTCCCTCTTCTCCCTTACTCAAGTATGGGGAACGTTGCGGTCAGTGGGAAGCCGCGGTGCCACCGATGCCAGCCTGTCCTGGTGCCGGCTGTTTGCACCGTGCCATTTGCCCCTGCTCGCCCTCAGGAGGTGGGCACAGGGCAGAGGGCACGCAGGATAAAGAGATGAGCTGGACGATGCAGACCCTTCAGGTCTGACGGATTTGGGCATGGCTGTCAACAAGATGGAGATATACTTAAAAGAAGGGAAAAAAAAAATCTTGCTTACGCTTCGCCACTCACATCTATTACTCTGGAAAATAAGGATGGTGTGAGAGCAAAGAATAAATTCCTTCTAAAAATATATTGGGTGAATGCATTAATTTTCTGTGGCACGTGGATGAGGGTAGGAGAATGAATTTTAAGCCTGAATCATTCTCCAAAACGGATCTTAAGCCTTTTAATTGTTGAGTGTTGGCACAAAAACATATTATTTATGAAGCTGTGGCTTGGTTCTACATGGCCCCTGTGCCTTTTTTCTTCTTTTAAAGCAAATCTCATTTATTTCTTCCTAAAAGATGCTCCAGAATCTAATATGAGCATTATGAATATTTAATTTTCAGAGCAGGGTTTACACAATACCAGAGCGTCTGGTGGCTCGGCCGGTCCCTGCACAACAAGCCCGGTTTGGAGCTCCAGCAGATCTACTCGAGTAGATTGTCGCCTTTCTGCTCCGTCTGGTTCATATCTACCAAAACTCATCATTTACTGCCTATGTCAGGCTGCTTCGTTCCCCTGGCATCTGTTTCTGTAAAATTCATGTGTGTGGCAATAGGCAAAAGAAGCGCAGGAGGCACCGGAGAGACCCCGCAGTCATAGAACTTTATTGGCTTTCTTAAAGGTAATATGATAATACAGTAAAAACACTTCACAGGAGAGGAAAACTCCTGGTCTTCAGCTTGATCATTAGTAAAAAATTATTTCCTACAGTGTTAAAGATCTAATTGGTCCAATTGAAAGGCAAATTAATTATGGCTCATTTGAAGAAAATCTGCATGTGTCCTAGCTTTTGTACAGAGGCTGCATGTAGGAGCCACGGCACTCCCGAAGCTGGCAAAGCCGGAGGCTGGGAACGCTGTCCTCTGCAACACGAGGTGTGTTGCCTCAGAGGGGACTTAGTGCTGCCTGGGACATGGGAGAAGGACAATAATTTAATATTTTTAATTTTTTTTTTTAAACTGCAACACTCAGATTTTCCCTGCCACTGTTTGGAATTTCCCTCTGAAACCAAAGGAATTGGTCTGTGCTGTTAGACCAGACAGCCCAACTCCCATATCCACACCAGACCAACTCCCTTCTGGGAATATGTTTTATTTTCCAATTTATAGGGTCTGTGGTTTTTTAATAGGCGAAGGAGCATTTTTCTGTATTGCAGCCTGACTTTTTGCAAACCACTGAAAATCTGTCCCTTTTCTCTTCTGTAAAATCACAATCCCCACGCCCCTGGATGGGCTGGGAGACAAAATTCATAATTAGTTCAAATTGAAGGATGCTCTGAGATGTTAAGATGGACTTTTCTGGACCCGTGCCTGCTGTCGTGCTTTATGTAGGTTTATCTCCTGTCCATACCCTGCAGGGAGGGTAGAGCACCTGCCGGCCTCAGACACCGTTCTCCACCAGCTCACGAATGTCAAAGCTTTATTTTATTAAAAATATATTGAACATTTTATACCAACAAGTTCCCACAAAACACCAACCTGCATCCATGCCTCATTAGTCCCAATTTTCTATAACAGAGTAGCTATTAAATGATCTGACCCCTAAATATACTGCAAAAGCACTTTTCAAAGGCATTTCAGGCATCCTGGGCCCTGCCCGCAGCATCGACCTGGTACCCTGCTCCGTCACCCCCCGCGTGCCCCTCTCGTATGCTGATGCAAAGCAATTGCTGGGCAGCCGCTGGGCTCGGGCGTGCGTTTCTGATGAGAGGGTTTCTGTACTCCTGCACCAGCTAAATATTTACCGCTGCTGTGTCGTGCTGTGTTTTGCACCCGCTCCGTTGCCGGCTGGGTGCCGATGCCTTGACGCTTGCGTGGCAGCGAGGGTTAATATCCCCCAGGCTCGGGCAGGGACTCCCAGCATCGCTGCTCCCTCCGCTGCCCTCCCTCCCGGCACCAAGCCCGGCTGAGCATCTCCTCCACCTCCTGCCAGGGCTTTCCCACCCGGCGCCTCCTTTGTGCTTCCTCCCGTTCAGCCCAGCCCCAGCTAAAATGTTTTTCCTTCCAAGACATTCCCTGCATTAAGCTTAACCAGCCCAAATTGTCTCACCTTTCCCCCCCCTCTGATAAATGCTCCCTCTGCAGTTAATGTAACCTCCCCGAACGTCCTTCATTTGTCAAAGATCGCAGCCTTTTACAGCGGGTCATTATTTCACGAGGAATTCGAACAGAAATATTTCCAGTCCACACCAAGCGATCTATTTCGCTTCCCCACCCACCACATTAGCCTCTGAATACTCTCATTATACCATTACTAATTAGAAATTCTCTCAAATTGGCGGCTGCATTAAAAAAAAAGACAGTGTGCTGAGCATATGGCATAATATCCTATTAATGAACACTCTAAATTCAAACTCAGGTCAGCTGCTCATTTCTTGCTCATGACACCCAGGCAAGGGGGGAAAAAGCAAGCTTCCTTTTTTTTTTTTTTTTTTTTTTTTCCTTTCCTAAAATGCATGATACTGAATGCTAGGGATGAAGTGATGCCTTAGGCCAATGCTTTATTTTATTTGGCTAATTTTTTTGGTAGAGTTGTGAAAAAAAAAAGCATATACATATATATGCATTCATAAATCCATAGTGGAAGCCAGTGACTTGCCAGCCAGTGCTCATCTGCATGTTGCGATGTCGCCTCCTTTAACCAACAGCAAAAGAGGCCCCATGCACTACCAAAATAACTTGCATCATCACAAACAAGATGAATGTCATTTGAGGTTGCGTATTGTCCTACCAGCACCGATGTCTTCAGTGCGGAGATGTGGGCAAGGAGAGGAACTGCAGCACACGCACTGTTTTTTCTTTTTAGTTAAACGGGCTGATTGTACCAGACACTCACGCCGTGTGAGTGACTTTTTGGGTTGACCTCACCTTGTCCCTAGCTGGCGGAGGCTGAACCAGGGTACAAGCCAGCGCTGCTGCTCACAGAATCCAAGGAGGTCGCTCCTCAGCGTCAGCTCTGATGGTCCTGGGGGGTCATTGCAGTAAAGGGCTTCAGCAAGGGGTGCCTGGGGCCTGACCGGGTGGCTCCGGGGGAGCTCGGCAGTGGGGAGAGGGCACCCACGGCCACTGCATCCCCATGGTCCTGCTGAGGTCTGGGGAGCGTGCAAGCCCGGCCGCTCACTCTGAGTTGCTCTAGTTGCATTTCTTACACTTGATGGAAATCTGCCAACGAGTGGGAGGGCTGGGTGTGAATATACGCATGTTTCTGGAGACGGGCAAAGGTTACCTGCCTTTCCGAGGGTTTGTTGTTTGGGGTTTTTTTAATACTGTGAAATTTGCAATACGGTAAAATAGCAAATTTTTGTACCTTCCTCTTCTCTGGGTAGACGAGCTGTCAGGGCTTTAGGTCTCATCAGTCTTGTTGTCACTGAGGTTTATAAAACTACCAAATGATATTATGTCAGCTGATTCTTTAATGGGATAATCATTAGCCAAGACCTGAGTAAGGTTTTTTTGCCATCACTAATTTCACCTCAAGGTGAATGCACAGGCAAAACCCTCCGGCACGGTGTTTGCTGTGATGTATGTACTTGCTTCGCTCCGTGCCATTGCGCCAATTCCTGCTCCTCCTTCCGGCACGCGCCGTGTGCCCTCTGTCCCTGGATGGCATTTGTCACAGCGGGATAAGTCACAGCATGAAGGTTGTGACCATCGTTCCTTGCAGAGGGACTTCGATGTGTGTCACGGGGCTTCTGGCTCCGGCCCCGAAAGCCAGGGCTGCAATCTCAGCCCCGCGGTTACCTGCATACCCTCCGTTTATCCGGGGCATTGGCAGCAAAGGATGCGTGAGGGCGAACGGCTGCTTTGTGCAATTTGACCTTTCAGTAAAAAGCTTTGGCTTTTCAACAAAGTGAAACTTTTCCGTTGAAAACAAATATTTTGCCCCATCAAGAATCCAATTTTCTGTCAAAACAGTTTTCATTAAATATTTCCAAGCAGCCCTGGGTTAGTATTGATTTAAACTGTTACAAGAGAGAGAAGAATGAGGCTTTGTCTCTACAAAGATCATGTTTGCCCACCAATTAAATTACAGTAGAAGTGAGTAATCGCTGCCGCTTCCAAAGGGGGATTGTTTAACGAAATGCACAGTAATTATCCTCGTTAGTTTGCATAGTCCGGTGTCACGTCCCGGCGAGTGGTCAGGACCCCGGGCACCAAGCGGTGGGAGCAGGCAGCGGGGCCGAGAGGTTTGCAGAGCTCCTGGGATGGGCTGCCAAGGACGGGAGGTCTCCTCCTCCTGGGAGGTACCTGCTGCTCTGGGAGGGGACCTGCGGGAAGACCTGGCCTTCACGCTCGCGGCGCCCGCTGGGTTTTCCAAGTGTTAAGGAGCTACCATGGCTCACGCTCGCGGTCTCCGTGCTGTGGCTGTTGCTGTGATTTCGAGGACTGCCTTCTGTGGGACGCCGTTTGGACTGAGAAATAAATTGTGGCTCACGGCAGCGGACGGGCACCGGGGCTGGATGCTCCTCGGCAACCGCAAAGCTCCAGTCCCGGCCCCATGGCTCGTCCATCGCTCATCAACGGCTTGTTGTGTTGCTGCACTGCTTGTTAAGACTTTTCCCAGAAAATGCATGTGTCATCCTATAGAAGTTGAAGTGAGGTGCATGATTGTCTGTGCGAGGGAGCTTTCTGGTGCTGCGCCGGGGAATTGGGAGCAGGGCAGGTGACAGGCGCTGGGGTCACTCAGCCTGGGGAGCGCAAAGGGGCTGGAAGAGGCAGGGGAGAGTGGGAGAGGGGCTGGAGCCGGATCCGTCCCTTCCAGCCGAGTCGGTCTCCTGTTCTGAGGGTTAAAGCCGAGATGAGCGCTATGCAGCCCAGGAAGGATTGAGGTTTTATTTCATTGGCACCAGGGTCATTCCTGATTTAATTATGTAAAAATTAATGTGAACGTCTTTCTTGGTATGTATAGGCCATCCATGGAAATTGAATTGGGTGAAATGCTGGTTAAGCTAATCACTTGCAAGTCATTATGATGGCTAAGCACAGGGATGTTGTAATCTGTTGGGACTTCTCAAAGACCTGACTGAAGACCAAGTTTAAGACCCACAGGTTTAATCAGAGGGGATCAACGATGTTGCGCTGAAGTGATTTTTCCTGTTAGCAAGGAGCTACGAGCTGTTTCTTCCCAGTATGAGAAACCACATCGCAAGTCCGAGTGGCATTTTGTGTGCTTCCCAAACCCTTCCCGACACAGCAGCTGTGGACAGAGCGCTGCATCAGATCTCAGGCTAATGATGGGCCCCTGGGTTTCACTAGCCAGAAATGCCCACACTGCAGCATGGCACAAGATACTCAGATTTTGAAATCCTGAGAAGATGTACAGATTATCTAATTTGTCTTTGTGTATCACAAAGGTTTACATAATTTCCTTGTTATGTTCCTTGTTTTGAGACCAGTAGCCTATATTGTACCCCAGGATTTGTGCTAGATAGGCAACGTCGGCTCGAATGAGAGATAGTGAGAGGTGGGAATCCATCCTTCTCGTAGTGCGTTGTTCAAATGCTTTGCTGATCACGTTGTTCATAATCTTATCCCTCCATTTCTTGTATGAATTTGCCTAGCTTGGACTCCTAGCTATAGGTTCATGCCATGACTTTCTCTGCTGCAGGAAAGAGCCCTCCATATCTGTATTTTCCCCTTGTGAAGCTACGGATATATATCTTGTTCTTAAGAAATAACTCATGCCGTACAAGTAACACTAGTTCACCCAACGTGTGTACAAATAGCCACACTGCAGAGGATGAAAAATAGATGTTTATGACCTAGTTGAACATTTTTTACCTACTGTTTTTTACTGCTACCTTGACCCCCCATGCCCTTAGTATTCCCAGGTCTGAGGTCCCCTCAGCAGCAGCAGGGCTGCCTGCCCACCTCCCCGGACGCTTGCCGATGCCGTCTGCAGTCACATCACCATAAAATTGTATTGCGAATTACTGCGTGTATGGGGAGGGAGGATGTTTAAGGCAAAGAGGAGGTGGGGAGAAGCTGTGTCGTGATATTATACGCAGGCATTCATAAAGAGTGTAATCCCTGGGAAAAATCCTAGCCCTGATCACGCAGCAGCCTTTCTTCCCCGTGAGCGGAGGGGCTGCAGGTGAAGGCAGCGCATTTGCACTGAGCTCCCCGCTCCCGCTAAGAAAGGAGCTTCTGCCAGGGATTCTGTTCCCGCATCCTCCGGCAGAAATTAGTCATTTCAAGATAATAACAATAATCGGATTTAAAACGCCATTGAATTGTGTGGGATCTGTACTCTGCAAGGTTGTTCAGCTTGATGGGGCTTGGCTGGGACTCGACCAGCAGCGGTACCCTCGTGGCGATGCTGACACGGGCAGGTCGCTGCCTGAGCACCCGCCGCCGCGGCCAGCGTCTGAACAGAGGCAGGGCAGCAGCGATGGAGCTCGGCTCCTGCCTCCGGACGTAGGCACCTACTCACTGGCCTGGTTTATTTTTTTCCTGAAGGGCTAAGCTGCTTGTTCAAAGACCCTGCTGAGCACGTTTCACTTCTGAAAGGAAGGGTCTGTGATTTCATCACTTAAATATAGATTTGGGAGCCTTATGCTAGCGCACCTTCCCCTGTTATTACACATGTAATATGCGTAAACGTACACATGCAGACTTGTATGCATGCATCTGCGTGTGCATTTTACAGCGCAGGCAGGGCTCGTTTGAGCCCTGTGGGGACAAGGCTCCGGTCCTGCAGTTTGCTGCTCTGCTGGGGCTCCACGGAGGAACCCGGCCGGGGGCTTGTGGGGTGCGAGCCCAGCTTGGGGGTCTTGCAGGGTCTCTTGAGACCTCACCTTACCCCTGCAGTCATTAACCTTCTTTAGTCTGGGTGTTGGATTTCTAACAATTTTTATACATTTTAAAGGAATAAAAAGTTCAAATCAGTATTTAGAAGTGCATGAACAGCTTGCAGAGCATTTTATCCATCTGTTCCCTAATACTAAAAATGGCCACCTTTGTAGGTGCCTGGAGGGTGCTGGGCCAGAGCTGCTTCCCAGGCTTTGTCAGGAGACGGCTGATGTCCATATCAAATCAAGATGCTTGTTGTAATGTTCGCAAAAATGTAATTTGGTTTGCCTTTGTCAACAAAATCTGCAGAAACATCCCCTGCCTGAATAAATATCTCTGCAGGGTAGCACATGCTTTGTAAATAATTTTCATTGTAACCCCCTCTTCCTAGCAGGGTGGAGAGTTGAGAACATTTATCAAGTCTTACATTAAGAAAATAATTTTCTTTTACCTAATTTGTGCAATAAATAAAGTCCACAATTTCTTCCGTCTGCAGCAAGGAAACGTAAAGAGCTGAGACCCAGGTTTTTTGACACTGGGTCTTTTTTGATGGCCATTCCTACCTCAGGCTTGGTGCCTCCCTGAGACCCCTGGCCAACAACTCCCCAGGAGTCTGCTGATTTGGGGCACGTCATCTTCTAGGTAGTCCAGCACAGAATGACCCGAAGGAGCTTTATTTGCCAGGAGGGGGATGAGAGGCTCCTTTGCAGTGCACCCCAAATATCAACAGCCTCCCATCCCTGGCCTGGAACTGAACATCTTGGACGATGCAAAGGCTGGGCACAGATTTACCCAGCTGCAAGGGCTCTTTGGCCAGGCCTGCCCGCTCCTGGCAGCACTTAACTGGCACAAAGTAAAGGTTATTTTTCAGGTAAGAAACTTGGAGAGATTTGCTTGCTTGCTTGCAACCTGCACTCGTGACTGACTGCAGAAGGGGTTTTTTTTTAACCTGAATTACCTCTAGAGATGGAGCCTTAGCTGTCTGCTCTTTCCTTTTGATATCACTAAAGGCTCATCCAAAAGGAGCTATAGCAAAAGCACAGCCTTGCTTCCCCCATCTGTCCCCAGGCTTTGATACAAAAGCCATCAAAGGCAGCGCTCCTCTTTCCAGTGGCCTCAGTTGCCTCTGGCTCAGGCTCTGGTAGCTGCACCGTGTGCTCTACACCTTCAGGAGTCACCTTCAGTGCTCCTGCCCCTCGGGCTCTGCTCCCAAGCAGCACTGAACGGGCACATGACGAACCTATAGGACAGGGCTCAGTGGCTGGGAAGAAAACATGGAGGACACGGAAGAGTTTTGGCATCTAATTAGCCGCACCTTGGGTGACCAGACTCTTAAATTCCTACTTATCGATCCCTTGTCTCATCGGAGAACTGGAGTGCAGGTCTGTCAAGCTGGGAGAATACCAAGATGGGACGACAGCTTTGGTTTTTTCCTTGTAGAAATGTAAATCTGTTATTTATATATATTTTATGGATGGCATGTTCCTATCCCCAGGCATTTTGCATTGGAATTCAACTCATTGCAAGCCTATTACACGTTCACTAACTATAAACCATCTGATTTATATTCATTAACCAGTAGTAGACAGCAGCAGTGGCATAACTTTAGCACTGGACATGCCTCAGTCGACGGGTGAACTAAATTTCAGTTAATTAAGGTGCCGTAATTGTTGTCCAGTACAAGTGTCTTCAGGGCATTCACTTTGTAAATAATTTTTCACCCCAACCTTTCCTGCATACTTGATTGCTGCTCTGCAACTTTGTTCAAGCCATAAATTATTAGGAAATCAGCTCTCCTGCCTTTCTGGTAGAAGGCGGCCCCTTTTCTGCTTCTTGCCAAAGACAGCGATGGCGTTAATGATTAGCAAAGCGCAGCTGGACTGTAGAGAAAGCAGTAGAAGGATTATAACCCCCCGAACAAAATGGGAGGCATGTCATCTCCAAGAGGGGTGTTTGCTGCGCGGGAGGTCTGGTGCATGTCCACTGCCAACCCATGGTCAACCTCAGCTCCCCTTCACCAGAAGCTTTCACTCAGAGATAGCAGGAGGAGCTCACAAGATTGAGCTTCACCTACACAGCTTCAAAGACAGCCTGGAAAGGTCCGGAGGAGACCCGGAACAAAACCTTAGACAGGTTAAATCCGTTTGCCAAGAAATTGAAAGTTGAAACATCAAAACCCAATTCAGCCCTCAGTTTTCTGGTATGAAGGCTTAGGTCTGCTTCCCGCAACGTGGAGCCCACGGCCCAGATTCAGGTGTTGGTGGCTCTTTCCCTGTGAAACCTGAGGAGGTCCAGGAGGACCTTCCACAGCAGCAGTCCAGAGCGAGCAGGGATGGCGAAAGCCCTGTCCCATCTGTCCCAGGTGTCTGAGAGCCCCGGGGTACCTCCTGTGCATGTTTGTGGGCACCGTCCCTTCTCCCTGCCCTCTCTCTAGTAAGGGATTGGACCCGCTGCCTGCTTCAGGCAAACCGGGCAGGCAGGTCTGGTGGTGCCTGCAAGGCAGGGCCAGGCTGCGCAACACCCCGTGGGCTCTGCGGGGCCGGGGGAGGCGGCGGGTTGTCTAATGGGCCCAAAGCGAGCGCTCAGTAATGAGGAGCCAAGGAGTGATCAGTGTGAGCAAAATAAAAATCCCTGCTGCTCTTGAGTCTGTGCACACCAACCGCGGGGCAGTAATTAGGCGGGAAGCTGGATGTGGAATTGAAACTGTAATTATGAAGAACTGCTAGATGCTACTGTAACGCAGCATTTAGCTTCCTCCTCTGCTGCCGCCTTTTTTTTTTTCCTCTCCTTTTTTTTTTACCCCCTTTGGATTAATTGCTGCTTTGTTTTGTTTTCTCAAAAGTTCAGATTTGGAGGGGATCCTTGTGGAAAGGAGCATTTCCTCGCCTCCCTTTTACACCCAGCAGTTGGAAGCCAAGATGGAAAGTGGTTTCTCGTACTTGATGGGAAAATTAATGTGAGGTGGCTCTGAAAGGGACCAGCCCCGAGGTTGTAGGGGAGGGCAGCTCACGCGGGTGCGATCAGCGCTGAACAGGACATTTTCCTTTTGCTTTTTGGAAACAGGGCAAAAATTATCCCTTCCGTAGAGCATGTGCTATAGGTTTGGTGCTTCCTGGGTTTGGTTTATGTTAACGGCATCTCCCTGAGTTACGGTTCCCAGGGACTGTCGCTTTTGAAGTGGCATTTCTTGTTAGACCAGGATTTGACGTGCAATATTAGCATGTATCCTTTGTGCTCATCGGCTGTGTTTTAGCAGTGCAGCCTGCGCAAGGGGTAAGATTTTCACATGTGCTTAAGTAACGGAGTGAAAGCCGAGGCTCCCCTGTACACTTTCACCCAAGTAATTTAGTACGTGTTAAAGACGAGACAGCTTTGCCTGCAGTAGCCTTTTTAGCTGTCCCGTACATTAGTAAAGTCTCCCCTCCGTGGCTCCAGTGAACGCCCGCAGACACCTCTGTAGCGCATGAAGAGGGGCACTGGAGCTTCTCTGTTTGTCTGCTCAAGTTTCCTATTGATCTGACAGCTCCTTCCCAGACCTGCCCGGCAGCAGACATATGCCAGTCTCTCTGATAGTTCATGTTCACTTATTAATATAAAGATTCAACTTCACATTCGCTGGAGTAAACCTTGCATGATGCCTCTGACAGTAATTCAGTTGTAGCCTCAATCAGATCCTGGATCTCCAGGCCATGGCTATCCCGCTAGCCTTTTCCAATTTTTCACTACACCAGTCATGAATAAATCACCAAAACACATCAGATTGCTGAAAATGGAAATACCAGAGATAGGCACCAGTTCAGTAGTCAAAGAACATCACCTTCCTGCAGCAAGCACGCACGCTCTGTGCTCCCCTTGTCTGCTCATCACATCCCGTCCCATCTGGAGGCCCCCAAATGTCTGCAAACCGCCAGTGTGCATCCTGCTCATCCTCTGCCTTTAAACACAGATCCCACTGCATGTGGCTTCTGGCCAGGGAGAGGCAATTTCTGTTCACCGGACACGTTGCCAGACGAGCCATCAGTAGACGCAGATGCTCTGAGAGCAGGGTTTGCCCTCTCATGAGTCCTAGAGACAAGCGCTGTTCATTTTCAGTACTTGGTAGCAGAAAGCAACAAAACAGTTGGTTTTTCCAGGCTTTTCCCCTGCCCTCAGTGAAATGCCTTTTGCAGAAGCCTGCAGGCTCCAGTCTCGCAGGCGGTGTGACCGGTCCTGCCCCGGGCTCCCCAGGCAGCCCGCAGGGACAGCTGCTGTCTCCCATCGGTGGCTGCTGCCTGCACGTGGTGCAGCGTACCCTCGGCTGGTACAAAGCAGGATGGCCCGAGGATCCGTCCCTCGGCTGCTGGTCTCTCCTGGCTCTCCCGCTGCCGTACAGCAGCACCCGCTCCCCTCAGAAGCCGGGGTGCAGAGCAGCTGGGCCGGGTGGCAGGAGGGCAGTCACCCTCGATTGCTTGCAGCTTGAATCCTTAGGTCTATCAGTTTGATTTCTGCTGGTCCTCTTTTTTAATTTTTGCATTTTGCTCTGCTACAATCCGGGAACTTGTCTGCTAGAAACAGAGCAGAGGGAGATAGGGGTGGCTGGTGCAGGAAGGGGCAGGCAGCGCTGAGACCCCCTCTGCGCCCCTTCTTCCCGGGACGGGGGTCCCAGGTAGCGCAGGCTGGGCCCTGGTGCGAAGGGCACCTTGCACATGCGCTTCAATGCAAATCCCAAACGCCACCATTTAGTTACCTACCTGATGCTCCGTCACTTCTGATTTGATTAACCTCTAACCCTTCTCTTTGCACCAACACAACTGAGTCTGAAAGACTGAATGGTGTCTTTTGAAACTTGACCCAAAGGGTGAAATCTTGGTTATGTCCAAATTAATGGGAGCCTTGCCACTGACATGGGTAGGGCCGGGGTCTTCTCACCCTAATCTACCCATTATGAATGTAGGCATGTTAGTGCCTCTCCCATGCGGCTGAACTCCTCTAGCATTGTTCCGTGAGAACTACAGATAAAAGGAACTGCAGACTAGAAAAGAAAAAAAGGCTAAAAAAGAAGCCCAAATCGCCACTCATAAAATAAATCAATTTCTTTAAAATTAGCCTCCTTAATTTTGACATCAATTCTATTTCTGTAAGGTTTGTCCATTTTGCAATTTTGTTTTTTATCTGTGTTGTTATATTAAACCCCCTCCTAATAAAATGTCAAATTAAAAAAAAAATTAGTATCCCTAGTATTGCAGAAAACCAATAAAATAAAACCTTACATGAGAAGCAAAAGAAAATTTCCATCATTCACTCCATAACCGAAATCAAAATTAGAGTGTTATTAGAAATTTCATTAGGATAGAGCAGATTGGTAATGAAATTACATTCCAGCTTTCTACAAACCCAATGTATTAAGTAGATTTGATCAATGATGTTCACACAATTAATTTTGTCTGATTGCTGAGGATTACTTTATCGACAGTCACATTTCACACTTGTGGGTTTTTTTGTTTCCACAGTAAATTCTCCACGATGTCAGATCACATGATGCCAAAGCAGGTTTGAAGCCCCAGCTCTCAAAGCAACTTCCAGCGGACCATGACGGGAATCGAGGTAAGGATGTCACTGCTGTTAATTGCGTTCCTTATGGTGGTGCGTATGGACAACCGACCTCGGGGCAGAGGAGTTGCTCAGGAACTCTGAGCAGTCTCAAGTAGGCAAACAGTGATGGAGGGAGACCACGTTAATGCTGTCCTTGGGCAGCCTGGAGACTCTTGGTGGTCTGATCTGCTCTGCCTTGGTGCTGGGGGGATCTCAGTTCCTGTATCTGGGTGTCTTCCTGGTGATCCGTGTCTCTGAGCTGTGGTTACAAACCAGTGCTGCTCTGCTGGCGTGGGCAGCACCGGGCACAGGAGCTCTGCAGGACCTTGGTTTGTTGGGTGCGGAGCCAGGCAGGGGTCTGGCACTGCTGCTGGGAAGGGTGCGGGGATGCTCGCCTGGCTGGGACAGCCACTTCCTTGCGGTCAGATGTGTTAGTTCAGTCTCAGTGCTGGTGTCACCACAGCTGGCAGCACATCTGGAGGCAGCACCGAGGCAGGAAGGAGAAGGGAAGGGCAGCAGCTCCATAAATCACAGGTTGGTTTAAGTGAGCTCTCTGCTGCTGGTTCGTTAGGGTCCGTACGTACTCAGGTTGTTCTGAGCAGCAGCAAACCGTGATTCTTGGAGGCTTTGCTGCGTACAGCTGGGTCGTCCTTGCTCGCGGCTGTCACCATCATGCAGGCAGGGAGTGTTTCGGGACCCCTCTGTGTTACCCTTTGGTGCATCACAAGGTAATCAGATGACTTTTACGTGAGAAAATGAAGTCAGTGATATCGTGGAGGCAGAGTGAGGTCCATCAGGTGCTGTCAGCCTCCATTTACTGTTGTTCAGATTTTCAAAACTATTTGAGGAATTTTAACAGCAAACTCCTTTCTACATCCAGGAGAATGGGATATCCTCCAGAAATCTTGACCATCCCCTCTTCGATCTTTATTGAGCTCTTGCTCTAAGTTGCGTCGTTATGGGTGTCCTGCAAAGGGTGGGAGATACGGCTGCGGTGGGCGAGGGCTGATGTGGCATTGCTTGGCTGTTCCCTGGCTGCTGAGCAGGAGGATGTTTCCCGACCCTGGTGCTGCCCTGTGCAGCTTCGCTCCTTCCCATACACCACAGGGTGATATAACACCTTTTTAAAAGAACAAGTGATAAGTGGCTGTAGGTGTTACCTGCCCTGCATCTATTTTCAGGTGAGATCTGGGTCCACAATGTGCTTAGAGCACCTGCATTGCCAGGGAGCTTGGCAGGGCCTCCCAACTCATAGGATTTTTGCATGATTTGAAATGCAAAGGTATGAGAGGAGGAGATATTTGATCTCTGGGGGTAATAAGTTCCCATTATAACGTTCAGATTCATTTTAGAAGTCATTTTTAAACCTTAAGTTAAGAAAAATACCTAGAATTAAGTGCTTAAAAAAGCTACAGAAACTGAATAATAATATTATTAGGGCTTGAAATTAGCTTTTTTTCCGCCGCCTTTTACCTGCATTGATCTACTGATGGATTAGCTGGGAATCAGCAGCAAGTGATCTGTGCAATTCCTTTTTTCTCTTTGAGAATTATGCATTTGTTAACATTTAAGTTGCAGGAAGGAACTGGTTCCATGGGACGGGTCTCTGTGTCTTAGAAATGACACTGGATTTCAGCTGCTCCAGCTAGATTTTACCTGCAGGACTCCTTGGAAAGCTTCAGTAGTTCAAGATATGGAAAAGAAAATCCCTTTTTCTTTTCCTAGGGATAATCTTTACCATATTTTAGGTACTTTCTGCTGAGTACCCAGATGTACATTTTCAGTGCCAAGGAAGAGGGGAGCATGCCCACCGCAGGGACGGCTTCCTGCGCAGGGAGGGAGTGGAAGAGCGGGGGCACGCTGTGCTCCTGTCCCAGCTGCTGGACAGACTTTCTCTGTGTACGCACAGCAAAGATACCAGGTGGATCTAATTTTTAGAGATGAGACATCTCATCTGTCAGAAGCTGAGTGAATTAGAATAGCAGTATGCTTTTTTTTTTTTAAAACAGCCCAAAGTTTTTATCAAGATGCCATTTATCAGCAGCGCTACCAGCCGCTAACAGTAGGCATCCTGCCAATCATTTTATGGAAATAGAGAAGGACTTTAATGTTTGGATGCCCATCTGAATCGACTCTTGTTCATGTCAGCAGATCTGATGTGAAAGCAAAGGTGCCCCTATGCAGTCTAGTTACCATCAAACCTGTAAGTGTCAGCATTTTAAAGGCAAGGAACACAATGCTGATGGTGGGCAATGTCACTGGTTTAACCTATTTCAAAGACATTAGCTCCTGCAGTCTTTTCCTGCTCCTTGTCTCTCAAGGATTAGTTGTGCCTGAAGTGCACCTGCTCAGTTAATCTCTGCAAATAATTATCAAGATACCTGCATATCACCATCTTCTGTCCTTAACAAGTTCACCATCTAGCCATTCAGCTCAGCGAGTTAGTTGCAAGCATAGCCAACAGCTATCTAACTTGGTCTTTAAACTCTGGGATCTCGCATGGTCCTTTAAAGCAGCATCTTGACAGTGCTGCTGAAGTTACCGTCCTGCTGCAGAGGGCTCCGGCAGGCAGCTTTCCCGGTCTGCCTCACCGGCCTGGGGCATAGCCGGCTGCAGCTCCTGCAGCCTCGACTCCAGGGGCAAACTCTGCATGGACCCGCTACCTGAGAGCAAAACCCTTTGGGGACGAGGCAGCCTTACAAGCAAGGGGTGAACAGACATTGCTCAAACCTGAGTAACCGTGTGCCCAAACCACAGGACGTGCTGCATGGTATGCTGGTTGAAGAGCCAGGATGGCACGCGGGGACTCCGGCACAGCGTGACCGATGCTAACCGCAGGATAGGAGCGCTAATGCTGTTGTGGTGTTCAAAAAAATGCGACGGTGTCATGTTTTCCTGAGTACGTGTACGCTATGGCCCACATGAGCTCTGGGGGTAATTTTCCCAGAGCAAAGTTCAAGCCTTCTCAAGACAGCCTAAACTTTTCCAGGCCCTGCCCGTCCTGACCGAGGTGCAATTGCTCGTAGGAGAGTCAGCATCATTAATCTCTGCAGCTGTAGGACGGGCGTTTCAGCTGAGCAGTTTCCCCAGTGGGAGCGGTGCATGGAGCTGAGCTCTCGGCTGCATCCCTTTCCCGCCTTTGTCTGCCCCCAGCGGTGTTTAGTTTCGGGTAGGGAGTCACGCTGGGCTCCGGCCTGGAGCCCTGTGTCTGTCGGATGCAGGAGCTTAATTCCAAGGGTCTCTGCATGGAGAACCTGGGGGAAAAAGGAGCTGCAGTGTCTGGATGCAATGCATGTTTCTGAAGCCAAGCCTGTAACGCAGCGTGGAGGCGATGTTTCAGTACATGCCTAAACCTGGGATGTGCTTCTGTTAGAGGTGCGAGGTCTGGCTGAACACAGTTGTGCCGTGGAAACGCAGGTGCAAATTCAGTGGGAGGTGTCTGAAAACAACTCAGGAAAGCGGGACTCTCTCCTGACTCACAGAAACACCTAAACACCGAATTCTCTAGGGTGGCCAGCGGAGAGGAGCAGAGCCCCACGGGAGACAGCTAGAAAGCAAAGGGTCAGCTCTCCTCTGACAGTGGCCTTTCAGGTGAGCAGTAATAGGCATCCCATCATGAACAGGAGGGAACTGACGGGACTGGGCTGTGATGTGCTGGAACTGGGCAGCGCCTCCTGGGTCACCATCTCCCGTCCCTGTGCATCCTTCCCTCTTTGTGTTCCCTGTTTCCCTGCTCTCTTCAAGCTGCACGTCATTTGGAGCAGGGATTTCTGGCAGTGCCTAACACCGCACTGCCACGCAAACAGCGTTTTGTTCTCTTGATGGTTTCTACGACCGTCTCGGGGACGCAGAAGGCCGAGCCGGGCACCGCTGCCGCCCGGTCGCAGGGCTGTGCCTCCCTGGCACCGTCCCTCTGCTCCGCAGGCGTCTCCGTCCCCTCCCTGCCCTCCATTTGCATAGCATTTCCATCAGCTTTTGAAGGTCAGGGTTTTTTGGAGGTGACCCTAAGGGATGCTGGTGCCGGGTGGGCAGTGGGGTGGCACGCGGAGGCAGGGAGGAGGGCGCAGGCAGCGCTGGCAGCATGGCCGGCCTCGCGCGGGCGCTGCCGGCACCACCGCTGCTGCAGCTGTTGACACTAGAAGTGATTAACATGGGTGTAGGACAGTGAGAGGGAAATAAATAACATCCTAATCTCTGGCACCATCGTTCCTTTGATGAGAACAAAAAATATGAAGACTGAAAGATCAAAATAACTGTATTAGAGCATGAAAAGGGAAATGCTCTTTTAACCACCGCTGTTCAGATATATCTCCTTAGATCTGACATGCTGTAATATATTTGTAACACAGATATATATTAGGAGGTAAAGCTGGTGATTAATTTGCTTTACCTTTTCAGAGCATATACATAAAAACCTACATTAGCAGAATTAGCATTTTACCTGTCTTTGAAGATCTTTGCTTTGAAATGTATAAAGTCTGGTCGATTTTATGTCTCTCAGAAAAATAAGAGTTGTTTTTTTCATGAAGCTTCCCTCTGGCCCACCTCCTCCCTGGTTCGCGTGCGTGGTGCAGGCAGAGGTGCTCCGGGTTTTGTCTCTAATTACTGTATCACCACCCTCCGGGGCATTGCTTTAGCTGCTGCCCATATTCACCCCTCTTGACTCATAATTGCTGTTGAAGCTTCTGAGACTAGAGATCAAAGTATTCATGTCATTCATGTTTCTGTCAAAGGTCTTATCGTCAAAGCACCAACTATATTTCAAGAGACGTCTCCTTTTCTCAAGAGCAACAGACAAACTTGGCTTTGCCTTTTTTTTTTTTTTTTTCCCTCCTCCTCGTTGCAACGTTGCTGCAAGGAAATGCGGGTGCACGGAGGAGGAAGGCAGCCAGGGGGCTGCCCAGGCTCCTTCTGGCCATCGCCCCAATCCTGCACCCCTCGCAATTTGGTTATTGATTGTTAAGGAGCATCGTCCCAGCCAAAACTGCTACTCCAAATTTCTTTCTTTGTCTGACCGGCACCGTCCTCCCTGACCGAACACCGAGGGATGCTAGAGCTGGAGTTGTCTCTCGCTGTTTGCTGCCTGCGTTTCGCTTGGCTTCCCAGGAGAGCCAGGGTGGCTGGCTGCTGGATCTCGCCCTCACAACTCAGACACAGCCATTCCCCTCCTAGTTTTTGTCTGGATATCAGGTCTCGCTGTATACGCAGACTGAGAGCTCTTCCGGACCACTCTCTCTGGCCTGGTTTCGCTGTGATTCCTTTTGTGGAGACATTTTAACTCCAATCAAAATGTGAGATGTTAAAAAATATCTTTGTTGTTTGTGTTTTTTAATGTAATCTAAATTTGGATTCGGACAACTTAGCGAAAATATCAAGCTTTATTTGTCTTGTTTTACTCTGGGAAAGAGGCCATGCAGTTAAGGCAGGCAGGGATGCCCAGGCAGGGATGCCCAGCAGGAGGGTGCTGGGCAAGGGCGGGTGGTGATGCCTCCCCGGCTGGGCTCGAGCACGTGGCCCGGGGACGTGACTTGGCGGCACATGTCGTCCCGGGGGTTCCCCCTGCGGATACTCCCACTCCACTCTGTAGTGCCTTGTGAAATGCTTCCTCGCTGCTCATAAATCCTCATTGGAGCGGCGTGCGTTAAACACAGCTCGTGCATACGGACTCACACCCGGCCACGCTCTCTTCCTGGGTGCCTGGGTGGGTGCGTGCGTCGATACAACAGATGCTGCAGGAGCCCTCAGTCTCCTGTGCAGAGTAAAGGCAGACAGTGCTGCCTTGTCGGGAGGATTTCTCTATCCAGGGGCTGTTGCTTTGACTTTCCGTTCCCAGGCTGTGCTGTTACCGAGCCCACCCGGTCTTGTAAAGGCTGTGGCTGCCCTGGCTTTCTCAGCTCCGCAGCAGTCGGGAGTGGGAAGTTCCCATCCGCCTTTAAGGGGGAAAAACATTTCAGTGGTGAAAGGAAAAAGCGTCATCATTTAGTAGATTCAAATGCTGGTTTTAAGCTTCTGCAATCAAGTTATTTCTAATCTCAGTGAAATGATTCTTGTAATTCAAGCTCGCTCCCCGTGGCACGGCCAGGCGGAGCAGCAGAGCCAGCGCCTGGGCTGAGGGGGTGCCTGCGCAGGCTGTGCGTGGGCAGCCCACCCTCCAGTCTCAGACAGAATTGCCCGTCCCTCCTGCCAGCCGCCGCTTCTGGCACACCACACATTCCCCTCGCAGGAACTCACGAGTGTGAAAATCCGTGCCCAGGCACGTGTGCCGGGAAAAGGAGAAAAGTGCTCTCGGGAGTCTTGCTCACCTGAAAGGAACAATCACAGCCCAGCTCCATCCCGCCTCCCCGCTCGCTCTCCTGTCCTGGACAGGCGCTTTCAGATGCTCTGCCGTTGTCTTTGATCTGCTTCGATTCCTCCTTGAGACCTGCGAGCCAGGAGGACGGGTTGTCTAAACTCCTTAATCCTTGGGATTTTTTGCGATGTGAAAAAGTACAAATGTCTGTTACAACCGTGAGAAACGCAGGCGTGTTGTACCAGTGCGCCAAGGCTCCGCGGTGCTTCTGTGCTCCGCGATGCCACGTTTTTTCTTGCGTGTTTTTATGTTCTTCAGTATTAAGTTATTTCTGGTTGAAGACGGTCACTTTGGACCTTCTATGCACCAATCCCAGCAGCATTTTAGGGAAGAGGGATTGCAGTATGGGCCTGTATTTAATTTCATGAAAAGTCCTTTCCTCTAGAAGACCACAGCAAAACCTTGAGCTCAGAATACACTGAGCATGTTTGAAGGGCTGGGGGGGGGGCTGAAGGTTAAACCTTGCCCCGGTGCGAGCAAGTTCAGAGGCTGACTTCTGCCTTCCCCGAGGGTTTTCCACGTGCCAGAGCTCCCCGGGTGCCCTGGCTGGAGGGGTACAGGTAAACCTTAGCCCTGCTGAGGGTGTGGGTGGGCGAGCTGAGCTGGGTGGGTGGGTGCAGGAGATGCCCTGGCGCCCACCGACCTAGCCTGCACATGGGGAGAAGCGGAGCAGCACTGCTCCCTGCTCGCCGCAGCAACTTCTGATGAGTTTCTCCCTCAGAGTCCTCAGAATTGGGAGCAGGAAAAGAACTTTATAAAATTCTCCACGACCAGTCGAGCGGAACCTATTTTCTCTCACAATGCAATTAACAGCACCAACATTTACAAAATATGATTACAAGCACTTTGGTTAAGTAGAGGAAAGTATATTAGATAGCAGCGAGGGGTTGATCTTAATGTGCATTTTTTCGAGAGACTTGCATTTTCTTTGTGCAAATAAAGAGGCCCTAAATTCTCCATAGGCACTAAAATCAATGCAGTGGAACCATGATAACAAACACAGGCTCCACTTTTTGCTACATCCCCCAATTAATTAAGCCTTTCACGGGCATGTAATTAGGAACATTAGCAAGTCATAAAATTGCCGTGAGTCTCTAAATTATGTGCTGGCCCTCAGCAATTTGTTTTTAATTCCTTTTGAAGACAATGGCACTGCGGGGTCCCATAGATCTTCATAGCAGCCTACTGTTTACTTCTTTATGGCTCTATGAAGATCTAACTGTTTTCTACTGCTCCCAGATGCACCCGCACTATTTTCTTGTGCGTTTTCATTACCTGAGTTAGATTTAAAGGGAAACGGCATCGGCGTGCCCCGCGACCGCCCCGCCGGCGCAGAGAGCAGAGCAGAGGGGGAGAGGAGCGGAGTGAGGGTGCTCGCCTGGAGTCCTGGCTGCTAATCAGCGAGCAGCCGCCGCCACAATTTATGCACTTTTATGTAGACTTGTGCGAAGCCGAAGAAATAAATAAATAAATGGGAATCATTTCGGGGGAAGGTTTATTTCCCTGTTATTGTGATTTACTCCTCCTTGATGAGAGTGTCTCTTTCACAGCGGAGGCGCAGAAAAACATTTGTACGCTCGCAGGGTCAAGAACAGGAGAAAGAAGTAAATAGTGGAAGCAAATTGTTTTTCCTTCCAAAATATCCTGGGTCATTTACAGCTGACGGGTCACCGTGACAATACCCGGACACGTTTCCTAATAGCGGGGTTATATCCTGATGGATATATGTAGCCAGCTGCCTATTTTTTAACAGATTTTTGGGTTTAATGCATCAGTCTATCAGGTGGTAGAAGGAGATGCTGAGGTGCGCAGGAGCGTGAAGCTCTCTCTCGTGCCCTGCTGTGGGCCTGTCCCGGTGTTACCGCTCAGCATCTCGGTAATGCCGGCAGTTGCTAAGCGGGTGTTGCTCTCCAGCCGTTGCTTGCCACGTTTGCTTGTTCCCCCGAGCACTGGTGATCTTAGTCAATTAATGCTGTTGAATTACAAAACAGGCTTAGTGATAATAATAAATAGAGACCGAAATAAAAGAGGTGAATTCTGGCTCGTCTCCTAGGCCAGCACAGGGAAGAGTTGCAGGGTGCGGTGTAATGCACCGCTCGATTGCACAGCGAGGGTAAGTGGCAGAGACCATCTGGTGCATTTCGTATGAGCCAGGGCCAAAAGTTGCCTTTGGTGGGCTGCGTGGCTCAGAACTGCAGGGAAGAGAGCTACAGCGCAGGTAGAGAGCAGAGAGCATCTTCCCTCCAGCCACGGTTGCACCAGAGCTTGTGGCCATCCCCGCCCCAGGACTTCTGGCTGCCTTTTGCACTGTCCTTCCCCGCTTCGGGCATCCAGGCACTCCCCTTCCTTCCGGGTGGCAGCAAAGCCTCTGTTGCTAATGTCCTTCTTAATGCAAAGAGGAGAACGTGTTATTGCTGGACCAGGGGATGTGTCAAAAAGCAGCAACCCAGAAGGAAAACCACCCCCAGAATACTTCATCTTCAGTACCGCTTTCACTGCCTGATTCAGCTTTGTTTTGGGGCTGGAAGAACTATCAAGCCGAGCACATTATAACACTGTGCCTTCTGGTGTAAAGCAGCAGCCAGTGGACGGAGGGTGTAGACGTGGATTTATCAGTAGGCAGCAAGAGAGAAAAAAGGGGGGAACATTTGCAGTGTCATACACCAGAATAGTTTGGAACAAGGTAATGCTTAAAGGATGCCTGAACTGCAGAAAGAGGGTAGCTCAATAGCTTTTAAAGTCCCCTTTTAAAATCAATTTGCATTTCAGTGAAATCCTGACTGTCGTGGGATTGCAACGTCCTGCTGGGGCAGAGAGGGCCAAGCTCTTCCCCACAGCCGCTCCCAAAGCTGCGTGCCAAGTCTGGAGGAGGGGGAGCAGCGTATGGCGGCCGCTTGCTCCGTAGGTGGGATGGGATTTTTTTCTGGTCATATGCTGGCTTGGGAGCTGCACAATGTCATATGCTAAAATTTCAGCTTCCAAGATAAAATGTTTTCTGTGTCCCTGTGGGTGCGTGGTTTTGCGAGTACGAAAGAGGGAAGTACAAAAGTACAAAGAGGGAAGACTGAGTGTATGAAGGGCCAGCGAACAAAAAAAACCTAAAAGCCAGACTGAGGGACCAGTCCCGTGGCCACGATACAGGCTTTCGGGTGAGGCTGGCTCCTGGCTTTATGCCCGTGCCTTGTACGTGTGTGCCTTTGGGATTTACATGGCACGAAGCCCCGGATAGATGGGAGCGATGCAGTGCCATGCTCAGCTGCCCCAGCCTACATCCACGGTGCACCCCGCTCCTGCCCGCTCCCCTCCTGCCAGCCTCGCAAACCCCCGTCCCAGCAGCAAAGGTGCCACCGTGCCGGCGCGGGCCCGGCTGCGCCGCGTGGCCGGGGAGGAGGAGGGCTGCGCTCGGTGCAGGTGTGCTTTGCTTTATCTCTCCTCGTTTCCATCAAGGAGATGGTATCAATGGCAAGGGACCGCACGGTCCCTGCCTGCGCTCTGCCGAGCGGGGCACAGGGCAGATACCATCTCTGCTCAGTGATATACTGCTTTGACACCGCGGATTTATCGTGAGGCCTGTTGGGAGAGGTCTGCGCTTTTGTGAGGAAATGTCTCGCTGGGCGAGAAGCACGTGCGAGCCCTCGGCCACGCCACCCCAGCTGCAGCCCTGCCACCCGTGCCTGGCTATATAGGAGGGATTTGCTTTTAAACCAAGTTTTTTGTCTTATTATGAGCATGGGTCTCCTTTTAATAGGTATGAGCAATGTAACTACTAGTTTTTACGGTCGTCTTTAAAGTTTGACGGTGTTTGTAAGGTCTGGTGCTGACCTCCCCCCAGTCAGTGAATCCCTGGCGTGGGGGCAGCCCCTGCCCTGCCAGAGCCCTGCTCCTGCTCTTGGAAAAGCTGCCGGGGCCGGGCTGGGGCGCGTGGGCTCCCGCTTCCCCTGCGGCTGTGGGGAGAGGGTGCCTGGCTGCAGAGGGCAGGGGTCCAGGCTTTCGCCTCTGAGCAAAGGCTGTAAAATTGTGTCTAGGGAGCAGAGCGAGTCCCCGTGCCTGGGAATTCCTTGGGGTTTACCCACGTGTTGCAGAAATAGGAAGAGGCAGAACGTGCCTCAAAATCTGGTGAGCTAACGAAGCCTCTCCGTTAGCCAAAGGGGCTCAGGCACGTGGATATGTGTGTTCAGCAGGGCAGCTGCTGGCCGTCCCTGCCAGGGCTTTGCTCCCGCACCTGGCCCACTGCGGGGACCGTCGGCTTCACTGGCACCAGCGCAGAGCTGTTCATCACCGTCACCTCCCCGTGCCTCGGCTCAGCCCAGAGCCCGTGCATATAGTTCATTCACATGCACAGCAAAACAGAAACAAAGGCACACGTAAGGATTCTGCCTCGTCTCTGCAAGTCCAGGAACTGAAGTTGAGTTTGCCTTATTTCACGGATGCAATCCCCCAGGATGTAGGGAATGGTTATTAAAAAGCCCAGAGAGCAGTGTCTAACCTTGAGTAAGTGTTTTCTTGTTGTCATCCAAAGATCTAAAGAAAATCCTGAAGAGAATACGTGGTGAAGACATATATTATAGTTGGAGCTTTTTATCTCACACATGTGACTTTGCCTATCATGAACTGTACGTTTTTATTCTCACTAGTGGGACAAAACTATATCCCACTGCAGCATATATCAAGAGGAAGAACATTGTACCTTCTTTGCATTAATATAAATAGCTGTTTAGGACCGATTCCTTGGCCAGATACTACCATCTTACCTGTCCTTTATCTAAGATATTTGGCACGTAGCTCAAGTTTGGTTTATTTAGAGTCAGGATGCAGCAGCTTTTACATATTAAAGGTGCATTTTAAAAGAGCATTTTCTATTCTAATCTGGGGGGAATGGAGCTCTTTAGGGCATTCAGGGAACGATGTCCATCTGATTTACATTTCCCTTGTTGGAGCAGAGCTGTGTACGCATATTAGAATGTAAATAATAGTGATGGATACATGTATCTTTAAAAGATCCATTTTCTCTTTTGACTAAGGCATCCAAGAGAGGAGGGA
This sequence comes from Aptenodytes patagonicus, assembly GCF_965638725.1. Lineage (NCBI taxonomy): Eukaryota > Metazoa > Chordata > Aves > Sphenisciformes > Spheniscidae > Aptenodytes > Aptenodytes patagonicus. The sequence goes on from NC_134965.1 coordinate 11,302,904, forward strand.
GAATGTAGATCACTTTTACAGGTGGAAAATCAATCTTCTAAGACAATGTACACGACACAGGACCAACCCCTCCTTCCCGAGGAACTTGGTGCCAGGGTAAGAGGTGCAAAGTTCCCAAAGAAGTCCTGTCTGGCATCCAAGGGGGTAGTGATTTGCTGATCATTTCCTTCACCTCTGCTCTCCCAGACACTCGCCCGCCAGCATGAGGGGTGCCCAGCGCAGATTTACTGGCACCAGCGGCATGCTCGGGTCTGGGGGTGAATGGTGGGCCCCGGTGGATGGTCCCACTCCCGGTTGTCTGAGCTGGAAAGTGAATTCAGTGAATAGCCAGTAAAATTAAGAATTGTAATTGGGGTCCCGCTAAACAGCATTTTTTTCTTTTGTTCTCATGCTGTGAAGTTTTGATTTTCAGCCACACGAAGTGTGAGAAGAACAAATTTTAAACTCAGGTATCACAGTAAGGAAATGAAGTTTGCTCTTTGTTTTGCAGGTTTTGGGAAATTGATGTCTAGACAAGTTAAATGATTTACAAAGGAAACGTGGCAAAGCTGGGACTGAAGCTCTCCTTGTCAGGCCCCTAGTTCAGGTTCTTAATTACCCAGGTATCTCCCAGTTCCCATGAGCTCTCTGTGGGGACTTCGCAAGTACAGGTTGGGATTACAAGCCGGGGCTGGGCTGCAGCTCCAGGGCCGTGCGCGTGCGCCCCATTTTATGTATTGTGGCTTGAGGAATTTCTTGGGCTTCTTCCAGACCCCACTACCAGCACCATTGCAGTGCCAGGATTCAGATCTATCCCCAGACCATCGCACCCCTGTGGCAGCGATACAGCCACAGTAAGGAGACACAGGAATGGGAAGTCTGAGATCAGATTGCCCCAAGTCGAAACTGAGCCCCATGAGTTTAGCTCTGCCCTGGCTCCCCGTTTTCCCGTGTGTTCAGTAGCAGGTTGCTTCAGAGACACGAGAATTAGGAGGATTTCTCCCTCGCATTGGCATTTCAAAGACGGCAACATGAGCCTCATAGCAAAGCAACTGCTAGATTGCTGTTCTTCTAGGGGATGTTTGCGTTGTGCTAAAAAGCTTTGGTAACACTTACTGACCCAAAACGGGGAGCACAAGTTTGCTTTTCAAGTTTGCTGCTTGTAAAACTCCTGGGGAATGTGGGTACCTAGGGAATCCTGAACGAGTTTGGGTCCGATTTCAGAAATACAGGGTGGCAGGTAATCATTGACTCTGCGCAAAGCGAGTGTGCCTCTCTGGGTTGGTAGCGCTTCTGCTCCCGTGTTGGATTAACCCAGAAACTCCTGCAATAAAACCTTCCCTGGCAAAGGTGATTTGTGGTGAAATCCTGAGCCTCCAGTGAACTTTCTCATTTGTCTTTGGCTCTGACTAAAATCCCTCTAACTTCAGAGGTACCAAAAGAAAAAAAAAAAAGTTGAAGTCCCTTGATCATCACGAGGGGAAATTAAACTTCTGGGCTTAGCCCTAATTTCCCTCAGCCTTCCAGATTGTCCAGTAATGGGAGCAAAGCTCATTTCCTCCGGGATCCCCTTGTCGGCTGGTCACTCCAACTGGTGAAGCAGGGGAGGGGACTGGGTGTGTGAGTAATTGCCTGCAGGAAGGAGAGGTAAGGAGATGAGCTAAGATACTGGTCTTGTTTCAAAGGAGCATGAAATTGAGCAATCAGCAGTTGGGGGAAATTGGGGTTGTTTACAGACGCAAATAAACAAACTTTCAGCTCTGGAGGGGAAGGCAGGAGCAGAGAGCCCAGAGATTCTTTCATCTTCTTCACTCCTGAAAGCACGACCAACCTCCACGTGAGAAGGAGCACTCCCAGCAGCCTCGCACGGGTGGGGAGAGTGGATGAAGGTCTCACTGATGCTGTTGCTTCGAAAGAATTTGTCTTCAGAATATGCCTTTATTAGCTCTTGGTCAGAAACGGCTCCTCCGATCTCCCTCTCTCCCTCTTTCTTTGCTCACGCTTGCTTCCAGGGGCTGGTGACAATTCTTTGCTCTTATATTCTGATACAGCCCCGTGGGTACTTTTCCTACGCGTGTGTGTGTATAGCACCAGCGTTTCCTGCATGTCTTTGCCTCAGCTCCAGCCACACCATGCGGTGGCCGGCAGTCCTCGGCTGATGCTCATTTAGCAGTACACCAACTGCTTTGTGTTAGGACCAGAGTCAGTATGGGTCTATGCGGACCTCGGGCTGGCCTGGTAGGACCATTCTTGCACTCTTCTGTTTACCTAAGGAAATTTATTCTTTGGATATTTATTGGCCTCTCTCCATCACCCTTTGCTTTTCGAGTAACCTCCGCCATCACAGAGATTTCATGGGCATTTGTCCACGTGTGCATTGGTTCCTGACCTGCTCTCCTGGCATGAGCAGACCCAAATGTAGGTGTCTGTGAGAGATTTCACTCTAACTCAACGTCTTACCCTGACATGAGTGAGCTTCCAAGCAAAGGCAGGGTCTACTGCATGGGAGAGATGGAAGCACAGCGAAATACAGCTCTTGTCATCTTGCAATGGTCACGACTCATCATTTCTCTTTACTGACATTCACACTTGGTGCACAGGTCTTACCAGTATTTCACCAGAGACATCAGCACAAGGAAAACCAAGCCCATGTAAATGGTCTTGAAACAATCAGTGTTGGTTTTCATCTCTCCATCTCTTTTAGAATGTACTTGTAAAAATATGTTTAAAAGGTCTTGTACTTCTTGAGAGTCCTGCGAGTGAGAGGGACTGGCCAAGAGGCTGGGGAGGGGGAAGGAGTGACGAGACCCATGTCCCAGAGGAGCGGTGAAAGGAAGGAATAGGGTACATCATCCTTCTGGTGTGAGGAAGGTGAAGGATAGTGAGGAGCTGCAAAGCTCTGGGTATAGCTCCTTTTGCACCGTGAAGTGAAGCCCAGAGACGGAGATGAAAAAGCGTGTGAGAGTTCTGGGCTCAAATCTGGTCCCTGTTAATTGTCTGAACATTAATATGTGACAGCTATGGTTATATGCTGCTGTGTAAGAAAACTTACCGTTGCCTCATTAACCTCTCCAAGTCTGATTTTGGCAGCCTTCAGAGCACACTGTAAGGTATACTTAATTAACGGGGTATTGAATGAATGAGTGAATGCTGAAGCCAAGATGCTCTTTCAGCTCAGTTTGAATATAATTATTTTGATTATATATTTATCTTGATAGTGCCCCAGTGAATACTTAAAACACAAACGGGCAGATATTAGACGTGGCTTCTGAAATCCAGACTGAGCGGCGTTGCTGTTCTGCAGATAACTCCTCTACAGCTGAATGTGGTGGCCAAGAGCCGTGGGAAGGAGGGAATGGGTTTTCAGAGCACAGGGCTGGCCACCTCCCAAGCCATTTTCCTCCTTTCCAGCCGACGTGTTTGGTTTGTGCAGAGAAACGGCTTTGGATTTGGGAAATGGAAAGAATTAAGGAATCCCAAACTGCCAGAAGGGAAGGGAAAATGTGCCTCCCCGATGAGCAAGGCCATTGCCAGAGCCTGGTGGGATGAGCTTGGTTAAAGCAGCAGCAGCCCAGCCTTGGCCTGGGACAGCCCTGTGTGCAGGGCGAGAGCCCACGCAGGGAGCGGGTGACTCTAACGCGAGGGGACGTTGCTCAGGGGCCGACCGACAACACGCATGAAGCAGATCAACGTCAGGAGTAAAGGCAATGGCTTTCCTCTGCTCAGATCGCAGTCATATACCGGCTCTGAATCATGAGACTTGCAACCAGCAGGCATAAATTTATACTATACAGATGAGAACTGTGCCTCGGAGACAGAACATCTATCTCCTTTGCACTTATCTGCCACCGTGACACAAACAATCAGAGATGATTCTCTGGCACAACAAACAGCAAAGTGTCTTCTTTGTCTTTGCCTCAAAGGAAAACACTATAACACATCTTTTTGGCCCGTGCTTTTATCACTTACTTTTGTTCAATAATCTTCCTGCCCAATATACAGGATTTGGCCGTGTGTGTGCGTGTGTGTAATAGGAAATCTGCCCTGTTTACAGTGTCTGAGCAAAGGCGTGGGGAGGAAATAAATACACTGTCACTGGGGCTTACGCGGTTTGCAGCAGCCCATGGCTTAACCCCAAATCTCTACGTTGATGCTGGATTTTCTTTACTGCCACGGAGCCTTGACTTTCTGGGGACGTGGAAGAATGAACCTTAAATGCTACGGAGGAGGCTTTCTCAGTCTGCGAGTAACCTCGCCTGCACACTGGAAACTGGGCCGTGGGGCTGTGTTACCAAAGTACGTGAAAAGACCAATTCTTAATATACAGCACCGTCATTATGCCACAGCAGAAGGAATCAAAAAAGCACTACAGCTGCATCTTATCCCCCATTCAGGTCAGGGTGTTAATTCTGGAACCTAATGACAAACAGCAAGACAGCTCATCAGGGACCACTGGTCACTTGAATGCAGCGATGGGGCTGTTTGGGATCGTGGCTGTGCTGGAATCCGAGGGAAGGACATTTGCTTGCTGTTTTGTTTGCTTTAGGTGGAGAGGGGATAGGCAGAAATTAAGTAAAATATCTATGGTCTCTCTTAATTCTGCTCAGAAATGTTTTGTAAGGCTTAGATAATGGATGGTTTTGACTGTTAAAGCGTTGTTCTGTGCAGGAGGAAAGACCAGTCCCTCTGCTGAGGGGTGAACGCAGAAATGCTTGTCTTATTCAGAAGGTCACAGCCGATAATCGGAGCGGCTCCCAGGCCCTGCCAGGCGCTGGTCTGTGCGGAGCCGCCCCAGCTCCGTGTCCCAGACTGCCCAGGGATGTGACTTGCTTCAGCAATGCAGCCGTGTAGGCGCAGCCCCTGGGATCGACACAGTTAGGAAGAAAAATTGCCTTTCCATTTTACAATACGCTGGTTTGAATAGGGAAAGGAGCTTTCCTGGCCTCGGCGCGAGGCTGTGCTGCCTCGCTACGAGGGTCGTGCCGCAGCGAAAGCATGACAGGTCCCGCATGTCGACAAGGCTTTGGGATCTTCGACTAGACGGTGGCGTAAAGGTACATTCCTGAACCAGGTAGACGGAGACAATTAGGAATGATTCAACCTGTGCACTTAACTGCCCTGGGCTTGGCTGGCACAGCCTCCCCTTCGCGTCGAGGGAACCTGTCCCTCACTGCCTGCCTCGTGGTTTGACATGATTTTTCAGGCATTAGCAATGTACTTGCCGTTCCCTATTTCAAAAGGAAAAATGGAATCCAATTGCGCCTCAGATGCAGACAGTCCCTCGCACAATATTTCCTACACCTCCTCTCCAGATAAGCCACCTTTTAAGATGATGTATTGTACCACTTACCTTTTATAGTGTTCCACCTAGCGAGGGATGTGGAGATCCACTCTATATTTAGTCACAAGTAAACTGATCCATTTAAAACATAAAGTTGGATGTACGGGGCAGAGTAAAATGGGTGCCAGGCTAGTTATGGGAAGATTTCACCCCCCAAAGTGTCGTAATGAAGCATTTTGGAGGGGAAAATAAGGGGAAGAAGCAGCCGGGAGGTTGGTGACAGGAGGAGGGCTGGCTTGTTCTTTATTTTTTTTCCAAAGGCAAGAAGGGAAAAATGGTTCTGGTGTTTGTTGCATCCTTTTTAGATTGAATTCCAATTTGTTATTAGCATTTTATATTCTCCCTTCAGCTGATTATATGTGCAGATTAAAAATGCCTTATCTTTCCAACGCCCCAGCCCGCTCTCCATCGGCTAATCCGGAGGGACGCTATCATTTACACGGTGTGATGATAATACAGAAATCTCATTCACTTGGGGGTTTATATTGTGTGTTTGTTTATTTTTAGGCGCTGGGTTTAGCACTGCTCATCATCTCCAGGTCTGTAATCTGCATTCCGCTGTGCAATTAGGGGGATTCTCTGTCTTTCCATACAACCCCAATATTGTACATCGTGTGCTTTCCGGGCTCCTCTTCCAGCAGAGGTTTGAGAGCACAGATGCAAATCACTCCCCTGCATCCCTTATTGATCCAAATATTTGTTGATTCACTGTGAATTTTAACCCTCAGAAAGTCTGTTGGGCAGAGCAAGAGGGAAACTCTGTATTTTAACTTCCCACCCTGCAAACTGCAGACCCAGCTCAGCCCTCACGCCCTGGGGCCACCCATTGAGCAATAACCTACACCCCAAATTCCAGGCTAAAGCACATAAATGAAGTATCATTTCCTGACTTCACCGAATCAATACCCACTTGATGGTGACTTAAAAACACCAGACAGCTTTCCTAGACCAAAGCCCTTGGATAAATGAAGTTGTCATTGACTTCTGGTGTATCTGGTCTGTGTGAGATCCTAATTAGGACAGGATCATAGTAACGGGGGGAGATAATAGACCTATTGGATCAAGTCTGTCTCCCTGCAATTGCAGCATATTATCCCACTGATATAAGCTGTACCCGGTGTTAAATAGCAAGTTGCTCAAATCTTAGGTGGATGTGGCTTGTGATTAAAAAATACACAAAACTAGTGAAAGTATTCCCTGGGAATTTATCAGGAGGGTGCTCGGTTTCCTTTCTGGCTTTCGTTTTCCCTACTCTAGAAAAGCAAAGGCTTCCTGCTGAAAAATCCAAGTCACTGAGTAAAATTACAAGCGTTTTTCCACTGTAGAATGGGGCTAATTATAATGGATGTATAACAATGGATATATTTTTTGAGATCTCAAACCTCTGAAACCAGCAAAAATAATTCTATGAATCATCTGTGCCGAGCTGTCTTGCAATGCGCAGAGCCCCTTGCGAGGAGCTTGGCCTCTCTGCGTGACTTTTTACGTGTCTCTGGGCTGCTCTGTGAGAAATCCTAATGCCATGACAAACGTTCCTTGGCGTTAGCAGGGCCAGCCTGGCCCCGACTGCGGTTACGCAGGATTGGCAGGCTCTTCCCAGCACTGCTGCCAGCAAACCTCGCAGCCAGGCTGCTTGAAACTCAGAAGTCATGGGAAACATGGGAATAATCCTTGAAGCAGGTTCAGTCTGAGTTTTGGGAGACCTGAGCTGCTCCAGGCTCAATCCAATCCTCTGTATTGTTCTTCAAAGCTGCGTGCTTTGTCCCTGCCTCCAAACTGGGCTGCTGCCCTGCGTTGCTCGTGCCCTGGGATGCTCTGGGGACCTCCTGGAGTTGTGGATACCTGGCGGCTGTGCTGGCTGGCAGCTCCGGGGCTCGGCAGCCTGAGGGGCTGCTTCGTGCTGCCGATAGAGGTTATTTGCAAAATCTGGGCTTGGTTCAAAACCCAGCGACTCCTTCCGTATCCCTGCCCAAAGCGGGAGTGGTCAGGAGGCTGAGTGTGCGGTGCCCCTTGCTTCTCTCCATTTTCACCCCTCTTGTTTCTCTGAACTGCCCTGTCGAATCCGGAGCTTTAAGAAGATGAAAGTGTTGGGAAAGCAGTGGCAGCGGAAAGCTGTTTATTTGCTCTGCGGGTGCACGAGGCCCTGGACACAGGGAAAAGACTCTTTGATTAACGTCGGCTTCCTCTTGGCACTGTTTGACGGAACAAGGCTGAGACACTCCATTTCAGTGAGCCTGTGTCACGCAATGTGTATTAGAGAGTCCTCAATTTCACACGTGCTTACTCCTGAGTGAGTTTCGCATAAAAGGATTAAGGAGAGAGGAAGTGCAGAGGAAATGGGATGTTAGACACCTTGTTAAACGGGCTGTCAGGGTTTCTGGAGCGTTCATTCTAACTCTATTCCACTCTGCATAGAGGGCAGGCCATTACCCGGGGATCACAGGTGCCTATTCTGTGCTGCGAGTCAGGAATTACTTTTTAAAAGAAGAAAGCAAAAGCAGAGATGAAAATACTAACGTGCGATTGTTGTCGTCGTTGTTGTTATTTTATTCTGGTTGATGTTTCTGCCGGGGGGAATCTGAGACGCGATTAGCAGGAGCCACAGGTAGCAAACCTTCAGCTGCCCTCCCCCAATTAAGTTCAGTAACTGGAAGATTGGCCGGGAGCAGAGTGGGAGAGGAAAACCTGGGGGAAGGCTCAGTGGGGCAGGTTAGGAGGGGAGATGCCGTGCAGCACAACCGGGCACCGACTCAAGGGAGAGTAGAGGGCATCAAGGCATCTCCTGTCCCAGGCTGTACCCACGCCAGCCAGGAGGCAGAGACAGCAACTACCCTCTGCCCTGGCATCTTCACTCAAAGAGATGCTCAGAAAGTTCCCGAATCGATGCTGAACCAGAGGAGGTTTGTGAGGGAGGGAAGGTGTGATCGCAGCTGGGGTTTCCGTGCCGGCTCCGGTCCAGGTGCCTCTTGCAGGGATGCTGGGGTGGACTCTGGCAGGTTCAGCGGCGTACCTCTCTGTTTTCTGGATCTGGCCCCAACGTATGCGGCTGAGACAAGCACGTCATCCACGCTGTTTGTCTTAGCCACATAGTTTGGGGCCAGATCCATGGGTTTCCCATGGATAAAATAAGTGGGTTTCCTGAGCCAGGATCCTTTTCCCGGGGCACAGCTCACCTGCCCAAACGTGCCGCGGGGTTTCGCAGGGTGGCTATCCAGGGAAGTGGATGCTGTTATTCAAGTCAAGTTTATAAGTAATGCAGTTTCACATCAGGTTGTTTCCTATAAGTCAGATCCATTTTAAGAGCAGTGATGAAACGAGGCTTCAGAATCCGTTCTATGAGCATCCAAATTAAAAGCTAAATAGGATGTAGCTTTCAGTTTGGCTGTATCTTCATATGTCAACACTCATTATCCTCATATGTCACCATTCCACAGCCTTCCTCCCCGAGCCTCGCGGGCCACGGCTCTCCTCTCCGCTGTGTGCAGAGCTGGCTTCCTCCCGTCCGCATCCCCGCTCGGCTGGGCTGCGCTTGCTGCTGCCCGTGTGGGCCGGGGAGGCGGCGGTGTCTGCTCAGACACCAGCACGGTCAAGCGTGCTCCTTTGGGGACCGGGTTTCCCCACTTCTGCCCTAAAGCAGCGCACCCCGAGCTCTGCACTGCTTAGCAAGGAGGGATGTGCCAGTGGCTGAGCGAAGGGAGACTTGGGGGTCTTTCCCCCGCCACTGACCTTGGGGAATTCTTTTACCTTTCCCATTATCAGTCCTGACAGGCCTGCAGAGGTGTATTTGCATTGAGGACTGCGGGTTCTGGCATGAGAAGTGCCGTGTTGGTATAAAATATAACCTCGGGTTTTGTTTCACGGAAATTACTGCCGGAGCATCATTAGGAGCAGTGCTGGTGCTGGGAGACATGGGGCCCAGTGGTGGGGTCGTGGGCAGGAGAGACCCACGTCTGTCACCTCTTTTTGTTCCATCCGTTTGGGCTTGGGTTTTTATATAGAAAACACTGGGTTTTGCAATCATGAATAATTTGCCAGCGTAGCCCAAGGGGCAGTAGCATCACAGCAGCCGTCACACGGCCGCGTGGAGGGAGCAGCCAGCCGGCTCTCACTGATGCTGCCTGGTGGGCATGAGGTCCTGGTTCTCTAGCCCGCAGCTTTTCCCACCACACCGTCCTCCTTTCCCCGTAGTCACAGCTCTCTGCAGCTCCAGGCAAGGGTTTATTTGGGAGGAGGAAGAGGAACAGTAACAGGGAGGATTTGGGGCAACAAGCAGGAGTTCTGACTTCAGCTGAGCTGCGAGCGACTTTGGAGAGAGTCAGGGACTTCACTCATCCCGTGCAGATTCAAGAATAGGATATATTGATAATAGGTGATATCAGGTACAGCGTGTCAATGCAGTAGAAAGGGTAAAAAGCCCTCAGCTGTCCCCCAAACTGCCCTGCCAGCAGGGAGAGGGGCATGAGGGGGCAGCTCGGGCCTGGGACACCCTCAGGACAGCACTCGGGGTCTCCTCCAGCATCCCAGCGCTGCTTCCCACTACAGCGCTGCTGCCCACGCGCTGTGCTCCCCGACAAGGAAACGTGTCAGCCTCCAGGCTGGGTAGGAAGACAGAGAGTATGGGTAAAATTATCATTGCTGACTTAAAACTGGGAGTGGGGAAGAAGCAAGTTTGGCTATAAATAGTCCCACACCTGGCCTTTTAATTCAGTTATCTCCTGGTCAGGAAAGTCGGATCTACTGTGTGCTGTGGTGGTGCCAAGTTAATTACTTGAAAATGAGTGCCTGGGGTTGGACCAAGAATTTCTCATCAGCATTCAGCACCAGTGCCATGGCGTGAAGGAGAGCCCGGCGCATGCTCGCAGCAGCGGCTCGCTGGCAGGCGGATGAAAGGGAAGGAGAGCAGGGCACTAGTGGGTTTGCTTTTCTTTTGAACAGGCTGCAGCCTGATTTAATTGAAAAAGCACTGAACGTGGTCGATGCCGGGTTTGTTGGGCTCCGGCTGCGTGGGGGACTGGCATTAGCAGGGGAAAGGCTCATCTCCGGGCACGGAGCTGAAGGGTTTGGGGTCAGCAGAGCCAGGCGCCTGCCTGGCTAGATGCCGAGGCAGAGGGGTGCTGGGGCTATGGGTGGCAGCAGCCCGAAAAGCAAGAAAGGGGAGCGGGTCCAAACTGCACAGCTGAGACGCTGCGTCTGCTCTCGAGTCCCCCTTTCAGCAGTAGCTGGGTCTTGAAATTCCACTTCTGGTGCCTTTTAGAGGGAAGTTTTGCTGTGGGTTTGGGATTTGTTAACCCCACGCAGCTTCGCAGAGCGGCCAGGATGCTGCTCAGACCACTGGCCACGACTGGCCCTGCCCTTGTTCGCCTGATACTGTCAGGAGTGTCCGTGCACCTCCGGCCCCAAGCCAGCACCTGGGCTGGCAGCACGACGAGGCGGGCGAGCTGCGAAACCCACAGCCTCTCCCTCCCCCTTCCCATCCCACCAGCGCTCGCCAGCTGAATACAAATGCAGATATTACAGGGGAGAGAGGGAGGCGAGAAGGTGCAGCTCCAATACTAAATAGCTGGGCCCTTTAAGCCGTTTGGCCAGACCTTATTGTTAAAAAGGAGGAAAAAAAATAGTCTCTATAGGATTCTTTGAGTCATTGCTTCTTATGTGTAAACAGAGGGCGGCAGCTTACATAGCAAACTCAGCCTGGAATAGCTTGAGGTGATTAACAGTTGTTTGATTCCTTGAAGATTTCCACATGCTTATGCCAATCCAACTGGGAAAGGCAGAATAAATATTTTGAAATATGCCCCTTCTTTTGTAAATTAGGCATGATGAGTGCTGCTTAACCGGTTAGCTCTGAGTTACAGAATTGGTTTTGTTCAGCAAACAGTAGCAGAAGGGCAGCACTCGCTGCTGCCTTCTCCGCGCCGGGAGCTGACTATGGCCGAGACGGGGCCAGAGGGGTGGTGGTGCCTCAGCAGCCCCCCGCACCCAGCGCTGGTCTCTCTGCCAGCAATGCTGCCTAGTGCCCTGGTGTTTATACCCCGGTTCACTGGAGGGGGAGAGGCAGCTGAAGCGATTTGGCAGCATCCTGCTTCCCAGCCCCGGCCTTCTCACCTTAATTCCCCTAATTCCCTCTCCCTGAGATTATTTGTGTGCCAGCCTTGCTAGACGGTGTTAATGTATAAATTGCAACACTCTGCCTCCACCAGATAAACGCCCACAGGTGAGCTAGTACCAGCTTTATCCCTTGCGCGAAACCGGGTGTAAAGGAGATGGCTGGATCCTGCAAACGGCTGCTGGCTGCTCCATCCCCGCAGTGCCAGCGCCGTGGCTTGGTCACTAGGAAGGGCTTCGCTGTTGAACGGGGGCTGCCGGGCTGTTTGGGGTTACAGGCACACCAGGAAATAGAAATAGGAAAATTAGGATGGCAGCCTGTCCGGCAGTGGAGCGCGTCTGGGCTGCTCCCCGTGCCCGGGGGCTGCGGGGCCGTGGCATGCGGCAGCCTCTGCCTCCCTTCCCCAAGAGCTTCCCCAGCTCACACCTATCCAGAGCAAAAATTTACAATTGGTGTTTATGGTAAAAGAAAACTTTTTTCTTTAAAATGAATTGTGGCATCCATAGTTGGTTTTCCCTTTGTTTATTCACAAGTGATAAGGTAGTAAAACATAAAGAAATACCAAATCACTTGAACCATAGAGGGTCTGCTTAGCAGTTGCTCTGTTCATTCCCATTACAGGCAAGGAGAAGAATATCTCAGATTTAGTCCCAGTTTTATAACAACACTTCCCAACCCACCTGGGGACCACAAAAGTGCTTTACATGCATTAATGAAACAAACATGCCACCTCCAATGGGACAGTTAGGTTTTATCTTCCCTTTGCGCGTGGTCAGACTGTGAATCGCCTCCCTCAATGTCACGGTTCGGATTTTATCCAGTGACCAGCATGTGTTGGTGTCTCAAATTTTAGGGACCCATCCTGATGTGCCCGAAAGAAACCCATTGCTTTTATTCACTTTGATTTTGCAAAAGCCAAGTGCTGAGTAGATCCTGGGAGCCAGGCTCTTCTCCTTTTCTACCTGAGCAGGACATGCTGGCACAAAATGATTTGTCAGGGTTTTTTCCTTGCCCGGAGAGCCTCCAGCAAAGCCAGCACTGGAAACCAGCTGCTGTTACCCCCTATCCCCTGTTTTTACTGCAGAGGGGAATCCTCATTTTACTGCAGCCTTCCTTCGCCCAACAACTGACCAGCTCTCAGTTTCCCTACACTTGCACTTTCTTTGTAAAATCTACTTTAAAAAAATCTCAGAACTTCTGGACGATACGGTAGCAGAAATATTAAGGCTGAAGGGAAGTACTTTATTTGCCAGATAAATAGGCTTGGTGACACTTTGGATATGTAGAAGGTGGTGAATAATTTCTTCTGCTTGGGCTATATATCCTTAGAGGACTCGATGAATTTTTCATTCTGGAAGATGTGTTCGGGTCATTAATTGCAGTTTGCCACAGGTCTGTTCCACTTTTGTCTGGGTAAAGCCTATCTCCTTCAACATACAACTCATTTACCCTTTGTAATCTATGTAACATTTGCATTGTAAATTGGTTAGCTTAACTTAATACACGAGTCACCTTAGTAAACCTTTGGAAAGGATATTACGTGCGCTGTTAAAGAAGACAGGGCCCTTTCCTGCGGCACCCGTCTGTGCCGGGCTGGGGCTGGGCGGCACGGCCGGGGGCTCGGGATTCCCCCTCCCCACTGGCTCGGGTCTCCAGCAGCATCTGAGCTCCCCCGGCTGCCTCCAGCCTTCCAGCTCCTGTCCAAGTAGGATCAGGGACATATGCAGCCATTTCCAGCGAGATGGAAAGCTGCCGCCGTTTGCTGTGGGGCAGGGAAGAGGCTGCGGTTTTGCTTTGCCAGTGTGGCCTCCTGTGCAGCTGGAAAAGTGAGTGGGGAGGAATTCAGCCGAGGGCTGGGGTCTGCAGGGTCCCGGTTCCCCTCCTTGCCTTGGACAGAGCGAGTGAAACCCCCGTGCTCAGGCACATTGCTTGGTTCCTCTCCTTCTTGGAGATGCATTGAATTCTGCTCCCAGTCGCCGATGGTGCAACGCCGGCTCTGCTCACAGCTCCTGATGGAGTTGTGTTTGAGAGTCCATGGCTGGAAATTGTCTTCGAAGCCCTGCAAAGTTGGTGCCTACAGGCAGTGCCGCGGCTCTGGGCTCCTTGCACTCCGGGCCGTCTGTCGCGATGGCACCATGCCCAGCCTGAAGTTCTGCTGGAGCTCTGCCCTAGGGCGCAGGTGCCAAGACATGATGGTTTGCGAGAAGCAGGCTGCACCACCCGCTGTCCCGGCTCCCTGGGAAGGAGTCCCTCCTACCAGATTGCTCCCCAGGCATCGATCTACCAACGCGGGCAGGACTGTAGGCAGGATCCCTTGCACTGCCCCATCCAGCCGCCTACCTTTCCAGCAGCCTCTATCTGCATAGAATAAAACAAAATAAGCTGCTCCAGTGCTGAGTATTATTAATTCCTTGGAGTGAGTAACAGCTCTGGGGTTCCTACAAGCAGTGCAGAGAGGAGCAAGACACAATAAGTATAAATTGAGTGAACTCCAGAGATTGGAATAAGAGCTGTGAAATATTGCTTCGGGCCCGAGAAGTGTGTTCAACCCATTTTCAGAGCTACCTGAGGGAGGCAGAGGGTGAGACTGGCAGACGACAGCGCACTGGAGTCAGGAGCAGCACGAGTAAAACCGGCTGTCCCAGTACTTCTGGCCTCGTTGGAGTCAGGAAATTTCTGAAAGTTTCTTTTTGTGATGTTTTCTGCCCCACTTTTTAAACTGAAGCAGTTTGAAGGAATTTGGCCAGGCATTTGAAATCTTTACCTAGCGAGAGGAGATGGCAGCAGCGTGGTGTGTTTGACCGTCAGTCTGTACAGCAGCAGGGCCGCAGACCCCCAGCCTGGTGGTCCCTCATGGCCATGAACGGCCCCGCGCCAGCCCGGCTGCCGTCCCCGAGGAGCGATGGCTGTGCGCAGTGGGGCTCGGTGCCGCTGGCACTGCTCAAAGCAAGCTCTGCCTCCCTGCGTGGGCCCTACCGCGGGAGAGGAAGGCAAACTGGCCTTTCTCTCCTAGATTCCCAAAATGATCCATCTGGATAAAAACTGCACAGAAAAGGTGCTGTCCGTTGCACGTAACTGTGGTGGCCGGTGGCTCGGTACTGCCACAGCTGGCACTGGAGATGCCCCGCATATTTGCCCATTGTATATGACCCGTTTGTATATTTTTAATAGAAAAAGTCATGTGTGAATTAGCACAGCCTCACACTCCTGTGGCAATCAGCACCTCTGCCTTCTGGGGGGGCTTCTCTGAGCACGGCAGTGTTTTAATCTCCTCAATAAGAGAAGATAAAAGAATGGAGGAGCTGATCTGATAGACCCAGGGATAATGGTGTGCATTCTCTGCCTTCAGATAACAGCTTGGTGTGTAAAGAAAATAATCTATGCAGGAGAAGGCGTTGCGTACCGAGGGCTGGAGGCGTATCAGGTGCAATTCCCCTGAGTCTGCCAGTTCTGTGGGCTCACCCTGGGCAGATCCTGCCTTTCTTGCTGGTGCTTTTTGCTCTGTGAGGTTCCTCCTGTCGCTTCCCCCCAGCAAGGGCTCCTCTGTGTCAGCCTGGGCAGGAGGAGAGCCAGCAACTCGCAAACTCACTTCGCTGGTGAACTTGCATAGTTCCCAATTTGCTGCTGACCCTTGCTAAGGCTTGGTTTTGCCGTGTCGCTGTTGTCCCCTGCCCAAGGCAGCCTGACGGCACTTCTGCTCCCGTGGGAAGCAATGGGCATCTCTGAAACGGTGACTCCATCGCCTGGAGCTGCAGTCACTCCCTGTTTCTCCCACGGACAGCCCCGGGGAGTGAAGACAGCCAGGACCCTGGGGTTTCATAAACTCCCTGCTCTGGGTCAAAGGACACGATTTTCATCCACTGTAAACCAGTCAGATTTTAAGCTGTGATTGTGAAATGCTGGGTCCCACCATCCATTCCCAGACCTTAGAGCTAGCCAGGCTTTGGTAGAAAGCATTCCGTCCCTGCCCACATCCTCTTCCCTTGCATTTAGCTCACATTAAGTAGATTTAAATGGTACTTTCATCCCATAGCTAGTCAAATCAGAGCTGCTTTGTTTACGCCCTCGCCATCCTGGAGAAGTGAACGTGTCCCAGCTTCGTGTTCAAGAAGCAGCGGAGGAAGAGACAGGGGCTGTCACGGTGGCCCTTGTCTCCCCTCCCCTCCTCCCTCCCTTTCCCTCTCCTTCGGCACGACCCAAGCAGGCTGCGAGCGCAAGGTGACAGCCTGAGCCCCGCTCCGCACAGCTCGGGCTGTAAGTCAGTTTAAATGAGTCTTATAGCTCCCACACCTAAAATCTTTGAAATATGCAGCAACGAGGAAACTTAATGAGTATAAGGGAAAATCCTCGGAGAGCTGTAATATTCTCAGTGTGTACAAATCACTGTTTAGGGCGTCTCAGCCTGAAAGTCCTTTTTCACCTAGATCATTACCCAGTGCAGAAGACCCAGCCACCGCGCGCTCAGCTGGTGCTGGAGATGGACTCGGTTCCTGCCTATAAAAAACACGGGGAAAAGGGAGGATTTATGGCACCAACAATCTCCTAAATAGCTTTTTAAAGTTCCTTTTCTTAACACAAACCATATGAGCGTACAAAGATTGTGGATGGCAGGGCAGTTCCCTTTGTTGCTTTAAATCTCTTACTGCCATGCAAACCTGTGGTGAAACAGGAACCATACATATCTCTCCACCCCAAATCGGAATTCAAACCCAGTAAAGACATTGTACTGTGATTTCTAAATACTGATATGAAACAACCGGATGACTTGTTTTGGCATCTAAATTACTACCATCCCTGACAGAGATGCGCAAATCACATCTCAACAAAAATCTAAGAGTTAATTTTTTGGGGAGTCCTTTTCCCCTCAGTAATAAAGTATTACCAAAATACATTGATCAGCACTTTCACCCAGGCATCCCAAAGCACTATGTAAATACAGATCAGGCTTCCCGTGACGTCTGTGATAACCACAGTCCTGCAAACCAAGGCGTAGAAATTGCAAATGACTCGTCCCCAGACCAGGCAGCAAGTCGGGGCAAAGCCGGGGTCGGGCAGCTCCAGCTTTCCACCAACCGCTTCAGGACCTGCGCTGCAGCCCGTGTCAGTAAGAAAGCAAGACCACGTTCATGTGCTGCTTTTGTTATTCTTGTTAATGCCGGAGACGATAAACCTTCCAGTACCTGCCCTGGCCCCCTCCGTATCTGTGCAGCAGGCAGCACAATAGGGCCCCAGTCCCGACCCTCATCTTTGAGCTGACGCCATAAAATCTGTATTGACCATGAAGAATAATATCTTAAACAGGAACACTAGCCCATCTAGTTAGAGTTCAGCCATACTGGTAAGCGAAGGACCAAAATGTTTTTGTCTGAACGTGTTTGGCTCAGAGGATCATCGGAGCTTCAGAGCTGTGTCTGCCTCCCCCCTTTGCTGCCCTTCAGATGAGGCACTTCCATTGGGTCTGTTATGGGATAGGGATGGGAACGAGTATCTGGAAGGTGGCGAGGAGGGGAGAATGTATGTTAAGTAGTACCTTTTGCTGAATAAATCAGAGAGGTTGCCAGCAGCCTGCCACAGTAAACATGCATGTTAAATCAAATCAGATCTGCAGCAATAGTAAAGATTTAATAGTAGGGGTTTGTTTTCTCCCTACCATAAACATGGAGATGTGAACACTTCATGGTGAGAACATCTGTGGACTGGGCAGGAGGTGTCAGAAGCTGGATCTAACATGCAAGGCTTCTCTTCTGTGGCCAATTAAACAAATTGCAGCAAAACAGCATTTTATTAGTATTTGCCCATAGCAGTCGCCTGCTGCAATAAATTTCCTTCAGGCACACTCGAGAAAGGGGAGGAAAAAATTGGCATGTTAACTAGAGAATGGTGGAGAGAGCACACCGCGGCGTAGCCTCTGGGGCTACTGAATACCAAAGTGCCTGTCTCCAAAAACAACTTCTCTGCTTTATCATAAACGTGGTGAGTTTTGAGATGCTGTACGGTGCACTGTCTGCAAATAATAATAATGAGGAGGCAGGAGGGAAGGATGCTTTCCCAAAGCAGTGGGACATAGAGGAGGTATGATAACAAACTTATCCCAGTGCCTCTCCTCTCCCCTTCTGTTTAATTACAACTTAAATTCTTTAAGAAGTCATCCTTGCCCATTTACCCTGAGGCTATCCTGTCCTCTTATTCCCATGTGCTTCTGCTTTTAGGCATAAGTTTTGTCTCTTTTACATTTTTTTTCCCTTTTATTATTATTGCTTTTAAGAGAGAACTTGTATTTATTTTTTTCCCCACAAATGGGGGCTGCAAAGTCAGCCAAGTCCATCCCCAGCGTCACTTTGCTGGCATTCCCCGGGATTTCTCAGGTCTGAATATGCCAACACATTTCTTGGCTGAAGGCCTGGCACGGTTATAGACAGGGGGTGATATTTGTCAATGCGGTAGAGCCGAGACACCTTTTGTATCTTATATTTTTTGGGTGATGGAGAGCTCAAATGGGAGAGAGAGATTTTTTTTTTTTTCTTTTCCCCTTTTCTCTCTTTCCCTTTTCTGTTCTCTTTCCTGGGCCAAAGCGTCACCATCCAGTTGATCGATACCCCATCCCCACTGATAACCAGCTCTCTCATATCTCACACACACCAAGTGAGGAAGCACTTCAGATCAGCTGTCCTCTCCAGAGAGGTCCTGGGACAATAGCAAGTACCAATAAATACCCCAAATTGCTGAGGTTACAGCAAACAGATGGTGTTCATGCCACACAAATACTCGCTGCTGGTGAAGCGCTACAAGAAACGACCTATTTGTTGCTTGGTTATCTCCATATTTTACGTTGGAAGCACCATTCATATCTAAGGAGTGTCACCGTTATCCTGGGAATTCCTCATTTTCCGACGCAGTTATCGACAGCTCTCCATTCCCAGCAGCCTCCTGTTGCTGTTTGCTCTTCCCCTTCAAGCTTTTCAGCATGATCAAGAGATAAATAACTCTAACTGCACTCCTGATTGATAGCACATTAATGTTCAACAATTACCTCCTTTAAAGTACGCCATTTAAGACTGCCTAAAAATTTTTTTTTCTCCTTTTTTTTTCCTCTAGAACAACAAAATCAAGGCAGCAGATTATTACTGGACATTAATTATCTGTCTTTAATGAAGTAGCTGACCAGATTGGCTGTTGACGGATTACACCTATGAAATTGTATTGCTGTTGATACATAGGATATGTTTAGATGGCATCAGCCTTTTGACTTAAGCATGGATTTGATTTATACTTCATTAACATAATTCCTAACACACTGCTTCTTTGAAAAAGAAAATTAGTGTCTAACCAGGAGCTAACAAGTTTAATGGCTTGCTTGGAGGAAAACATAACCGTTGACTGTGAATAAGCAACTAGAGGCATTAATATGTTGTTGTTGTTGTTGTTGCTCTTGTTTTTATGAATCTATATATATAGGGAAAAGTTCATATAGTGCTGCTGTGGATAGGTGGGTACGGGTGGAAACCCCTCGCTAAAAAGCGCGTGTCTAACTTTGCATCAGGCGGTTCGTTCATCAGCTGGGGATGCAGGTGTCGGTGTTGGCCAGGCTGCTCAGGATGCTGCGGGGAGCAGGGAGAGGCGCATGTGGCCGTCGAGCTAACCCCGGCACTCCTGAACCTCGGCATTCCCCGGCTCTTTTCTTATGAAACCTGGAGCGCGGTGACCTGTTAGCGACAACAACCACTGCCAGGTTTTCTCTGGCACCTTACGTTGCTGGATCTCAAACAGAAATCGCCACTTCTACTGTCCTCGTTCTGCCCAGGAGAGATTGTGACAAAATGGCCTTCCCAGGGCTTCCCAGTAAGCCAGTGGTGACGACTGGGACTAGAGGCCACATCCAGCGCTCTCAAACTTAGATTTGGATAAGCGTGTCTGGAGGCAGCTGGCACAAAAGCAATACAAAGCACGCGGAGATGGATGCGTTGGGCTTCCAGACACGATTCTCATTTATTTCCATTTTGCAAATACTGGGTTTACTGATGATTGCCTGCTAAAGTTTTCTATCAAAGAAGGCTTAGCCAAAGAGCTGGCAAGCCTCTTCTCTTAAAAAATAAATAGTCCTTTTTTGTTCTTTAAATTATACCATGTTAGCAGATAAACAAGGCAAAAAATAAAAGTAGTCCAAGAGATCTAGGTGGGTACATGAGCGAAATGGGCTCTGCTAGTGAAAACGTACCCACAGAGGAAGGAGAAATTGAAATATCAGGATGGAGCGGGACAGAGCTGCCAGAATAGAGGGAAGGGGAGGATGGCTGCACTGAAATGAGAAAGCACAAATGGATTCAGGTGATGGTTAGCCCTTTCTACAAGCTTGGCTTTGCTCTCGTTTCGTTGCTCAGTGTACCGGCAAGCCTGGTTCACTAGTCGCTCTGTAGCACATGCATTCGCCAATCTCTAGCAAGTCCCCCATGCACAGCATCGCTTGAGGCTGGACCATAACTCCCTCTATGTTGCTGAACTGATATCTGCAGACTCCAGCATTTGGCATCTTCTGATATGGATGTTGAGCCTCTGACTAGTCAGAGTTTTCTGGTAACAGTTTTAGACATGAGATCCAGCTTGACACAGTACTTGCCTTGTCCCCGTCTCTTCCAGGCATGAAAAAGCTTCTAGAGTCCTCAAGAACTTTGTGCTTTAAACTGGTTTTGGTTGGCGGTCGTTTTTTATGGTTTTTAATTTTGTTTTGTACCTTCCTGATCCGGAGGGCATGCCGCAGCTCTCGCTCCGGAGGACCATTCTACTCCCTGCCTGTGTCTGGCGGGTCCTCCTCCTGTTTGGCATCTTGACACCTTGGGCTTTGATTAATGAGGTGCTCTTCCCTGCGCTATACGAATCCCCGTTAGATTTGGTGCTTATTAATTACAGCACAGCACCGTCAGCACATTTAGAATTGGGGTCCCTGCTTTTCTAATTCTCTTCTTATTTCACGTTGCTTTTTTCGCCTGTGTCTCCTCCTCCTCGGGGTCACTGATGGATGAGGTTTCAGCAACGGTGGATACCACGCTGGCTGAGCCGAAGGTCAGCGCTGGTAATGGCTCTGGAGAAAGCAGCTGTTCAGCAGTTCCCCCTCTGCAGTGCCCGGCTCCCTGCACGGCAGCTGCTTCTCACCCGGAGCCGGCTCCCTCGCTCGCGCCCAAGCCCGGGGTTTTTCCACTGCCACCTCCTGCATCCCCTCTTGATTTCGTAAAAGGACTCCAACCTTTCATCATTCAGACTCAGCGTGTCCTCCAAGTTAAAAAAAATCGGATACTTGCTCAATGCAGAGCCCTGGGTGTATTTTCAGGGAGTGGGTTATCTTTTCTATCTAGTTGCTCCGCTGTTGTCACCGCTCCTGTTACTCTCATTACTGTTGGCTGGGTCTGAGCCAGGACAGTGCTCAATCGTTCGTTTTGCTCCCTTGTTGTATAAGAGCATGCAGATGTCCCAGCGGACACGGGAGCTCTGCCACCCTCAGCATCACGTGCACACGGGCCATGGGGACGGCCCCGGGTCACGCTGAGGAGATGAGGCAAGGACAGCACGGGAAGGGGAGCTGAGGAGGAAAATGCGGGGTGCACGCCTGTGGCACAGAGGCTAAGAGCATGCAACCTGCAGGGAGCCGGCGATCGCCCCTGGCTGCGGTTTGCAGGTGCCAGCTGCCAGGGAGTATGGCAGCAGAGCTGGAGCTGCGCTGAGTGAGCTGCACTGCTCCAGGTTAGCGCTGCCTTGACCGGCTTTCCCTCCCCTTGAAATACGGCAGACCTTCTCTCTTTCTACTCCTACGCCTTTTGATTAAGAAAACCTTATCACTCGGGTGGGAAAAAGTGAGGACCTATGAACAGTTACCAAAATGCAAGCGGTAATAGCTAGCACTTGGGCAGGGGCAATTTTGTTTCATGTGCTGGGCACAGAAGAGGACAGCTAACGAAGGATGCAGTTTGGCCAGAGAAGTGATTTAGTAAAGGCTGTGTGCAAGCTCTCGAACTGGTTCCCAGTTCGGATGCAGCCATCCCTAGTAATTTGGGGTGGTTGCACCCAAGTGACGGGGAACAGGCTGAGTCACCTTCCTTGCAAGCATTGGGGCGCTGGGGGCTGATGCCAGCCTGGCACCCTGGGAGGACGGCTGTGCGGGGCCACCCAGTGCCCGCAGCCCCCGCGCTGTGCTCGGAATGCCATCCCCAGCAGCAAGCAGACAGGCTGCGTGGTTCACTTTCATTAGCCTGTGGCTTCACCTCTCACAAAACAACACGGGAATTGATAATAAATGAACACACGCATCTCTGCCTGAAGTCACTTACCTGATAAACACCCTGGCAGGAAGAGGGCAGGCACGATAACAAAGCAAACAGCATCCCCCTTAATCTGGTTTTAAACCTTTTCTCTGATAACGGGATTGCTATTTTATTACCAGTCACTGTTTAGCTCTTTTACATGACTGAAGTAAACACCACAGTAATTTATACTGTCCTCCCAGATCAGCTTCGCCCTCTTTTACATCTTGCCTTGCAAATAATAAGGCAGCCCACAAAGCCATTTGTTTCCTAATGACAGGGGTTTCCATAGTGAGCAGATTAAGGAGGAGGAGATTAGAAGATTATACACCAGGCAGGATTCACAGGTTCACAGGTTTATGGGGCTTTGGAGATCCAACGATTAATGCATTTCATAAATGAAACTTTCTTTAATGACAGGTAGAATGGAGGGAACCGGGTGTTTTAATTGGCAGAATTTATTTAGCAATTTTCATTGATGATGCTTAAAGCACTCAGAAAGGCGTGTACAATTATTGGGTCCCGCTGCTCCAATGTTGATAAGGGTTGGTAGATCGACTCCATCAAATTTGCCACAGATGAACGCTGGCAGCAGCGCTGCGACCCGTGTCTGCCCAGGCTGAGCCCCGCGCCCCTTTCTGCTAAGACCCTGGGCTGTTGCCAGGGTGCTGGGGGGAGCATTAATTGTTTTCTGTCTTCAATGGAGGAAGGAGCAAAACTGCTTTTCCATCGGGGCCGTATGTGCCAGACGTACTGTTATTTATCGTGGCACTGTGATAGCAGCCCAGCATCTTTGCGCTGGGCAAGGTGTGCCACGGGAGGCCTGTTCACATGATACGGTACAGCAGGGGAGGAAACGGAGATAACGTCCAGGACCTGTATTGTGGCAAATAACTTCAGTGGAAGGACTAGGAGGCTCAGGAAACCTGAAATGCACATAAACCCTATGGAAAATGACGTAGCTGCTAAGGCTCCGCAGGGGTCAATACTGCGACGTGTCGGTGCCCTGGACAAGAGGGCTGCAGGGAGCCAAGGAGAGCACGGAGGCAGGGGGGAAAGTTGTTTGTTGTTTGAATTCCCCACGCAGAATCCCAGGTTTGCATCAGGAAGCTGAAAATACGAAACCTGAGAAACCGTGGGAGGGACCCAAAATATCTTTTATACCCTTTGGCCAAAAGAAGCTGAAAAGGAAAAAATTGGGAAAGAAACTGTGACAGTGTTGTTCTCTTTAATTGTCTGATGAAAAATCAAAACAGCAGGAAAAGAAGCAGCACTTGCTTTCGTTTTGTTGGAAACCCAATTTTCCACGAAAAGTAGGTTTCAATGGAAAATTTCCACCTCTCCCTTGCGTATTGTTTTAATGCTGGCTGCCTTCTCCCCATTAAAGCCCGTGAGAGTTGTCTTGCTTGAAGGAACACTTCAGAGCTGGAGGAGAAGGATGCAAAGAGCCACTTCGAATGACCCAAAAGGACAATTCATGATTGCGTGCCCGAAATGGGCTGCGGAGACTCTGGCACGCTGGCCTACATGCCAATGAGGCCAAGAGCTCGTCTTGGTTTCTCCGTGGTGTCTGCACTGTGGTGCGAGCAGCTCCTTGCCGGTGTGCTCGCCCTGTGCCGAGGGCAGTGTTCTGGTCTTGCTGTGGCTGAGGGAGAGCTGAGACTCGGAGAAATCAGGGACTCGCTCGGCGTCAGCCCAGCTCTGCCCTGTGGAGCAGCACCCGAGCCCCTCTTCCTCCAGCCATCATCAGCACCCCCAGTGAAACACGTGGGGAAGGGCTCAGAGCGGCAGGGCAGCTCTAAGGGGGTCAGGAAACCGTCTCCCTGCTAGGGCTGACTTGCTTTTCGTCTGGTCGCCGGCACAGAGAAGCGGTGGATTTAGCAACTGTTATCGGAAATCCCCTTCCCCTCTCCCTGGAGGTGATTCCTGCAGCTCGGTGCCTGCCTGTGCCAGGATAGGGACCTTCTCCGAGACCATCCATCTGGCTCCCTTCCTGTTGCTAAAGTCATTTTCAATTGACTGTTTAAAATGAACAATAAGGGCTTAAAACAAGCCAGTCTGGGTCTTTATAAGCTGGGGCGTGCTGACATCCAGGCGTAGCTGGAGGGTGGTGGGAGCCTGCGCTCCAGCGTAGGGGCTTCAGGTCGTCCTTCCAAGACAACTCAATCAACTTTGGCTCCTCAAACAATACCCCTGGCCTGCCAAAAGAGACAATGCAGACAGGACTCTTGAACCAAAGGGTTGAGGGATCCCTGTCAGCCTGGATTACAGGAACGCTTAAGAGTTAATTAAATTACAATTTGCTATGCTGCCAGTTCACATGAAGCTGCAACATCTGTGGATGGACGGAGGGATGGGAGGGAGCTGGGCAGAGAGATCCCGTCCTGCCTCTGGGGCTGCAGATCTCCACCTGCTCTTTGGCAATGCTACACTACAGCTAAATAGAGAAGGCACAAGATTCATTAAAAAAAGCCTAATTTCTGATACAATAATATCTGTCGCTAGCGTCTGTGTTTTTAAAAATCTCCAAGTGAACGGGAGCTGTCGGGTGCAGCGATTTGCAGCTATTTGCCCCAGGTCTCAGGGGCTAACTGGCACATCAGGATAAAGCTCAGCAATGACAACTTGCAGAATGAAAAAAAAAAAGATACTAGAAAAATAATAATTTTAGGGGCTTTCTGCATTTGCTTTAAGCTATTGAGGCCCAGATTTTAAAACTTTCCCCCGTGACCACTGGTTTTACACATTTATCAAACTTTACAATTTTCCCCTGAATCCAGGAGATGGAGCTTTAGGAAACGTGTTGTGAGGCTCTCGCGAGCTCTCCGCATGTCTCCGCTGCCACGAGGGGACACAGAGCCCCAGCACCGGTGTGGCAGGCTTGTTGTGGCCCTGCAACCCTGGGTTTGACTGCTCTGAAGTCAGAGGTCTCTGAATTTGTAGGTCTCTTGAATCTGTCGGTCGGTCTGTCTGTTTTTTTCTGTTTTCCTGTTTGCAGGCAAATTATTAAAGGATGAAAGCAGGAGCTTCGCTCCAGACAAGTGCAGGCACATGTACACAACCTGAGGAGTAGCAGGCGAATACTTCTGCGGTAATAAGCTCCATGCTGTGCTCAAAAAGGGCACTTAATTTTTCATTCTTAAATGCTGTGATGTTCTTGTCTTCCGGCTTCACCAAAACTCCTCCATGGAGATGGATGGGCCATGCAGAACACAGTTATCAGAAAGATTAAGCCAGGACTTGTCATTTTTTTATATCAGCGAGCAGTCAGGTTGACGAGTGATGTCCTCTTAGCTCCTGGGATGCGTCCGGCACCTTTAGTGCCAGTAGTAAAAAGGACTATAAAAAATACCATAGAAGAAAGGGTAATGATGAAATTTAACTGCTCCCTAGCACACACCTGGGGTCTAGTAATCTGGAAATGGGGGGTTCAGGTGCTTCATCTTTTACTGCCTTGTCCTTGTCTGTAAGTTTAAGGTCCTTCCACTGAACCATAACATATTGTGGTCAATGCGAAGAGCCAGTCCTTGGCCCCTGCGCAGCCCGTGGAGACAGGCAGGGATGTTTCAGCGCAGGCAGGGGGATGCTGACCACTTTTGCCTCCGGCAGGCTGGAGGAAGCAAGCGCTCTGCTTGGAGGGCTTCGTCCCTCTGCTGTGACACTTGCAGCAGGGGCATCTTCACGGCAGTTTCCTCCCTCTCTCTCACTTGCTGCTTGTGCACATTAGTGGCCAAGAAAGAGCAGCCAGCGGTGGCAGGTGCTGCTGGCTCTGGCTGCGGTACGCCGGGGCGGCACAGGCACCCCCGGCGCGTGAGTCCCTCTCACTGCCTGAGGCAGCATCTAGCAAAGGGCCAGGGCAATGGAGGCAACTCAATGCATGTTGTTTGTAGCAAGTCAGCATTACTTTATTATGTTTCAGGATTGCGGCCCATCTCTGTGTTATTAATCTAAGAAACAACTGATACTAAATGATCATGCTACATTAAATTTATAGACCTTTGCATATAGCTTCTATTGATCTTTTTTCAAGCATCATAAATATGTGATGGAGTGTATATGGCAACGCTTTCCCCACCACTCCATTAATGGTGGTTAAACTTTTCATCTCTGTGGCGGAAATGGGCAATGTGTCTCTGCGGGCAGGGATATCCTGGCCATATCATTTGTATTTTAATTACCAGTAGGCAGAGAAAGCTTCACCAGCAGAACAGGAGAGAAGAGCTATTGCATTTCTTCTTTCTGTAAGTTACCTCTTTCCGTCTTCCTATCCCTGCCCGGGATCTGTCACTTTTCCTTACACATCTGCTGTCTATCCAAAGCGATGCGTTGGTGCGTTTGCTCTTAACCCCGAGAACCACGTTCCCGATCCGGCCCTGCTGCTTACGGCACCAGCAGCATATCAGAGCTGGGGGATTCGTTTACAGGCACCAAACGAGGTCTTGTCTTGGGTTCAGGAGAGCAGCTTACAAATGCAAGGACACTGCTGAGTCTTTTCTATGGTCTCCAGCATTTGCCACGCTGCCGGGGCTCTGTGCTGTGCAAAGGGATATCACACCGTGCACGGCACCGAGTAGCACAGGCTGTGCAGGTGCTCTGGGACAAGGACGCCCGCTACCCCCAGCGTCTGGAGGAAATACCCAGACCCTCAGGTACTGCTGTGATACAAACAGGGAACAGAGATTTGCAAATCATCCTTCAGCATCGCCTGAAACAACTTATATCCTAGAGCCATCTAGGGGCGAAATCCCGGCTCCATTAACTCAAGGGGAGTTTTGCTTTTGAGTTCAGAGGGGTCAGGACTTGGGAAGGAGTGATGTTTTCACACTTATACGACCTTGAGGTTCCCCCAAACCCATGCTGCAACGATTGGTATAATGAATATTTGGCTATTGATGCTTCTGCTCTAGCAGTGACATCGGGGAGCAGTAGTACTCGGAGTCAGGGCTTTGCCAAATCTGTGCTGAACAAAGGCCGTGGAAAATCAGCTGAAAACCTTTCGGCTTTCTTGATTCTGCTGATAATTTGCGACATTTTTCAAGTGCAGATCAAGAAATTGGTGCTTGAAAGAGCCTCAATAGGACGAGAGGTGCAAAGCCTAGAATCTGCATCTAAAAGAATGTGTAAAAAATTTCTCTAATTAACTTCAGAAACGCGAGAGATTCTTGACTGAGCCCTGCTGTACAAGCCCCAGAAATACTCCTTGCTGTGTCTGGGAAGGCAGGTGAGCGGCAGGGTCTGTACCTGCCCCCTGCCCATGTACCACCGCCAGTAAGTGAGCTGCCTAGCCGCTCTCTCCTGCTTTTTCTACCACTTTGGCTCTCTTGCCTGCAAATGCACCAAGAGTCTGAGCTCAGAGGCTCTGTAGCACCATCTCAAAGCTATATCGCAATGCTCTGTGCCTCAGTTCCCTGTCTGCAAAATGGGATCAGTAATGCATCTGCAGAGGAGCTGGAGAACATTGGCAAGAGGTCTCAGGACCCCTGACCGGGAGGTGCCAACAGTGTGCCCCGTTATCCTTCTGACAATTAGTTCCACTTACGATGGGAGAGAGGGGATAACTAGTGAGCAGTACAATACCCTCCATCTAAATTATTCCTCCTCCTCCTCCTCCTCCACAAATGTCATAGCAGAGATTAGCCATCATGTGTCCTTAAGTATCCCATTTATCCCAAATGACTCTGAGCATGTTAACTGCATTTAGATTAAAATGAGCCTTTATACCCATAGCATCTTCCTGGTCTGGACCAGCCCCTGCATGGCCCCTCATTTCGCCGTTACAGGAGCTAAGGTTGTGGGGATACCCGAGCTGTGGGACAGGGAATGTACATCACCAGCATGGCAATTTCATTTTCCCAGATAAACATTTTTCTCCCTACTGTTTCAGGACAACTTTAATCCTTACAAAATTCTCTTCATTTTGATTTGCCAATCATGGATTCCTTTTCAATTAACCTCAAAAAGCACCAATTAAAGAGAATAGTGCCGCAATCACATAAGAATAGGCTACACCAAAGACTTTAGAAGTGTTTTAGTACCGAAAATTAATGATAAAGGTCAAAACCAGGTTGCAGTGCAGAGTTAGCTTTGAATGGGAAACCCCTGAATTAATGTAAGCATGAGCCCACAAAGTCTTCTGAAAATTTGGGGTAGATTTACTTAAGCTTCTAATTATACAGCCAAGTTTGCCTCGGATATGTACAAAGAGCTTTGAACATGTTGGAGTCTCAAATTGAAGGCAGGGGAGAAGTCTGGCTCTGCACGTTGAACCCCAGCGACTTTCTCTGCTTTGTAACTCCCTCCAGGTGGGATTGCTGGTTCTTACTGGTCCCAGTCCGGCTGTCCCAGAGCCCGTCCCGGCAGCTGGAGGGAGCAGCAGGGGAGAGCCAAAACAGCTTCAGATTAGGTGTGAGCACAGGTCCCGGCGCTGGTCCTGGGGGAGCCGCTAAGCAGATTTCTGATACCCTGGGCAGGCTTGTCGCTGGTGTGGGCATTTGTGAGCAGGTCTGGCACAGTATCAGCTCTGTGGTATCAGTTTGCCCCTGTACTCCTCCCTTTTGCTGTTATTTTGTGAGGTGAGAAGCTTTCTCCCTGGCACTGCAGCCTTGGCAGAGGCAGTGCTATCCCTGGGGGCGTTCGATGGGACAGGAGAGTTGGAAACCCTTTGGGATCCTCATCCTCGGCGATGGGAGAACAGAAACAATGGGAAAATCTGAGCTGGTTCTGGGCACTTGGAGCCACACAGTCAGAAAACCAGGCAGACAGCATTAACAGGCAGAATAAATCACACGGGGCTCGGCAACACCGAGCCGGTGAGGGGGAAAGGCCCGGCTGTGTCCCCCGGACCAGCTTTCAGCTCGAGCGTCCTTCCCGGCACGCAGCCGAAGCCACCCGCACAAGCACACACACGGCTCATCTGCTTTTATGAGGTGGGAAAAGATCTGTGGTGGTGCACATGCTTCAGGTGACAGATGACTCCCTGTCCTGTGTAACTGATGGTGGGAATAACTTCGACTGCTTTCTTAACTCCGTCGGGATGGAGATTTGATGGTTGGGATGCAGTATAATGAAGGAGAGAAGGTGTCTCATGGTGGTGGTGTGAGCAGAGAGGCCGGTGTGGGCTTTGGGAGAGGATGGGGTGGAAGTGGTCCCGCTGCTGGGACGGAGGAGCAAGGACAGGCTGCAGCAGAAAAGCTGGAAAGCAACGGCCAGTGGTGTGGGCTGGGGGATGGCTGCGCTGCCGGGGCAGCTTGTGTCACCCGTGCTCAAAATAGTCCTGCCTCGGGGAGGGCTGCCGGCCCCAAAAAGAAAACTTGAACTCCCACCATCCCAGTGGTAGCATCAAACTTGCATGTTGACCTGGATGCCAGCTGGGGACCACCCAACCTGGGGACAGCCACCGCAGCACAGGGGGACCGCTGAAGGCCATCAAGCTTCAGGAAGCCCTTGCCCGCATCCCCTCACCCTTCCCCGCCGCCCGTCCCTCGCCACCGCCCCAGCCGTAGGGAGCGGGACCGGTGACGCCGCTGATGGAGGCGGCAGATTAGCTCTGGCAGCGTCAATGCTCTGCTCGTCCGGCTGAGTCACCAGCACTTTAACAGCAAGTTAAAAAGAAACAGGTTAGCATATCGTAACATGACAGAACTTTTAGAAGATTGGACTGCTTTTCTCCTCTCGTTAACGTCCCCCGGGGCCCGCGGTCTCTTTAGTACTAACACAGTAACGAAGGCCACAGCCTATTAATTGCAGTGACAATGATAAAGGAAGAGTCAGAAGCAGCTATTTGTCTTTCATGTAACCTCGTGCATCATCACAAGATAAATGAAAACTCATTTTCTGCTTTGATTCAGTCTAATTTTTCAGGGCCCCCGAGGCAGGTTACAGGAACTGTGTCGCTTCATCCCCATAAAAGTGCTGGCCCCGAGGTTCAAGGGTCAGGGAAAGTGCAAGCCGGCCGTGAAAGCCTGTCTCTCCGCAGCCTCCCAGGGGTGACGTAAAAGCAGGAAGGGGTCTGCTGCTCATCATCATTAAATCCCCATTGAAAGGCGTTGTCCGGGGCCTGATAGATGATCCACGTGGCAAAGCTACTCCCCGTCCCCAGCGCCCCTGGTCACCTTCCCAGGGGACCTCCGCCGGACCGGCATTTGTGCCCCTTTGTGCATATGCAATATGAAAATACCCCAAAGTTTCTATCAGCTGCAGTTGCCATCGCTCACCCGGCAGCCTTGCCACGCTTTCCTCCCATCTGATGTCCCCCGTCTCCTGGGGCCTCCCCTGTGGCAGCGCAGAGCCTTGAAGCATCTCGTTGGCCTCCGAGGGACTGCTTCAGGCAGGGAGCACCGTGTTCAGTACCTGGGGTTTGCTGGATCAGGCCCTCGCTTTGTAGAAAGACTGGTCCAGGCTGGGGAAGGAGTTTGAAGAGCTGTACAGAAAGGTTTGCCAGAGCTGTAGAGTGAAATACCTCACTGAGTCAGAGGAATTTAAAAAAAAAAAAGAAAAAATATATAATCATATGTTTTGTAGGAAATTAGCCCATTCTAATCAAGAGGAATCAAACCTCACACACGCAAACTGGACATGCCTCTTCTGAAAATTTTAGTGTTAACAACGTACAGTACATTAACTTGATTAATCATAATATAATCTTTGTCTGCATGCTGCACTGATGTCTTCTCCACCAATCCCCAAAACAGCTTACCCATTTTACACTACGTAATACACGTTTCCCTCCTGGTACAAACAGAGCTGAAAATAGATACGGCCCTGACGATCCAGTGATGTCCTGATGATCCTGGTCCTGCCGCCCTCCTGGCTCAGACCTTGCAATGGCACGGACGGGGGCTCCCATATGTCCAGGTTTCCCAGCCTGGAAGTTTTGCCCAGCCAGAATTCGTGGACTTTGGCCCCGTGCCTGGATTTCCGGACATCCGTCAGCCCACTCGTAGCGGTAGCTCCAACCGAGCTGTCGGATGTCTGGAAATCACAGATAAATGACCGATGTGCTGTATGGCTCCATAACGCGCACGCGCGCGCGTGCCCAGCACACCCCAAACAGGCTTGGCCCGTGGCGGGCATGGCAGAGGGCTCGCGCACAGGTGGCCTCGGGGAGGTCCCGCGGGGACTGGCTGCGGGCAGGTCTCCCGGCGGAGCCAGAAGGACTCTGCACAGGAATCCATCTGCATAGGCATTGCTGCAGGATTATAGCTTTAGGCTGAGCTGGGTCTCGTTCCTTGCAGCGCCGCCTGGCCACGGCCCTGGGGGTGATGTCCCACTGCCTTTGGAGAAGGGTCCAAAGCGACTCCATCGGAGGTGCAGGAGTAACGAAACACGCGTCTCACTGATTATAGTGTTTAAAGGGGGAAAACAGCGCTGAAGGGAAGGCAACCACGGCTGTCCAGGGCTGCACCCACTCATCACCCTGCCGAACGTGATGGCAGAGCCCCACGCAGAGGCACTGCGGGTCGGGCTGATGCCCGGCGGGTGGGACGGCCGATGGAGCGGTGCTGGGCTGCTCCCCCGGGCCCTGGAGCCTGGCAGGGCTCTGCCATATATAACGTTGGATTTTAACTGATAATATAATTTGCTTCCTAAATGCTGGATAAGAAAATATCACCAGGGCATTTCCCCAGTGCTGATTTACTAGCGTCTGCTCCAGCTGAGGCCAGCGAGAAGCCCAATCTGAGGGAGATTTGAATGTTATTGGAATCCATGAATTTTTGCTTTGTTATTATTTTGACTTTTTTTTTTTAAGGCAAAACAAAACTTTCAAAAATTTTAAACTCAGCTGGGAGTATTTCATAGCCTAGGACTTGGGGACAGCGGCCGAGCAGTCAGCTTGGAGGACACCTTCTCCACCTGATGCGGGCAGGATCCCTGCCCCGACGCAGCGCAGCTGTGAGCAGTTCCCTGCACGGTTCCTGCCCCAAGGCTCAAGCAGGATTCGCAAAACCAACCTCTCCTAACACAGGCAGAGGGCTCTGCACTGTGGGTTGCTCGGGGGCAAAGGGACACGTTACAGGCTCTTGGCCGCCCAGCTCAGGTGGAGCAGTTGCAGATGGGAGGCACGAACGTGGGAGATGTGCGGGGACATCTCTTTCCTCCGAGGAGGTAAAGCTATGCGTGACACTAGGGACCGCAGGACAGGAGCTGGCCTGGGCGCGCAGTGCCAGGGTGTAGCACAAGGAAATGGAGGCAGGAGCATCGCACCAGGGATGGTTTCTCCCATCCCGGGGACAAGCTCTGACTCTGTTATTTAACAGTTGCCTCCTGTATGAAGGATGCTTTAACGATTTCAGCTCGTAGCTCAGACAGGCTGCTGAAGTGGCACGATGACTAGCAGGTGACCATCGGGGCAATCCACCCTGAAACAGGAGCTCACCTGCAGGAAGCCCCGGTTTTGTCGCAGGTGAAAACTCATCCCTGTTGAAAGCAAAGGAGTTTTTTCTGGGGCTGGGATGTCACTCATCCATCTGTGGGCAGGAAAGCATCATTTTTCTCATGGAGCCTTGTACCCAGCCCCACGGAAGGGCGTGCGGGCAGACTTCCAGGAGGTCTTAAGTCTGGTTAGGAGGAGGAGCGGGGTCAGGGTCAGTCGCGCCTTCCTCAACATCCTCCACCGTTACAGCCAAAGCAGCACGTTGGGTTGAAACCCGTGTGCTGGTGGCACATGCAGAGGAGCAGCGAGGGGGTTGTGCGTGAGGTTTGTTGCTATCAAAACCCACAAACAGTTTTAAGGAAAAAGTCTAATTTCCCACACCGGCGTTTACTGGGTGGATTGCGTTTCATTTTAAGGACTTTTGGCTTTACTTTCCA